>NW_004955413.1:7882259-7911751 GCF_000276665.1 Chinchilla lanigera | reverse complement strand
CTTTTGCCGCTGAGCTAAATCCCCAGCCCCGAGACAATGCATTCTAAGCACAAAGGGATGAGTAAGAAGACTGACCTAAAGTATGATTATTTGCTTCAGCATTAAATCTCTGACAATAAAAATGTTAAAATATAATGAAGTACTACATTACCATAATAAAGTCTTAATTAAGAAAATATGGTGTGAAGAAAGAAATGTATATGATATAGTGTAGAACAAAATTGTAGTGAGAAAAATGTGCCTGTATATATACTTTAGACTATATTAAAAATATTAACAATAATTATTCTCGATGGTAGAAATTTATGTTTTTATGAATTATGTAAACTTCCTACAATGAACATCATTTTTTTCTATTCCTGTTTTTATATTATTCCAAATGTCTATAATATTAGTCATTCAGGCAAGAAAAGAAATAAGACCCAAATTTATTAATACTTATGAAATGAATTTGGTTTTTCCTTCAGTTTTCAGAAAGAGGACCACTCCTTCCAAAAGTAAACTCAGTTTTTCCATGGTGCTTCCTGCCTCATTGCTGATCCTTTTCCTACTGGCAGTCATGTTCTTTGTCATTTTCAAATGTAAGTATGTTCCTACATCTGTAGCTATGTATGTCTTACATGAAAGAGCAGTGTCCAGTAGAAATTGCCATTCAATAATGGGTTCATCTAGAAATTTTCTCTGGAAAGATGGAATTCATTGGAATCCATTTGAAACTGCTCTTCATTTGAGTGTAGTTACTGTGCTATAAAAATAACTGAATCTTGTTCAACATCATTAGTCATTCAAGAAATGCAAATTAAAACAACAATGAGATTTCATCTCACCCTAGTAAGAATGGCTAGCATTAAGAAATCAACCAATAACAAATGCTGGCAAGGCTGTGGAGAAATAGGAACTCTTCTCCACTGCCAGTGGGAATGCAGACTGGTGAGACCACTGTGGAAATCAGTTTGGGGATTCCTCAGCAACCTAGGTCTAGAGGTCCCATTCAACCCAGCTATTCCCCTTCTGGGTATTTTCCCAGAAGATCTGAAAACAGCATATCACAGTGGTGTATGTGCACCCATCTTCATAGCAGCACAATTTGTAATTGTTAAACTGTGGAAGCAACCCAAATGTTCATCCACTGAGGATTGGATAAAAAAATTGTGGTACTTTTATATAGTGGAATATTACTCAGTTATAAAGAAAGATAAACTCAAGGATTTTATAGGTAAACGGTCACAACTAGAGACCATGCTCATAAGTGAAATAAATCAGATCTGCATGTGTAAGGATTGTATTGTCTCACTAGTGTAAGACCTGAAAGAGTGAATAAAAACTAGTAGGTAAGATAGACATTGTGAAATGAAAGGAAAATGCTCAAAAGTAAAGAGCAACTGGGGTGAGGGAAAAGAGAAGTGAAAGAAGGGGAAATTATGTAAGTATGTATATAGTATATTAGGATAGCTAACATAGTGGTACTACTGTCTTCTATTGCTCTACAGAAAGGAATAATTAATGATTACTTGTTTGATGAATATTGCATGTCTCTATTTGTTTTCCTGAGAAACCATTTTGAAGATATCAATAAGTAATACAACAACCATGGTTAATTTCCCACCACTTTGTCTGTAACTCTGTTTTATTTGGATTGTTCTTATGCTATTTTGTAAATGGATGTCTGTTTGTTAATATGTTTACCTTATTTTCTTATTTTAAAAGAAAAAAATAACTGAATCCACTTTCATGAGAGCAATGAGAGAGACAGAGAAAAAGAAGAGAAACATATCCTCTTGATCAATGGGGTTTTTTAAAAACTTCCATTCTCTATAGGAACCCAGAGCTATCCATTATCACCTGATTCCTCCTTATCTCAAGTTCTCAGGCTGTGCTTCTTGGATGTCCTCAGTCTTTGCTTCCTTCTGAACTTTCTCTGCGTGTTGCTCTTTTTCTTACATTAAAACCATTAGATAGAAATTGTGATGATGACTATGTTATCATGAGTGTGAATTAATTGAACTTTTAAATATATGTTATGTTTAAGGATGGTTTCATGTTCACAGAAAAATTAAAAAGATAATATGTAATGATTCTGTATAACCCTTCACTGCAGAGAATGTCTGCTATTATTAACATCTTTTATAATCTAGTGCATTTACAACTAATGAACCAATGTTGATGTAGTATCAGTTAAGTTCTTGATATATTTGTGTTTTCTGTGTTTTCACCTAGACTTCTTTTCTGTACTAGAATCCCATCCCAGCTACCCTATTCCATTAAGTAGTCATGGCTCTTAGGTTCCTCTTTGCCATGGTCATTTTTTGGAGTTTTCTCATTTTTGACAATCCTGGTGCATTAGTTCTTGAGGAATACTATTCTGGTATATTATAAGCTACCTTTCTATTAAAATATTATATTTTTCTAGTGATACTATTGGGGTTGTTTGTTGTTTAGAGGAAGATTCCAGATGTAAGATGCTATTTTACCTCATGATATCAGGGGTATGTATTATCAAAATAATTTTTGACTATTAATCACTTCTCTAGGGTAGTGTTTGTCAGGTATCTCCATTGTAAAATTATTCTTTTTATTTCCCCTTATCCCTGTACAATCTTCAGAAGAAAACTGTTAGGCACAGGCTACACTTATTGACTGAGGAGTTATGTTCCATAGCTGGTTGTGTGGAGTATTTATTAGTTACAAGTGGAGTGAAATTATTGTATTCCTGTGGGTTTTCCAGAAAAATAAAACTCTGTGTGTGTGTCTATTGTATTCTACATAAGAAAAATAATTTACTTATTATTAAGGAATTGTCTCATGGAGTTTGGAGACTTGAGAAGGCCAGCATCTGATGAAAGCAGGTAACAGACAGGAGACTCAGGAAGGAGCAGAACTTTGAATTAATTGAAATTTAAATGTTATGCTGAAGGCTGCTTTCATATTTACAGAAAAATTGAGGATAATATGTAAAGATCCTGTATAACCCTCACTGCATATAATGTCTGCTATTATTAACATGTTTTATAAACAAGTGTATGTGCTATAGTGAACATACTTTTTACCTACTTCTTTTTCTGTTCTAGAATCTCATCAAGGCTACCCTATTCCATTCAGTAGTCATGTGCCTTAGGATTCTTTTTGTTGTGGTAGTTTTTTAGAATTTTCCTTTTTTCTTGTCTTTTTGAGACAGGGTCTCACTATTAATTTCAGGCTGGCCTTGAGCTTACTTTGTAGCCCAGGCTGGTCTCGAACTCACAATGATCCTCCTGCCTCAGTCTCCTGAGTGCTGGGATTAGAGGTGTGTGCCACCACGCCCAGCAGAATTTTCCTTTATTGATGATCCTGGTACTGTAGTTTTGAGGAATACTGCTCTGGTATATTATAAGATGTCCTTCTATTAAAATACATTTTTCTAAAGTTATATTGGGGTTATGGGTTATTTGGAGGCATACCACAGATGTGAAATGCTTTTTTTTTCTCATGATATCAGGAGTATACATTATCAAAATGATTTTTGACTATTGATCGCCTCTCCCAGTGGTCAGGTTTTTCCATTATAAAACTATTTCTTTTATCTCTCTTTATCCCAGTATAATGTTTACAAGAAAGCTGCTATGCACAGCCCACACTTAATAACTGAGGAATTATATTCAAATTTGTGGTATGGTGAACTATTTATTAGTTATAATAAAGTGAAATTATTTATTCTGTGGATTTTACAGAAAAATAAAACTGTGTGTCTATTGTAAAACAGAGTGAATAATTATTATTATTATGGAATTGTCTCATGCAGTTTTGAGAAGGTCAACATTTGTATATGAGCATGTGTGTGTGTAGTACATTTTCTTTTATTCATCCATTTATTGAAAGACACAGGGGCTGGGGATTTAGCTCAGTGGCAAAGCGCCTGCCTGGCGAGCACAAGACCGTGAGTTCAATTCCTGGTACTGGAAGAAAAACAAAAAACAAACAAACGAAAGACACAGGTTGTTTCCATTTCTACAATATTATGAATACTACAGTAATGAACATGGGAGTGCATACATCTCTTGTTGCTGGGACAAAATACCCAACACTCAAGATTAAAAGAGGAAAGGTTTATTTAGCTCAGTTTGTAGAGGTTTCCATTCATAACTGGCTGGCTCTAAGATAGGGTGGCTTCACAGAGGATAGCAATTCATGATGGGCAGAAGACAGTAAAAGCAACAAGAAAGGAGAAGAAACAAGCCTCTTTCTGTCTCTTATATTGCATGCAGTCTACTGGGTTTAGGATAGTGTTAGTCCAGTCAGTGATGAAGCAATCACCCACCCTTAATCCCAGCACCCTTAATCCTAGCTTTGAACCATGAATCAGTCATAAACTCTAGGTGCAGTTTGCTCTGAAAAAGCCTCATCTAAAAGTGCATCAGGCTTTGAGGGGACAACTAGACACTAACCGTAACACATAGGATCTCTTTTTCCATCCTTTCAGTTTTAACATATGTTTGTCTGTAAAGGTAGAATGAGCAGGTTCTTGGTAGGAAATACTTGGATCTTGGTTTCTTAAAATAAATTCTGCCATAATATGTTGAGCTTAATTCATTTTTGTTGAGTACAGTCATGATAGATAAGGACCATTTCCATTTGTTTATTGCTTTCTTGTCATATTGCTGCTCCTTTGCTCTTTTCTTGCTGTCTCTGTCTTGTGATTTGGAGAAGTTTTGACTTACATGCTTTGATTTCTTTCTTCATTTCTAGTCTTGTGCAACTATAGATGTTTTCTGTGTGGTTACTCTGAGACTTACAAGAATTGCTTTTATCTAATGTACACTATTTAGTGTTGCAAATGACTTTTATTGTATATCAAACCCTAATCTTTATTTAAAGTTACTTTTAAATATTTATTTTTTTAACTTTTCCAGTGGAGTTGTTAGTGTTTTATGAGCCATGACTACCATATTAGAAAATTCTGAATTTGACTCTGTTTTTATCTTTACCTGTAAATTTTATACTTTCACATGTTCATACTTTTTAATTAATGCCTTTTAATTTTAGACTGAAAAAATCTTATTACAAATTTTTGTAAGGTAGGACTAGTGGTGGTTAATTTCTTCAACCTTTCTTTGTTAGTAAAAGTCTTTATGCTTCCATTTCTGTAAGGCAGCTCTGCTAGATACAGTAGTTCTGGTTGGTAGTCTTTTCTCCTTTCAGAATTTTGAGTGCCTTCTCTCTCTGTCTCCTATTCTGCAATATTTCTTTAGAAACATCTACTTTACTGTTTGCAAAAGCTTTCCTTTTATGGTATGAGTTGCTTTTCCATTGCTGCTTTCAAAACTCACTCTACATTTTACTTTTGACAATTCACTTGTACCTGGTGTGGACCTTCTCAGATTCAACTGATTTGGAAACTTATTCTCAGGAATTTGAACTTCCACACTTCTCAACGAATTTGGTCAGTTTTTAACCACTGTTTTTGCCCTTTCCACCCTCAAAACACACCCTGATGTCCTAGATTTCCATGCTGCTTATATTATTTTTCAAAACAAAGGCCCATACTTCCTGCAGTTTCTTCATTCTTTTTGTCAGTCCTGAAAATAATTTCAACATACCTGTTTTCTGGCCAATTTTCTTTTGCCTATTTCCATATGCTGTTGAAGCTGTATTCAAATTCCCAGTGCAGCTCTGTATTCTTTAGGGATTTTTCCCTTCATAAACTGGTCAGAAGTAAAGTAATTCCAAACATTACTTTTTATTTCACTCAGTCAGATTTATTAATTTTAACTGAAAACATTACATGCCATTAGGTATATATAATACATATCAAATGAAACTAAGTTTCAGGTTTGGTCCAGTAAACTCTGCCAGCTTTCTATCATTCTCTCATCACACTAGATCAGAAATTTAACATGAGGCCATTTAAGCAAGAGAAACTAGAGATTGAGCATCAGATATGTGGAATTAGAAAATTATAATCAGAGGTCATTACTGGTAAATTGACAAAGTTTTATATTCCTCAGATATTATGTCATTTTTTTTGCTCAGATTCAACCCTTCCATGCATGGGTTGTCTGTCAAGAGACCCTTCATTTGTTTCTATTCCCCATTTTATTAAATTAAATATAGTTTTCTTTATACTATGCTATGATATATTTAAAATAAGGCACATAATTCATTGCCTTTGAGAGATAATTATAATTGATGATGATAACACTGCTTTTAGAGTAGGCATAACAAAGGGATCACCAGAGATTATGTATGAGTGTTCATTTGGCACTAATTTCCTATCCACATTTAAATTATGTTTACACAGTCTTGGTTTTATGTGTTGCATGTAGAGTTTTCCAGTTTAATCCTCAGAGAGCAATTTTACAAAAAATACCAGGTATATTTATTTATTTTAGTTTCAAGATCTCCCTTTATTGTTTGTATGATACAGGACAGAAGTGAAGGAATTGTATAAGCAATTTTACTAAATGCCTTTCATGGTCAGATTAGAAAGTGTACTTGAGGTAGACTTAAGTGGAACATAATATTAGTGGCTATTGCTCAGTGCTAGATCTCTTTTCCCAAAGACACAGCTTATAATTTATTTCAGTGCTTTTCTCTTTAATTTTCTCTACAGTACCACTGCAAAACTTGTGTGTAACAAAATTTATCTAAGATTTGTGTTTAATGAGCAATACTGAATTTATAACCATCCAGATGAAGCATAATAAAGGAACAGAATTGTGATAAATAGGTAATAAATTAGTCGTTTTATAAGGCACCAATATTTGAGTGCTGTTTTTCTGATCCCTCTATTCTGACTTATTGACCTATGTGTCTGATTTTAAGGCATTATAATCCTCCTTAGGTTACCATAGCTTTGATCTGTTCATTAAGAATTTTTAGTTATTTTCATTTTAGATTTATTTTTAACAGATGCATGAAAAACTGTACATAGTTATATGATATAATGTAATATTTTGATATAAGTATACATTATATAATGTTTCACTCAGATTAAACATCGATCCTCAAGTTCTTATTATTTTTTTATGATAAAAACGTTCAAATGCTTTTTTTTGTTGTTTTTTTTTTTCCGGTACCGGGAATCAAACTTAATGACCTCACGCTTGCCAGGCAGGCGCTGTGCCACTGAGCTAAATCCCCAGCCACCTCATATGCTTTTTTAGAGCTTCCTGGAGTCTATACCATGGTCATTGTCTAGAGTCATCGAGTGGTGCAACAGCATAACGAATTTTTTCCTTGCACCTGTAAGTGTAGGTTAATATCCACTGATCAGCCTCCCTCCGTGCTACTGTCTCTAGCTTCTGGTTAGCATCATTCTACTGTCAACTAATACGAAATTAAGTATTGTAGATTCCACTTATGAGTAAGACCATGTTTTTTTGTGCCTGGCTTATTTTACTTAACATACTGATTTTTAGCCTCAGCTATATTCTTACAAATGAAAAGACTTCATGTTTTTCACTTAGCTGCATAGTACTCCACTGTGTATATGTACCATATTTTTTTCTGTCCATTCTTTTTTGTGGCTGTGGTGAACAGTGGTATGATAAACACAGATGTACAGCCGTCTTTTTCACAAAATGATTTCATTAACTTTGAAGGTAATGAAGGCCTGCATGTGGTAGTAGTAGGGGTGCATAAGGTAATTTGATTTAAAAAATTCTTTTGACATAGGGTCTCATCTTGCTGGCCAGGCTGGCCTCAAACTTGCAATCCTGCTGCCTCAGCCTCCTAATTTGCTGAGATTCCGAAGTGCACCACCGTGCTCAGCTTCTTTCTTGTATACTTTTAACTGATTTTATTCTTCAGGTTCAATTTAGATTTAGATTTTTTTTCTTTTCCTAAATTTCAATTAACTCGTTCTTCACTCCTGTGTTTTTAAGTCTTTTGCTGGTAAAATTTCTAACAATAAAAATAGTTGTCAATTTTGTGTTACTTAAATACGAGTTTTTATGTAATTACCAGATATTTTAATTCTAGTATGCTCTTCTAAAGAAAAGTACATTGTTGTGTAAAACCTTTATGTAGATAATGTTTTATATTTTTCTTTTGTTTCATAACTACATTTGATTTGAAATGTATCACCAGTGTATATAACCTTTAACATAGTTTAGGAAGTATTGTTTAGATGGTTATCTTGGATTACATTAAATTAATTGAGGATGAAATTGGGAGCTCAATACACTGATCAAAGCCTTCTCAAATTCAACCCACATTAGAAGGACAAATGAGTTTTTAAGATGCACAAAAGTTTTGTTTTCTTCCTCTTTTCTTTTTTATTTCAAGTATTGGGAATTAAACCCAGGGAGCTCTGAACTACATCCCCAGTTCTTTAAAAAAATTTTTTTCTCTTGAGACCGGGTCTCACTAAGTTGTCCAGGTTTGCCTTGAACTTGAGAGGCCTCCCAACTCTCTAGGGAGACAGACATGTGTCAGAGTTGTTTTCCTTTGAAAATTGAACTGTTCATTTCAAAAGTCTTTTTTTCATATGCAGTGAGCAGCAAAGTTAGCTGCTGACAAAGCAAGTCTACCTTTGCTACAATCAAATCCTGCAGAGTAGCTTTAAAAGTTTTATACTTCTGCAGAGTATTTTGAATAGCTCAGTCTTTCTGATTAATAGTTACACTCTTTCAAATACTTGAAATAACAATATTTTAAATGATATTTTCATCTTATAAATTACATTCATAAATTACACATTTAGTGGAGAGTGGGGAAATTAAAAGGGCTTTATTCACTTTTGAACAGTTATTTCCAAAGAAAGGGCAATACTGAAATAGTATTTTCCTGACCAGAATGAAAAGACAGACAGACAGACAGACACACACACACACACACACACACACACACACACAGAGATTTTCTAATAGTGAAGCTATTGCCTATGAAGCTATTGTAGTTTTCTTGAAAATGCAATAGCTAAAAAAACTTGCATACTTTTAGTTGATTAAAAATGAATCCTGTTCAGCTCATTTAACATTGCTGACTTCAACCAGAGAAAGATTCTACTTATTCTCTTTTGCCAAGTGATCTCAGGATCACTGAATAAGAGAACATCATCCATCTTACTTCTGAAAAAGGTTTTACAAGCAGTGATATAGTTTGTATGAAGACAACTTCCCTGAAAATCTCCAGATTAATGAATCAACTTTGCAAGCCCTCATAGGGAAGACCAGTTCCTGCCTCACAGAGCTGGCACAGGATTTGGGAGCCAACTGAGATTTGGTGATACTATAGTTTTTTCTGTTGGCAGCAAGTATTTCTCCATGGGTCTTCTCTGCAAATTCTAAATGATTTACATATTAATATGACTGAGTGAAACACTGATAATGCTCACAAAAGTTGCAACTCCTTTCCCTCTTTCAGGCAGATTTAGTTGAATTTCAGAAGGTGTAAGGATCTTTCTGTCCATTTAGGTTCCTTTCAATTCTATTGCACTGAAGCATTGATGAAAAACTAATTCAGAGATGACCGCTATAAGTAACACCAACTTAAGTGGTGTAGCAACACCATATGAAACTTAATTTCATTCCTAGGCTTCTTATCAATTAGTTAAATTTAAGTTGAATTTATTTAAATTTTCATCAACTCACTTAAGACATGTTGAGAAGAAAAGTATATATCCAAATGAGTTTAAAATACACTAAATATGAAAGTTTTTCTCTATTTTCAGTATGGAACAATTCTAACCACATTCACTTTTTCTGCTGCACAAATATCTTCTTTTTCCATCACAGCTGGTAACGCTTCCACCGGTGGTATCTACGAAGGCACAGTTGCCAGAGCCACTTACCCTGAACCTAAAAAGAAGAGAGATTCTTTATTTATTGGAGCTCATAAAAAGTAACCAACCAGAGCCTCAAATATAGAATATAAACTTTTGTAACCATGTTTTTAAATGTGCAATGTGGAAGGAAAAGAGAGAGTGAAATAAAGTTCTTCTCTCTATTAATCAGTCTCCAACCTTGAGCTCAGGACTCTGCTGGTGCCTAGGAGAGGAAACTACGTTAATCCATTGCATTAACAATACAGTCCTCACACTTTCTCCTTTCACTAATATACAAAACATGCAAATGGTTTTGTGGAGAATTGGATTCTTCCCTTTATGCTTTAGATTAAAAACTAATGAATCTAGACATTTATAAATGATATGAACAGGGAGGATAACTAATATTTCATTGAACACCTTCATGCATTATAAGAATAGTGCAATTTAGTGAGCTGCCCAGAGAAGGGTGAGGCCTTGCACTTCACCTCCAACAACCACAATGACAAGACCAAGGACTAAAATGCAATCTCAGGAATCCAGGCCAATCATAACAAGTCCAGAATACATCAACATGGGAGAACTCGGAAGTCACACACCTGAAATCTCTGAAATGATCACAACTGAAGTAAAGAAACAACTTCATAAAGCCATAGAAGAAATCAGATTAGAAATAATCTCTCAGGTAAAAAGTGAAATGACAAGAAAAATTGCTCAGCAGACCTAAAGAGGACATATGTGAAACAACAGATGAGCATAGAAAAATAACAGAAACATTAAATGCATAAATTAAATGCATAAAATTAATGCATAAAACAGATTCATACAGACATCCAGGAAATCAAAACCTCCATCAAAAGCTGGAAAAACTGCTTGAATGAAGTAAAAGATAGACTTTCAGATCTTGAAGACAGCATTGCAGCTAATGATTGTGAAAGGAAAGATCTCTTAAAACTTACAAGGAACCAGGAAATAACAATTCAACAGCTGCAAGATGATGCAAAGAGAAACAATGTAAGACTGACAGACAGCAATGAAACATCAGGAGTCAACATAAATGAATAAGAAGACTATTTGCAGAAGTAATAGCAGAAAATTTCCCAGGTATGGAAAAAGAATATGCCATACAGTAAGTGAGGCATATAGAACTCCAACAAGCCATAACCAAAATAAAACTACACCCAGTCATATAATAATCAATAACCCAAACATCCAGCAAAAGGACAGAATATTAAAAGCTGTTAGAGAACAGAAATAGATCACCTACAAAGGAAAACCCATCAGAGTCATGGCAGACTTCTCAACACAAACCATCAAATCAAGAAGAGCTTGATATGAAGTACTCCAGGTCCTAAACAAAATAACTTTCAACCCAGACTGTTGTATCTTGCAAAACTATCCTTCAAACTTAATGGAGAAATAAAATGCTTCCACAACAAAGAACACCAGAAGAATGTCATGAGTGACAAACCAACCCTACAAAGAGTACTAAAAGATATTCTTAGAAAGAGATGAAAATGACCACAATTTCAAGAAAAATAATAGAAAGGAACCACCTAGCAGAGAAAGCAATTAAACAGAGAGTAAAACTAGGAAACCAACAGCAAGTAAATAACATGACAAAAACAAGCCATTACATAATAGTTATAACCATTAATGTAAATGGCCTCAATTCACCAATCAAAGGAAGCAGAATAGCAGAGTGGACCAAGAAACAAAGTTGAGCAATATGCTGTATACAAAAGCACATTTAACTCAAAAGGAAATAAATAGACTGAAAGTGAAAAGTTGGAAAAAAATTTCCATGTGACAAGGAACCCAGAAAAAAAAGCAGGAGTAGCTATTTTGATTGCAGACAATGCAAACTTCAAACCAAGAATGATCAAAAGAGATTAAAAAAAAAAAGGTCACTACATACTTGTTAGGGGAAAATTTCAAGAGGAAGAGATAACAATCATAAATATGTATGCACCCAATATAGGGGCACCCAACTATATAGGACAAACCTTAATAGACATGAAAAACCAAATAACTGATAACACTGTTGTAATGGAGGTCCTTAACAGCCCACTGACACAAAGAGATAGGTAAACTGGATAAAAAATCAGCAAAGAAATAACAGAACTGAACAAAACTTGTGGACAAATGGAGTTAGTACAGGTTTATAGAGTGTTCCACCCACAGCATCAGAATACACATTCTTCTCAGCTGTACATAGACATTCTCTAAAATAGACCACATACTAGCCCATAGAACATGCTTAACTAGATGCAAAGGAATTTAAATTATACTATGCATACTATCTGACCATAGTGCAAGGAAATTGGAAATTAATGATGAAAGGAAACACAAAAAGTCCATAAACACATGGATGTTAAACAACAGCCTCCTGAACAACCAATGGGTCACAGAGGAAATTAAAGAAGAAATTAAACAGTATATACAAGCAAATGAATATGTAAATACAACTTACTGGAATCTGTGGAATTCACTGAAAGCAGTCTTCAGAGAGAAGTTTATAGCAGTAGACTCACACATGAGGAAAACAGAAAGAGAACAAATAAATAGCTTAATGCTGCACCTCAAACTTTTAGAAAAAGAACAAGTCAAGCCTAAAGCCCAAAGAAGGGAGGAAATTATAAAGATCAGGGCATGAATTAATGTAACTGAGACAAAGAAAACACTACAAATAATTAATGTATCAAAGAGTTGGTTCTTTGAAAGAATAAATAAAACTGATAAACCTGCAGCCAACCTTATCAAAGAAGGAGAGAAATAACTCAAATTCATGCAATAAGGATTGAAAAGGGTGAAACCACTGCAGGTCCTATAGAAATTCAGAAGATCATCAGTACTTACTTTGAAAACCGTTACTCCCACAGGATGGAAAATACAGAAGAAATGGGCAGATTCTTAGGTAAGTATGAATTACCAAAGTTGAATCAAGAAGAAATAAAAAGTCTCAATAACCCAATATCAATTATTAAATTGAAAATGTGATTAAAAACCTACCAATAAAGAAAAGTGCAGGTCCTGATGGATTCAGAGCTGAATTGCACAAGAAATTTGAGAAGATTTAATGCCAATTCTTCTCAAACTCTTCAACAAAATTGAAAAGGATGCAATTCTCCCTAACTCATTTCTGGAGGCCAGTATTATACTGATACCAAAACCAGAGAAAGACCCAAGCAAGAAAGAGAACTACAGACCAGTCTTCCTAAGGAACATACATGCAAAGATAATCAATAAAATATTACCAAACAGAATCCAGCAAATCATCAAGAAGATAATGCACCATGACCAAGTGGGATTCATCCCAGGTACACAGAGATGGTTCAATATATGCAAATCAATTAATGTAATACACCATATCAACAGATGTAAAGACAAGAATCCTATGATCTTCTCAATAGATGCAGGAAAAGCTTCTGACAAAGTCCAACATTCATTCATGATAAAAAAAAAAAGCCTACAGAAAATAGGAATAAATGGACTCTACCTCAATCTGATTAAAGCATCTATGACAAACCAACAGCCAACATCATACTAAATGGACAAAAACTGAAAGCTTTCACTTTAAAATCAGGAACAAGACAGGGATTACCATTGTCTCCTATTGAACATAGTTCTGGAAACATTACAGAGCAATTACACAACGGAGATAAATAAGAGGAATAAGCATAGGAAAAGAAGAAGTGAAATTATCATTATTCACAGGTGACATGGAAGACCCCAAAACCTCCACAAAAAGACTCCTAGAATTAATCAATAAATTCGATAGTGTAGTTGGATACAAAGTTAATACTCAAGTCAATAGCATTCCTATACACAAACAACAAATACACTGAGAGAAAAATTAAGGAAACCATATTTTTCACAATAGCATCCAAAAAACTGAAATACTTAGGAAGCAATCTAACAAAAGTAGTGAAAGATCTTTACAATGAAAACTACAATACTCTGAAAAAGGAGATCAAAGAAAATTTCAGAAAATGGAAAACTATTCCTTGCTCATGGATTGGAAGAGCCAGCATTGTGAAAATGGCTATACTACCAAAATTTCTGTACAGATTCAATGCAATCCTAATTAAATACCATTAGAACACCTCACAGATCTAGAGAAAACATTTCTAAAATTCATCTGGGACAGAAGAAACTCACAATAGCAAAAGCAATCCTGGACAACAAAGACAAGTCAGGTGGTATCAAAATCTCTGACTTGAAATTATACCACAAGGCCATTGTGATAAAAATAGCATGATATCGGCAAAAACAAAAACCGACCTGAGGATCAGTGCAACAGACTGAAAGGTGCAGCCACAAGCACAAACACACTCAGTAAACTTAATTTTCACAAAGGGGCCAAACAATATCACTAGAAGAAAGATAGCCTCTCTAATAAATGGTGCTGGAAAAACCGGCTCACTGAAAGCCAAAGACTGAATCTAGATCCATGTCAATCACCATGCCCCAAACTCAAATCAAAATGGGTCAAAAATTTAAATATTAAAACAGAAACACTAAATCTACTGAAAGAGGAAGTAGGTAAAAATCTTGAAGACATAGGAGTAGGCAAAGAGTTAATGAACAAAAACCAAATTGCTTGGGAAATACGTCAAAGAATCAACAACTGGGATCTCATCTTACTGAAAAGTTTTTGCACAACAAAAGAAATCACCAACAGAGTAAAAAGAAAACCCACAAATTGGTAAAAAGTTTTAGCCAACTGTCCCTCAGACAAAGGACTTCTATCTAGAACCTATAAAGAACTAAAGAAAATCAGCGCCCCCCCCCAATTTAAAGACTCAATCCAAAAATGGGTGTCTGAGATGAATACACACTTCTCAGATAAATAAATGTAAATGACAAGTAAATACATGAAAAAATAGTCAACATCTTTAGTCATTCAAGAAATGCAAATTAAAACAACACTGAGATTTCATCTCGCCCCAGAGAGAATGGCTATCACCAAGAAATCAAACAATAACAAATGCTGGCGAGGCTGTAGGGGAAAAAGAACCTTTCTCCACTGTTGGTGAGAGTGTAGACTGGTGCAACCACTGTGGAAATCAGTCTGGAGATTCCTCAGTAAACTAGGACGAGAGGTCCAATTCAAACCAGCTATTTCCTTTTTGAGTATTTTTCCAGAAGAACTACAAATGTCGTATCACAGTGATATATGTGCAACCATGTTTATAGCTGCACAATTTCTAATAGCTAAATCATGGAGGTAACCCCAGAGACTATCCACTGAGGAATGAATAAAAAAGATGTAGTATTTTTACATAATTGAATATTACTCAGCTATAAAGAAAGATAAACTTGAGGCTTTCATAGATAAATGGATGCAACTAGAGTCCATGCTCATGAGCAAAATAAATAGACCAACATGTGTACATACTGTATTGTCTCACTAGTGTAGGAACCTGAAACAGTAACTAAAATTAGAAAGGTATAGTAGATATTGTGAAAGGGAAAGAAACTGCTCAAAGGTAGGGAACAACTGGGATGTGGGAAAAGAGAAAGAGAAAGAACGGAAATATATATATGCACACACACTCACACAGGACAATTGAGAGAGTTGTACTACCAGCTTCTATTGCTTTATTGAAAGGAACAGTTAACTTTTGTTTGATCAATCTTACCTGCCTATATTTGTTTAACTGAATAACCAAATTGAACATAGGAATATGTATATAATAACTATTGTTAATTTCCTATCACCTTGTCTGAAACTCTGTATTGCTTGTATTTTGGGGTATTGTTTTGTTTATATGCATTTGTTTGTTAATGTGTTTTTGTTCCTTACCTTTAAAAATAAAAAAAAATTTAAAAATTTTTTTAAAAAGAGAGAAACAAAATAACAAGATGATAGGAAATTAACAATGGTTATTATATTGTGTATTGTATCTTCAAAGTAGTTGCTCAGATTACCAGGTACAGGTATGCAAACTTGATCCAACAGTATAAGCACTAATAGTTCCTTTCAATGAACTAATAGAAAGTAGTAGTACAATTATGTTAGCTATCTTGTGTATACATACATGACCTTTTTTCCTTCCTCCTTTTCTCATTTCCCCCATCTCAGTTGTTCTTTCCATTTTTATATTATTTTTTTAATTTAAAAAAAATTTTTTTCTGAGACAGGGTCTCACTATGCAGTTCAGGCTGGGCTTGAGCTCACTTTGTAGCCCAGGCGGGTCTTGAACTCACAAATATCCTCCTGCCTCAGCCTGGGATTACAGGCATGCACCACCATGCCTGGCTCCATTTTTATTTTAAGGAGAATAAAACAAAAACAAAATAACTAGAACAGGGACAAAAGCAAAACAACATGAAAACAATAAAAATGATACAGGATTTCAAAACAAAATGATAGAAATTAACAATTGCTGTTGGCAGTTTCTTTCCCTTTCACTATATCTATTGGAAATTTCAGTCTTACTTACTCAGTTCACATTGTAGATCATATATAAATGTATGAAACTGAAAACTCAAAAAGAGGAAAACAAAATGATAAGTTATGATGGTTTCTGGTTATATTGAATTCAGATGCTTTCCACACTTCAGGTTTTGGAGCTTGGCAACACGAATGTACACATTACTAACTTCTAGGTTGATTTCAAAATTTATCTGGCCTATGTCCAAAATATCTGTGTATAGTCACCCCGCATTACACTCAAGGGGTTAGTTCTAAGACCTCATCTTGATGGATACCAAAATCCACAGATGCTTAAGTCCTTTGCATTAAATGATGTAGTATGTGCAGATAACCAACACACATCTTCCTATAGACTGTCAATGATCCCTGCATCACTTGTACTACCTAACTGAATGCAAATTCTATGTAAATACTTCTGACTTTTGTATCATTTAGTGAATAATGACCAGAAAAAAAACTGTACATGGTCAGTATAGATATACCTGTTTTTTCCTGACATTTTCAAGCTTTGATTGCATCAATCCATGCTCGTGGAACATGCAGGTACAGAGGACCAACAGTGTTTTCATGCCTTTGTGTTTCTTAGTGCCAGCGGAGAACTCACCAACTATTATGAATTATGTTCTGCCCAAATGTCCTATGTTGAAGCCCTAACCCTCTCTGTTCCAAAATGGAACCATAACTCAGATAAGCTTTGAAAGGCCTAATTGAATTTAAATGAGTTCCCTTTAGTGAATTTTATATCTATTTCAATATAACTGATGTTTTTATAAGAGGAAATAGCTGTGACACTGACTTGAGCACACACAGATACTAAACTATGTACAAATTGAGACATTGACCTTCTACAAGATAAGGAACCAGGCTGCAGAAGAAACCAATACTGCCAGGACCTTACCCATGGACTGCTGGCCTCCAGAACTGTTTTTAAGCTGCCCAGGCTGAGCATTTATTATAGAAACATTAGAACAGTAATACATGATCTTTAATCAGTGAACAGCTTTTATTTCTTCATAATGTTTCTAAAACTTGTCTGTATATAAAATACAGCATTATGGTATGCTATTAATATTTTCACTCCAGAACAACTAAGTAGTACCCTATGTTTTAGTCAGAAAAATTAATTTATATATTATTTTATTTTACATTTTTCAAGGTTAAAACATAATTGTTACTCACAAGTCACACTATTATTCTTACGTCACTTGGGGTATACTTTCACCCCAAACATAATGTAAATACTATAAGCACAGAAATTTCTCCAATTTACAAGCTACTGCTACTAAATTTATCATGTCATATGCATAACATAGCACCTGGTGCATTATATTATTGCCTAAGAATGAGAGTCTGTCACGAAGTAGCCACCCAGTAAATGCAGAATCATGGAGAACGTAACATGCTTGTAAGTTCTTCATCTACTCAAAGAAAAATATAAGTATCTGTGCACTGAAAATGACATAAAAGATTAAAATTAATATAAGGAATATAGATGAACTTTGAGATTTTAAATAAAAACAAACAGAATACTCATGCCTCACAAGTGGAATAGTCAAATTCTACACCTTGAAGTAAATGTTGACCTCTGAGGCAAAGCTTCATTGAAGAAAGTAAGGCTCTCTGAATATGATCATTATGTGTGTCAAAAATATACCAATCAAATGAAAAAAATTGAAAAAAACATTCTCTTTGATGTCTGTTTGTTGAGAACTGGTTAGGGGAAGGGTGTGTAGGAAAATATAGTGGTAGCTGCTCATAGACATGGAATTCTTACCTTGCTTAATACATTTCATAATAAGTAAATGTTAGTAAGGCTTACCAGTTGTTAAAGTGACTTCCATCCATCCACCTCCAGATGTTATCAGAAAGGTGTTTTCTCAGTCCAATCCAATATGTAGATTTATCCAGATGCTTGGCCACAGACTTCTGTGACAAAGTACAGACTAGTGTCATAAATCTCACCTACCTTTCTCATGTTCACTACAAAAAATGCTACTCTCCTTGCCTCAGTCCATTATCTTTTACTAGGTTTATTGCAACTGCTTGGTAGGATAATTTCCTGCCTTTTATGTCACCCAGTTGCCAATCTCATCAGAGCAAGGAAAATGATTCCATTAACACCGGAGGGAGAGCATATCACCATTTTGCTGATAACTGTGAAACGTCATCCTGTTTTGCTTGGGATAAGAACCTACAGTCTCTACAATGACCTACAAGACGTTTATGATACACATCCACACCCCTCCCTTCCCTTTGGACATACTGACTGGCCACCTCTTTTCTGTTCCTTCAGCATTCCAGCTCTGACCTGAAGACTGTTCTCCAGGAGTTTCCTTTTTCAGGTGACCTCCCTAGAGACTGCCTTGACTAACTTCTTTACCACTTGGATATGTTTGCTCAGATATCATAGTCTCAAAGAGCTACAACTTTGTCTACAAGCTACCTAGTTGGCAACAATATAAAATCCATTACTTTGTACCCTTTTGCATAAAACTTACTAATCCCCAACATACTATGTAATTTACTTATTCACTATGTTTGCTTTTCATTGCCCGTCCCCTTCTATGGGTTGGAATCTCCACAAGGACAAAGATCTTTGACTGTTTTGTTGTATAAGAGATCAAACCCTACGAATATGCTTCCCATATAGCAGCTCATCGAATTCTTAGATGTGTATTGCAAAAGAATCTAACCATTTCAGCCTGTGAGACGATCTTGGCCAGAGATCCCAAATATTTTCTGCAGTGTCTCTGTCCCTCGGACCAAGTACCTTCATTTTCAGATTGAAAGAAGCACTTCTGACTGAGTAGCTCCCAGCCAGGTGGACATACCCTCAAATCATTTGTGCAATTCTTCTTGATTATTTTAATTCCCACTAAAATTAACACAGTGATAAAAAAGAAAGTATAAGAGGAAAGGTCTGACCTTTCACGTAAAAGACTTCTATATATTTTATTTTCATTGAATGATTTTACTTTCTCATTTAGGTTGAATGATGTAATTTAAACAACTCAGAGAGTTCTTTTATTTGAACAGAACAACTGCATATAGAACAATAGAGATGAAATAAATTAGCATTGGAGGATGACAATCTATTCATAACTCAAAACAACAATAGCAAACAAGCAAACTTCCAGAACTTCCATATCCTTTAGTCATTTTTCCTTCGATTTTCTTGCTCATGCTTCTGGAATCATTTTATCTGTTTATTTCAGTTCCTAATATTTACTATGCCATGTGGCACAAGTTTCACTGAGAGAAAACAAATCCATGTATTTCATAACCTTAAAGACCTGATTCTGAACTATAGATTTAGCTGAGAACCAGTTGTGTTTCAAATACAATATTTCCCCCAAATGTTGAAAATTTTTTCTTTTGTCTTTATATAAAAAACATTAGAAGGAAAAAATGCTGAAAAATTACTAGGTTATTGTCATCCAGGTTTTACTCCTTAATTTACCATAGTAGGTAGAGGAAATGACATATCCTGAAAGAAACAAGATTTAAGGCAACTTCCACACAAAGTTAAAATAAGTGACTAGCTTACAGTCAAAACTTGCAATGGGAAGGGCATGAAATGGAAGGATAAACTAGCCAGATTTTTCTGTACATGTCAGAGCTGGTATTAAAGCCAAGTAAAAATATTTAGGCCATCAAAAATTTTTGAACATATCAAACTCAAAATTATTTTTAAGTGCCATGTTCAAATCCAGAATATGCACAAACTCAAATATTTAGTTCCAAACCATGGTCACACCAGTTTTGATTTTTACTCATTAATTCACTTATTCTTTCATTAATTTTTTCAGCAACTATCAGTTTAGCACTTACCGCATACTACACTTTATTTGTAGCTTTAGGAATCTAAAATTTGTATAACATGAAAAAATTTACTTTCATGAAACTTACACTTGTGAAATTATATAATTTGGGATAAAACAGATCAGAGTAAAGGGATTTAGGCGTACTGGTGGGAAGAGCTGCAATTTTCGTGCAGGCCACAGCATAAGGTCAGATAAAAAAAAGTACAGTTTAGGAAAAGCTTGAAGAAGATGGGACAAGAGGGGGTTAGGGGTAAGATCATCCTAAGTAATGGGAAGAGAGAGTGAGAAGGACCGAGGAAAATGTGTCTGATAAAGGCTTTGTTCCATGTAGTAAGGATGGTCACTTCCCTGCAGTCATAGTTAATGAAGAAGCAGCAAGTGATATCCAAGATGCAATGGTGTGACTAGACCCAGTGTGAACATGACAGCCTATTGACAGGATTTGCTTTCAATCCAAATTCATGAAACACAATTGCAAAACTGTGGACATATTTGATTCAGTCTTAAAAATTCAAAATAGACTCTGGAGGATGGAAGCAAGAGGGCAAGAGGCAGTCAGCACTCACTAGTGCCTCCTAAATATTTGTCCAATTGAAAAGTACAGGGCTCTCTGAGGAGATGGGAGAACCACAGGAAATCAGAGTGCAGCTAGAGGAAGTCAGCAGCAGTACAAACTCTGGAACACTGCTACTTAACAAAGGTGACTCAATGAACTGAAGCAATGCACTCCACACTGGGTGAACTGTAGCCCGTGAGGAGGGAGAGCTTTACTCCCATGCAGAAGTAGAAGGATAAACTTAGCACAGAACTCTGAGCATTCTCTCTGCTGCTGTAAAGATATGAGTCTGAACAGGAATATCTGAGTGCAGCCAAGTGAGCCCAGGCAGGAGTGAAAATCCCCATACTTAGATGGAATGGGATTAGGAAATCTTAGAAATCACCCCCATAAACCTTGCTTCAGTAGAACAAGCTCTAAAGGGATTTCAGTGAAACTGAGTAATTCCTTCTGCCAAGGCACAAACTCCCTAGCTTTTCCATAACTCTGCAATGTTCCTGTACCTCACTACATGGAAGAAATGGACAACCTGCCTTAATAACTAGCTTAGAGCCAAGAAAAAGGGTGACTGTGGCACAGTAAACTGCAATAATGATGTAAGGAGAAACAGCGCAGCCCCTAGCTCACTACAGGCCAAAATCCTGGCTGGGAGAATCTCAGTGAGGTGCATGAACAGCCTAAAACAGTAGCAATTTGATTAGGGGTGTTGGCAATGAGCTCCGCCCTGTGGAATTTGGCAGGAGAAGCCTTGGAGAATGGCACTGTGTGAAGCCTCAAACCAACACAGACCCTGAGCGCCCATCCTGCCTCTGATCTGCTCTCACATTCAGAGTAAACACTGCATTAGGCAAACAGCAGACAGCTGTGCCTCCAAAGGTAGCATCTGGGAATGCATGCATTTTTAGACCATGCTCTGGGTCTTTCCACAGACTGTACAAGTGACAGATCCAATGCACAGCCTGAGTCTCTAGTACCCTCATTTTCAGTGTGGCAAAGATATAAAGTTGGAGGCCTGGACCTAATCCTACTACTGGTGGGCCTGCCTGGCACTCATCCGCAACTATAAGAGGCAGAGCTCAGCATCCTGTTTGCCCTGAATTATTATCTTACTTGCTGAGAGGTGGAGGAGAACTCTGGACTAAACAGTAAAAAGACCTCACACCCTTTTCCATCATGTAGCATCCAGAACAATGACAATAAGACAAATACTAATACAAGGGTGAAAAGTGTACCTGATTGTGTAAGTGTGTGTGTTTCTTACTGATGTTTCAGGAGGACCACGTGTTTGTAAGTGCTATGAGTGCTGGCTATTGCTTTTGCTTTCATACGACCTTACCTTGACATGCTCTGTTCTCCCACACCCAGGGTTAGCAGGGCTGGTTTACTTTTTGTTTCTGTTAGTTCACTAACTGGATTCACTCTCCCTATACATTTTTCTCATTTTCCACTTACATTCTTTTCTGGTGTCCCCTTTATCTTCCCCTCTTTCACTCAAATGTCCCCTCTCTCCACAATTTTTTTGTGTGTTTTTTTGTTTTCTTTTGTTTTGTTTTTGCACAGTAATATACTTTGTTCTGTCAGGTTCTACAGGAATTTTGTCATGAATTCTAAATTTGTGTTGCTACTAATTAATTAATTGAATCCAGTCACCCGCTTCCTCAGTTTCCATTTATCTTCCTTTACCTATTGTTCTTTCTTTTCCCTCATATAACATCTCAAATATCCCTTTCTTTTGCAGTATATAATTATGATGGTGATGATGACAATGACAACAATGATGATGATGATGGTGAAAACTATTTCTTTTTTCTCTTCCTTCTGATGCATTACCTCTTACTTATTTTTCCTTATTTCTCTTTTTTCCTTACCAGTCCTACTTTCCTCCCTCTTTAATTTCCCAGGCTAGTAAAAGAGTAGAAATCATTTCAAAAATGGTTGATAGATGACTGGTTCTTCAGATGTTGACACTACTGATAAGTCACAGGGCAACCCACCTCTCCAAGGGAGATTTAAGCTCTTTTATTAAGGAGTTAATAAAAACTCCTTCCTCTTCACCTGTTCCCCTCCAATTCCCCTTGACAAAAGCCAACCTCACCTTCATCTGCCTTGGCAGAACAAGATGTTCAACTCTTATGAATAACCCACCCCGCTCAGGCTGTTCTGACCCACAGACACTCCTTCCCAGAAAACGTTCTGGCTCACAGACACCCTCCCCAAAAGACAGCTTAAAAACCCCATGCTTTGTTCAGCTCAGGGCTGTCCTAGTCCTCTGGGCAGCCCGCCATGTCGCTCCCCCCAATAAAGACTCCTCTCATGTCAGAAGGTCTGGTCTGGATCTGTGTGGGTCTTGGCCTGATCATATCAACTACTGGTAGATGTTCTCTCCTCACAGTGCAGTGCTGGTGATTGAATTTAGCACTTTGCGTAGTCTGAATGTTTTCATACCGTGTCACACTCAAAGCCAAAAAATAAATATGGAAATTCTTTAAAAAGGTAAAAATACTAATTTCATTTGGGCCTGCCCTAGGTGTAATCTTGAAAGAAAGACAGCAGCATACCATAATGACACCTGCATTTTCACTTGATAGGGGCACCATTCCCAATAGTTAATTCCTGAAACAGGTCTTACTTATGACCATTACTAGATACATAGATAACAAAAATGTGATGTGGATACACAATAAACTATTATTCAGCAGTGAAGAAGAATAAAATCATGCAATTTGCAGGGAAATTGGTGAAACTCAAGACCAGTAGACTAGGTAAAATAAACCAGAATCAGAAAACTAAATGCACTATTTCTTTTATACAGAAAACCTAAAAATGTAAGTAATTGAATTAATGAAGGAGAGATAACTGGAAATTCGACAGTAGAGTCTTGGAAGTGAGGAGAGAATTGGGTAAGGAAGAAAAAGACAGGTAAAATTATTATAAGTGATCAAGATATGTTATATGAATTCTCTTAGTTATTTTTCTCACATTGCTGGGACAAAATACCTGACACCCAAAGTTAAAGAGGGAAAGGTTTACTTAGCTCAAAGTTTATACAAGTTTCAGTGCATAATCAGCTGATTCTAAGGCAGAGTATCATGGGAGAGGGGCAATAGTACACTATGGTGGAAGACAGAAAAAGCAACAAGAGGGTGTGGGTGGGAGACAAGGCTCTTTCTACTCCTTATACTGGATACAGGCTACCCACCATAGGTGAGTGTATCACTCACACCCTTAATCTTAACCAGAAGTATGTCAAACCACTCAGTGGGCTGATTTAATAATCATAAACTCTTAATTCCAGAACCATACACTCTAGATTCTTCCACCTCTGAAAAAACCTTCTGACTGCATAAAGCTTTGGAGGGGTCATCTAAACACAAAGCATACCATTCTGCCCCCAGATTCCCTAATATTCCATGCACATCCCTTTATGCAAAAGGCATTTAGTTCATCTCTAAGAGTTGCCAAAGCCTGAACAGCTTCAGAGTTACTGAAAAGACCAAGTCCCAAGTCCCTTCTGACATTTAAGGCAAACTCTTAGCTGTAAGCCCCTGTATAAATGAAAAGAAAGTTAAGAACTTCCAACATTCAATGGCAAAAAACTAACATTTCCATTCCAAAACTACAAACATAGTAAAAAGGAATGTGACCAAATCAAGTCCAAAATTCAGCAGAACAAACATTAACTCTTATAGTTCTATGAGCAGTATCCAAAGCAAGCTGTGGTAAGTTTTAAACTCCAAAGGGCTTATGTGGCTCTGACCTTAATGTACTTCCCATGGTAGTAGCTCCCATGACTTCTGTTTTGGGCCCACCCTGAAACGTCCTTGCAGTTTTCCTCAGGGGATTTGTGTTCCTGGATTCTCCAAACTTCTGGGGTCTCCACTATACCTGTGGTTTTACTCTCACAGCTTCACACACTACACTCTCAGAGGCACACTGCCAGGACACACAGGCCTTCTTCTGCAATCTGGGGGGAAGCCTTCCTGACCTCACAACTCTTCATTCTGTATGCACCAAAACTACAGCCACGTGGATGATGCCAAGGTCTCCTACCAGCTGAAGCAGTAGTCAGGCTTCCCTCTCTCTTGGCTGTAGACATCCACTGCCTGGATCGCAGAGAAGTTTGAATCCAATTCCAAAGAAGAAACTCTGTATGCCACTACCATTCAGGAACATGATGTGGTCACTGCCACTGTTGAACATGATGCCCTAGCTAGAACCATGCCAAACCAATAAGTGGACTGGTTACTAATTACACACACTTAATACCAGCATCACATACTCTAGATTCAGCTACCTCTGAAAAATTCCTATGACCATACAAGGCTTTAGTGCAACATCTAGGCACAAACTACAACAGGCATGCAGTAATTCTCCACAAAGAACATTACGGTTCTGTGTTATAAGCATGAACTAATAAAAATTTATCTTACAGAATAGACTCTAGAATTTTTAAATCTGCTATGGTACATACTATCCCCATACAGATACTGAGCAATGAAAATGTGATGAGGCAAAAGGCAGAAGACTGCAAATGTAACATCCACACTGAATATGAAATTTATTGGAAAAATTTTATTAATGATTTTATACTGTTACATAGTAGATAACATATTGGTTATACTAAGCTAAATGAAAATACAACTTGCAATATTTTGACTCACTTTGGTGTCTAGAATTGTAAATTACATATGTAGGCACATAACGTTTTGACTGACATTGTATTTTTCCTGTACTATATTGCTCAACAAAATCCAATTTGACAGAGGGAATACCAAAAGAGAGAAAGTGATGGCTAGGTGCAGGGTGACAAAACTAGAGGTGATCAAAAGTGTTAAGACTGCTATTTTGAAAAAATAGGTAGAATTTTCTTATTATATTTAGAACAGGAGAAGGAAAACAGTCAATAAAAGACTATAGGGTTTCAGGTTCAAAATTGGAAGGTTCAATTTACTATTTGCTGAGATAAGGAAGGCCACAGATAGAGGACATTAAGAACATAGTAGGAGCAAAATATTTGGTAGGAAAAAACAGAGTAAGACAGGTGCCTTTTAAGTAAGATGCAGAATATATATATATATATATATATATATATATATATATATATATATATATACATTGGAAGAAGTAAAGTGAAGGCTGACAATATCAGACTGCACATAGCAAAATTAAAGTTATTGGTAAATTTGAAAGATGAACTCAAGGAACATAAAAAATAAAACAAGTTGAAGCCTGATGAGACAGACTAAATAAAGAAGCAGAAGGGCTTGGGTGTTCTTTGGCAGAGCTCATACAAAGCAAGAGTGACACTCTGGGTTTCATCCCAGCACTAAAACTCCCTCACACAACAGTAGATCAGCACCTTAAGCTGAAGGCTGAAGCTCAGTTGTACAGCAGGTGCTCAGCAGGCATGGGGTCCTGGTTTCAATGTGGGTAAGTGGGGAGGAAAACATGGGAACTTCAAAATTAAGAAAAAGCTAGCAAGTAAGATTTTCAAGATTACTGTATCAAGGAGTGTCATGGTTTGTGTCTGGATGTCCCCTGAAAGCCTCATGCAGTCATGGGGTGGGCTTCTATAGTTTATGGTTGATCTATGGTCCAACATTGGGATTATGGGTGTGAGTGCTACACCCACCCTGGGATGGGTAGTTTGCATACAATATGAGGAAAAGAGGCTTGCTTGCTGCCACTCCTCCCTTTTTGCTCTTGTTGCTTTTGCTGTCTTCCACTGCCATGTGACACCCAGCTTTGGAGCCAGCCAAGTATGGACTGAAACCTCCACAAACCGTAAGCTAAATAAATCTTTTCTTCTTTAATTTTGGGTATTGGGTATTTTGTCCCAGCAATGGGAGAAAAGTAACC
Source organism: Chinchilla lanigera (assembly GCF_000276665.1). Taxonomy (NCBI): domain Eukaryota; kingdom Metazoa; phylum Chordata; class Mammalia; order Rodentia; family Chinchillidae; genus Chinchilla; species Chinchilla lanigera. The sequence goes on along the minus strand of NW_004955413.1, from coordinate 7,885,328 downwards.
AAGACAAAAGAAAAAAATTAAATTAGTAGCTAAAGGATAAATGACATCCAATTATTTTGTTTAAGGGTGGAAGTATAAATAAGATCATGTTGTATTGCTGATGAGATGTGACAATTGAGAATGAAAAGAACGATGATGTAGTAGAGAAGAGATTTATTGGACTAATACTAGCAACTAAGCAAGACAATAGAGGACATGGTGTAAAACATGAATGCTCTATTGATATTACCGTGGAGGGATGGGCATATTTGGAAGTTGTCTAAGTGTTACTCTTAGAACAAGTTGGAAGCAAGATATAAATGTTACTGAGTTAAAACTGTGTTCTTCCACCTATGCTTCTTCAGTCACAGATAAATTCCATCCAGGAATGAGCAACAGGCCCTCATCACATGTGAACCATCAGCACCTGACAGTATGCCTGAACTCAGTAAGGATTTACTGAAAGACTGATCACTCTAGCAGGTAAAACAGAAGATTAATTTGAAGAATACTCTGACGAGTTGCAACTGTTCACAATACTGAAAGGAAAGGTTAGTCATCAGCATCAGACTGGAACAATAGTAGTACTCTCAATATGTTAGCATAAGTGTTCACTTACTTTTTTTAGGAAATTTTAACATCATCCAAAGAAGAACCGCAAGGCCTCCACATAACAAGACAGAGAGGATTATCATTTTCCTTTGTACTATGCATAAGGGAAACACAGGTCATTATCTTCTGGGGAAAAACCAACAGCAGCCCAAGTAATGCTTCTCCATCTTCTGTGTGCTGTCCCACTCCCAGCCCAGTGACTCATCTCCCAGGAAGTGAAACAGGTACCAAGCTGTAACCAGCAGCAACTACAGCCTGAGAAGCTCTGTGGCGCCACCTGTTGGTGTCCTTTCGCAGAACCATGCTATAAATTCCTCTACTGGGTTTCTCAGGCCTCTTAATAACAGGTTGCGTTTCCAAGTAAAGGAATCTGGTGGAAGGGGGAAGTATTTTCTTTCTTAATGAAGACTGCTTGACTTAAGGCTCTTATCATGAGCAATGTCTGCTGCCCCTTTCTGCTCTCCAAATGCTGAAGGTCAAGATGGGGTCAGGAAATAAAGATAAAATCAGAACTGGGCCTCCTTAGCCATTTTTGGGGTGAGGCGGGAAGAGGACTGGGGCAGTGATACTGGGGATCAAACCCAGGGGCCCTCTAATACTAAACTACATCCCCAGACTGTTATTATTTTTATTTGAGAGAGGATTCAGCTAAATTGCCCAAGTTGGCCTCAAATTTACGACCCTCCTGCCTCAGACTCTGCAGTAGTACAAACCATTGCCACCACTCCCTGCCTTTAGCGAACCTTGCACTCTCCTTTTCCTCCTATTCTCCATTTCTTCTCCCTCCATCTCGGACTTTCACCAAAAAGGCGCTTCTATGATTACAGAGACTGAATCATCCTGGGATAGATAGAGAACTGCCAGTACACTGGAGGCCTGTAAGCCCTAAGGAAATGCGGAGCGGGTCTCCTTGGCAGACCTCTCAGAAGGCCGGATCAGGAGAGCGCACAGCCCTGCAGCAGAAACCAAGCTGAGCTCTGCAAGCCTGATGACCAAGGGGCCGCGTCCTCCTGAGCCTCTGTTCTCCAACTGCTGGAGCTCGCACCCACCGAGCTCCCGCCCCAGGGGCGGGCTCACCTCCCGTGATTGGCTGGATTCCAAGGACAAGCTACTCTGATTGGTCCTTAAATTCTCACTGCTAACCAGTACTAATGGGTGGGTGGTCCTGTGGCTTTCTCCTTTCCTTTCCATTCTACAGTCTCCCTAAAATCTCAAATCTTATACAGGTTTTATCAGATAGGTCGCCTATACCACAGACCGTACATTTTTTGGTTTGGTTTATAATTTTTATCTGATCTGCTTACAGCCTGAGTCCTAAGTTTATCTGGACATTACTTAGCGAAATGAATCCGTTGTTTGCATGTCTTCGAGGTCGTTGAGTGAAGATGTGTGTCACAGGCGTCTGCATTTTGCACAGTAATGCAGGGCAATAATAATTCCAGAGCAAGCCAAAATCACATCAGGATTTGCAGTGCAAATGTTTGCAGTGCATAATGTTCACTATCCTTGTGTGGAGTTGGTACATGACTGTCATGCATCTTAGCTGCTTTTTCACCTCCTTTACCTCCCTTCCTTTTACCTCTTGATCCACTTTGCAACGAAAAATATCTACCCCTCTGCTTCTTGTTATCTATGTCGTATTTTTTTTATAATTTGCTTAATTGTGCAGTATGTATACTTGTGTGTTTGATTTATTTTGCTTAAAATTGTGGTACATGGTCTCAAGGTGCATCCATTTTCCTAAAAATGACGTAAGGTTATTCTTCTTTATGGCAAAGTAGTTCTCCACCATGTATAAGTTACACATTTTCTTTATCAATTCATCTGTTGATGGATATATAGGCTGTTTCCAAGATTGAGCTCTTGTGAATTGTGTTGTTATAAACACAGGTATTTGTGTGTCACTGTAATGTGATGTCTTTAAGTCTTTGGGGAATATAGGAAGAAGGGAAACAGCTAGGAAAAGTCAAATTTCTATTTTTAGTTTAATGAAAATCTCCATTATGATCTCCAGAGTGCTTATACTAATTTATACTCTCACCAACAATGTAGAAGGGCACAATTTTCCCTAAAGCCTCACCAGTATTTGTTATTATTTGATTTCTTGAGGATGGCAGTTCTCCCTGCTGTGTAACAAAATCTCAGCATGGCATTAATTTGCATTTCTCTAATGGTCAGTGATATTTAACATTTCCTCAGGCATTTATTGGCCATTTACACTTTTTCTTTTCAAAATTGTTCACTTCATATGTCCATATTTTGGTTGGGCTTTTTATTTTGGGTCAGCCATTCCAAACTGATAAATTGAAAACCATAGTTGTTCTACTGTCTTCTATTTCTTTGCTGAAAGAAGCTGTTAATGAGTCCTTGATTGATCAATATTGCATGTCTCTATCTGTTTTCATGAGAAACCACTTTGAAGATATCAATATGTAATACAACAAGCATTGTTAATTTCCTACCACTTTGTTTGTAACT
>NW_004955413.1:7837685-7882159 GCF_000276665.1 Chinchilla lanigera | reverse complement strand
TCTCTATCTGTATTCATGAGAAACCACTCTGAAGATATCAGTATGTAATACAACAAGCATTGTTAATTTCCTACCACTTTGTTTGTAACTCTGTATTGTCTGTACTGTTCTTTTGCTATTTTGTAAAAGGTTGTCTGTCCGTTAATATTTTTCTTCTTTTATTTTTAAAATAAAAAAGTAAAAGATTAAAAAAAAAAAAGAAAACCAATCAAAATGCCAACAGCATTCTTTACAACATAACTGGAGATAGCAATCATAAAATTCATATGGAACCAATAGATCCAGAAAAGCCAAATCAATAGTGGGTATCAAGTGCAAAGTAGGAGGTATTACAATCCTGGGTTTGAAGTTATATTACAGTCAGGAAGAACCAGGATTGCAGAAGTGCAGAGGCTATGTGACAGTAACAGCACGGTACTGGAAAAAAACAGACATGAGGATCAGCAGGACAGAATAGAGTGTGCAAAACAACCTCAAGCACACGCAACTACTTGATTTGTGACAAAGGGCTAAAAGCACTTTAGCATCTGTAATAAATGGTATTGCTAAAACAACCTATCCATATACAGAAGACTGAATCTAGACCCCTATTTCTCATCAAGTACAAAACAAAATCAAAAGGGATCAAAGAAGTAAACGTGAAAACGGAAGCACGAAACATGCTAGAAGATAAAATGGGTAAACATTTTGAAAGCATGGAAGTAGACAGGACTATCTAAACAGAACCCCAGTTGCACAGGAAGTAATACTGAAAATCAGCCAATAGAATCATACTAAATTAGAAAGGTTTGTACAGAGAAGTTAAATGTGAAGCGAGGACTCAGTCTTGATAAACTCACCATTATGCAGTTATCCAAACAAGTAGACAATATACAATGAGCAGCAAATTTACTTTGGAAGATGAACACTGATACTTGGGCATTTTGAGTGGAACCTCAAATGTACATATCTCGTGACATATTGTATGGATTTCAGCAGAAAGCTCTGAGTTTTGCAAGTCACGTGTAGGCAGTAGGTAACACTATGGGGATATATTGTGGAAACAGCATAATAGTATGAGAAGCAAAAGTAAGAATGAAACCAGGAAACGTTCCATTTTAAAAGAGCTGGATGGAAGAAGAGGAGCTTATGATGAGTACGAGAAGCAGTAGCACGAAAGGACAGGCAAAGCAGAAAGGAGCAGTGTCCAAAAGTTAAGGAAAAGAACTAGGTCAAGTATCACAAAAAGTCCATCAAGAAGGTGACTAATAAGTGGCCCTGGAATGTTACTGAAGATCCATTTCAAGGATGGGTTTAGTGGCAGTAGAATGTGGTGGGGCCAGGTTAAAACCATAGGTAAAATGACAGAGAAAATTCAGTTTCTGGAAAGGAAAGTGAGTTACATACAAACTGGGACAGTCAAGAGTGTGTGGGTGGACTGATCAATAAGAGTCACCCGGACAGAGAGAGTTAAGAGAGAAAAAGAAGAGAAAAATGCACTATTGATCAATGTTGGGTTCCTTTTTAAAAATTTTCCGTTCTCTAAGGGAACCCAGAGTTACTCATAATCAGCTAATTCATCCTTACCCCAAAGTCACAGGCTGTGCATTGCAAGTATTTATCTGCCTTTCACTCTCCTCCCCTAAGATTTACCTCTTGCATGCAACTTATATTAAGTATTGAAAGAGAACATAACCTTAAATATGTTGGAGCTGTTTTGTCTTCTTTCGCTTAATCTTTAAAATGGTACTGGAGATTGTTATGACTGATACATCGTGTCAACTTGGGGAGTCTAGAGGCTTGGCTAAGTGACTCAGCAGTTCTACATCTTGGGGTAAAAAAGACATGCCCTTGCCCTTCTGGGTTGTTGTTTATTGTGTCAATTTAAAAAGTTTGAAAGGTTAACTATGTGACTCAGCAGGGAGCCAGGGTGCTTACTTTGTATTCATCCTGAGCCTGTGCAAGAGGAAGGCATGCAGAGGGTGTGGGTGTCGAGGACCACCCCCACCCCCCCAGAGGAGGTAGGCTGCATTAAAAAAAAAAAAAAATTAGAAAAAAACTGGCTACTGGAACTCTGGAGGAGCTCTAGTCTTTGCCTTCAGCTTGGTCATCTCCTGGCTTCTGGTACAGACTGTTTGGCTTCTGCCTGGGACCCTTCAGACTTCTGCTGTAGGCTCTCTGGCCTTCCTCATAAATTCTTCAACATTCCGTCATAGACCCATCAGCCCCCTGACGCAGACTTGCACAGGTACTGCAGTGAGCTCCAGGCCCAGGGCTGGGCTCTTCAGTCTCCAGCATGCAGACACCCTCTGCACACTTCCTCATCCAACTCTGTGGCTGACCATTATAAGCCAAACTTATAATTTCTTATACATTTATATATCTTGTATTATATCTGTTTTTCTAGTAAACCCTGATTGATACAGAGATATCTAAGATGTCAAAATCAGTGCAGTTTGTTCTTTTCACTGTGGGGTGATAAATAATCTTTTACAGTTACGTGCCATCTATTTAGGTAATTGGGTATTTAAGGCTTTTAGGTTTTTGAAGAATGCAATAAAGTAACAGGAAACAGCAAAATCACAATGTTACCAGGAAAATGAATGGATCTTTTCTCCACTTTTGTTTCAAATATATTCTCAGCATGTTAAAGAAAAAGAAACTATAAACAACCTGATTCACATAAAATTGGAGTGTGTAAAGGATACTTGCAAGAAAGGTAAAACAATGTTCCTGAAATTTAGTTGCTGCCTACAGTATGTAAAGAAACCAAATCTAGTTTCCAGTAAGAGCCTCAGGTAGGAGTATACCAAGAAGTGGAATCTAATGATCATGTTTAGGTAGAAATGTACAATTATATGGAACAAAAATTCTGTATATATGTTTGACTATGCAAACTTGATTGTGAAAAAAGGTTATAGTGCTTTTCTAATATCTTTGCTCCCTTCTAACTTTCTAGGCATGTTTCTCTTTTTATCACATTAGAACATTATGCTGATGGCTATGTTCTCACCAGTATGAATTAACTGAATTTTTAAATGTATGTTATGTTTAAGGATGGTTTCATATTCACAGAAAAATTAAAGTGATAATATGTAATGATTCTGTATAATCTGTCACTGTATAGAATGTCTGCTATTATTAACATCTTTTATAAACAAGTGTATTTGTTACAACTAATAAACCAATATTGATGTAGTATCAGTTAAGTTCTTGATATATTTGTGTTTTCACCTAGACTTCTTTTCTGTACTAGAATCCCATCCCAGCTACCCTATTCCATTAAGTAGTCATGGCTCTTAGGTTCCTCTTTGCCGTGGTCATTTTTTGGAATTTTCTTATTTTTGGTGATCCTGGTACATTAGCTCTTGAGGAATATTGCTCTGGTATGTTATAAATTACCCTTCTGTTAAAATAATATATTTTTCTAGTAATAATATTGGGGTTGTTGATTGTTTAGAGGAAGATCCCAGATGTAAGATGCTATTTTACCTCATGATATCAGGGGTATATATTATCAAAATAATTTTTGACTATTGATCACCTCTCTAGGGTAGCGCTTGTCAGGTATCTCCATTGTAAAATTATTCTTTTTATTTCCCCTTCTCCCTGTACAATCTTTAAAAGAAAGCTGCTATGTACAGGCTACACTTAATGACTGAGGAGTTATGTTCCATAGCTCGTTGTGTGGAAGTATTTATTAGTTACAAGTAAAGTGAAATTATTGTAATCCTGTGGATTTTCCAGAAAAATAAAACTCTGTGTGTGTCTACTGTATTACATAAGAGAGTGATTTGTTTATTATTAAGGAATTGTCTCATGGAGTTTGGAGGCTTAGAAGGCCAATATTTGATGAAAGCAGGTAGCAGACAGGAGACTCTCTATTCAAAATTTCTTCAGAGCTTTTATCATGAATGGCACCGGGATTTCATCAAAAGCTGTTTCTGCATCTACTGAGGTGATCATATGTTTTTGCCTTCGGTTCTGTTAATATGGTGTATTATGTTTATTTATTTGCATATGTTGAACCCTGCACCCGTGGGATGAATCCAGCTTGGTCATAGTGTATGATCTTCTTGATGACTGGCTGCATTCTATTTTCTAGTATCTTATGGAAGATTTTTGAATCTATGTTCATTAGGGGGATTGGCCTATAGTTCTCTTTCTTGAGTCCTTCTCTAGTTTTGATATCAGGGTAATGTCCTCTTCCAGAAATGGATTTGGAAGTGCTGCTTCCCTTTGAATTTCTTTGAAAAGTTTCACCATTAGTGGCATTAGTTCTTCTCCAAATTTCTTGTAGAATTCAACAGTAGATATATGAGGGGCTGGGCTGTTTTTGTTGGTAAATTTTTAATTATATGTTCAATTTCAAGGCTGAATTGAGGTTATTTATGATTTTTATATCTTCTTAATTTAGTTTTGCCAATTCAATTATGTCTAGACATCTGTCCATTTTTTCTGTGTTTTCCATCTTATTAGAATATAGGTTCTCCTAGTGGATATTGATGGTCTTCTGAATTTCTATACTATCTGTTGTGATTCACTCCTTTTTATTCCTAATTGCTTGAATTTGTGGGGGTTTTTTCTTCTAATTGATGAGATTGGCCAATGGTTTATCAATTTTCTTTTCTCTTTCATAGAACCAAATTTTAAATTCATCAGATCTTTGTATAGTTTTCTTACTCTCAATTACATTAATTTCTTCTCTTATCTTTATAATTTCTTCCTTCATAAGAGTTTTGGGTTTGATTTGTTCTTTTCCTACAAGTTGGAGGCTCAACATGTTGTTTATTTGAGCTCATTCTGTTTTCCTGATGTGAGATTTCATCACTATAAATTTCCTTCATATGACTGCTTTCATTGTGACACATAAGTTTCAGTATGTTGTACCTGCATAATCACTTAATTGTATATACTGTTTGATTTGTGTTGGTTTCTTCTGTGACCCATTGGTGTTCAGAAGTATGTTGTTCAATTTCCACATGTTTATGTAGTTTTTGTTATTCCTTTTGCCATTCATTTCATTTTATTGCACTACTGTCAGATGGTATGCACAGGATGATTTCAATTTCTCTACATTTATTTATGCATATACAGGACAGCTAACATAGTTGTACTTCTGTTTTCTATTGCTTTACTGAAAGGAAGAGTTAATGATTACTTGTTTGATGAATACCGCATGTCTCTACTTGTTTTCCTGAGAAACCACTTTGTAGATATCAATACGTAATAACCACTGTTAATTTCCTACCACTTTGTTTGTAACTCTGTATTGTTTGCATTGTTCTTATGCTATTTTGTAAATGGATGTCTGTTTGTTGATATGTTTTCCTTGTTTTATTTTTAAAAGAAATTTATAACAATAAAAAAATTTTTTAAAAAGATGTTAACTCTCTGTCCCTCAGAAATCTGTTTAAGTATTACCCAAAACCTAAGCTCCTTAGTCTTTGAGAATCCAGAGAAATCATCATTCCTTTCAAGTCACAATGACCTATGTGTCTTGGTTACTTTTCTCTGGTTGCTGAGACAAAATACCCAATGCCAAAATGAAGGACAGAAAGGTTTATTTAGCTTACAGTTTGTGGAGGTTTCAGTTCATACTTGGTTGGCTCTGAGGCAGAAGGTAGAAAAAGCAGCAATAGCAAAGTGGGGAATGGTAGCCAAACAGCAAACAGCCAGAGCAAAAAGGAGGAATCAGGGCAAGCAGCCTCTTTCCCTCCCTTACATTGTAAACAAGCTACACCCACCTAAGGGCCCTGTAGCTCTCACATAATCTCCATGCCCTCCTCTTCCACAGGCTCAGGATGTATGCAAAGTAAGCACCCTGGCTTCCTGCTGAGTCACTTAGCCAAACCTCTAGACTCCCCAAGTTGACACAATGTATCAACCATAACGCTGTGATAAAAAGGCCCAACTCTGAGACATCCAGTGACCACCATCTTGTCTCCCCTTTGTTTTCTTGAAGGTGACCCAGAACTAGTGCAGGTCTTCAGCCACCACTGAGGTTGTCTCCATAGCACCCTACAGCACAGGTTGCTCCATCTTCACTTACAGGACCCATGGCTGTGATGTTCCTCCCTCGCTCCTGTCTGTTCAGGTGTTACTGCCTCTCCCTGAGGAGAAGCTGGAAGAACGTTCTTCACAGGGCAAAGATATGTGAGGGCCTGGGCTCCACTGCCATCTACCCCAAATCCCCAAATCCTATTGAGTGATGATCAAACTCCAGCCACTGCTCCTAGAAACTCTTTCAAAGTAGTGGTAATCACAACTTTGGCTTTTCAGGTTCAGGTGGCAATGGCAGGAGCTGTACAGCAGCCACTTGTATAGTTCGCAGGAGCTGTCACTGTGACAGCTGAGGTTATTCTGGATGGCTTATGGCCACACTGGAGATATTTAAATTGGCTGCTGCACACTTCCAGCAGACCTATCCAAGATGGCATCACTTTGAAATCTCTCCAGGTGACTCTGCCTAGTATAATCAAGTCCCCATAATAGTTCCCCAAAAATGCAGAACAATGAGCATGCACTCCGTTACCCTTTTCCAGTTAGGCCAGGAGTGCTCTCTTCTGGACACCACACACCTGTGTTGCCCAACAGGTCACAGCAAAGCCTTGATTTTACTGCCTTCTCATGATTTTAACTCAGTGGAAAGGAATAAATAGATTTCACTAAAAGTGTATCATACTGCAGGCTTTGGCCTTGAGCGTACTTGGCAGCCAGATGGCTTCTGAATGTGCCAGTGTGGTAGAGCAGTGCAAAGCCAAGACCCATGGAGACCTGTAAATATGTGTAAGAGATTCCCAAAGCTGCTGAAGAGCTCTAGACAGCCACCAAGAGAGTTCAGTTGGAGGAGAATGAAGGAAGGAAGAAAAAGAAGAAGGAGTGAAAGGTGAGTGAAAAAGAGAATGAGGGGCAACAGAAGGAAGAGGAGAAGCAGGACTTAAAAAGAAGGAAGAGAAGAAGAAGTAGAGGAGGAGGAGGAGGAGCAAAAGGAGTGTGAGGAGAATTAAGAAGAAGAAAAGCAGGAGGAGAATGATGAAGGGTGAAAGAAAGAGGAGAAGAAAAATGTATAAAGAGGATGAGGAAGGAAAAATGGGAAGAGGAGGAGAAACAGTAGCTCAGAGCTACAAAATCAAGGGCTGAAAGTTCCACTTGCCAAATTGTGATTTCCATCCAAACTGAGCAAATGCTCTCAGACTATTGGTAACATCCTGGAAGCCCTTATGGAATCCTCCCCTTTTAGAAGGCACTGACCCACAGAGGGGAAATGATAAGGTAAAGTCAACACTCTAAGAACCCATGGCAACTAGTGACAACTAGGTCTTCTTTCCTCATGTTCTTTTCCAAATATTCATGTTCTGCTCACTGTGATGAATGTCACAAGGCCTGATTTCTTCACCACATTCAGAAATAATAGCAACAGCACATCTAGTTAATTTAAGTGGTTCTTCCACTTAGTAACTAGACTAAGGAAGCACAGAATCATGGGGAGTTGTCTATGTCTCAGTGTGAATTTTATTTCAAGAAAATTTGGTCTCTGATGGCAGCACAAGGTGCCTTACCAACCACTGAGTATTTCACCCATGGGCCTTCTTTCCAACTTCTAAATAAGTTACATAGTGCTACTATGCGTGAAGCACTTTTTTGTATTTTAAAGAGAGTAGTAAATGAGAAACAAACAAATAAAGAAATAGAACAGTAGCAGCATACCAGTATCACAGACATAAACAAATCAAAGCAAGAACATTCAAAGTGATACAGCGTCTCAAGACAAAATAATATGAATCAACAGTGGTTGTGACATTACATATCGCTATCCTCAACTACACTGCTCAGATTACCCGGTGTAAGGATGAAAGATTGTTCAGACCATTATAGGGAATAAGGAAATAATTCTTTGATAAGACAGTAGAAAGCTACAACTCTTTTCCCTCCTTTTGGCAGATTTAGTTGAATTACAGAAGGTAGACAAACCTTTCTCTCCTTTTGAGTCCCTTTCCACTCTGTTGCATTTAGGAGTTGCTGCTTTTCCCTCTTTTAGGCAGATTCAGCTGAATTTCAGAGAGCTAGAAGGGTCTTTCTTTCCCTTTCAGTCTCTTTCCACTCTGTGGCTTGAGGCCTTGCTGAGAAACCAGTTCTGAGGCCACTGGTACGCATACGCCAGTTTAAGAGGTGTGGCAACACCACCGTGTGAAACTCTTAATTCCTAAGCTTCTTATCAATTACTTAAATTTAAGTGAAATTTATTTAAAATTTCATCAACACTTAAAACATGCTGAGAGGAAAAATGTATCTGCATGAATTTAAAATGTACAAAATGTGAAAGTTTTTCTCTATTTTCAGTATAAAACAATTCTAAACACATTGACTTCTTCTGCTGCACAAAAATCTTCTTGTTTCATTGCAGCTGCTAATGCCCATGCCACGGTCACTTATAAAGGCACAATTGCCTGAACCAGTTATGGTGAACCTAGAAAACAGAGAGAGAGAGAGAAACTTTATTTATTGGATCTCATAGAAAGTAACCAAGCACAGCCTCAGATACTGAATGTGTACATTAGTAACCATGTTTCCAAATGTGAACAGTGGAAAGAGCAGAGGAAGTGAAATCTCCTCTGCTTCTCTCCATTAATCAGTCTCCAAGCTTTAGCCCAGGACTCTGGCTGTGCATAGGAGAGGAAACTATGTTAATCCATTGCACTAAAGAAACAGTCCTGGCACTTTTTGCTTTTACTAATTTATAAAAAATGCAAATAGTTTTGTGGGGTATTGGATTCTTCTCTTTATGCTTTAGAATTTAAAAAAGTGAATCAAAAAATGAATCTAGACATTTACAAATGATACAAAGCGGGACATAATTAACATTTCATTGATCACCTCGCATGCATCATAAGAATGGTGCAATCTAGTGCTGAAATCCATGTTCTTTGGGCCACTCTGCAGCTATCACCCTAGTAAAATAAGTATTCTCAGCTTGATGCAGCATGATGTATGGAGTATCATAAACTAAGTATCTACAAAAGATTTTCTCAATTCACATTTTAGATCAGATTTAAATGCATGAAACTGAAAATTCAAAATGAATAAACAGAACGTTAAGTTATGATGGTTTCTGGTTATACTGAACTCAGATGTGTTCCACGCTTCAGGTTTTGGAGCTTGGCAACAATGCTGTACACTTTATTAACTTCTAGGTTGCTTTCAAATTTTGATCTGGCCTATGTCCAAAATATCTGTGTATAGTCACCCCGTATTACACTCAAGGTGTTAGTTCTAAGACCTCACCTTGGTGGATACCAAAATCCACAGATGCTTAAGTCCTTTGCATAAAATAATGTAGTATGTGCAGATAACCTATACACATCTTCCTATAGACTGTCAGTGATCCCTGCATCACTTGTACTACCTAACTGAATGCAAATTCTATGTAAATACTTCTGACCCTGTATCATTTAGTGAATAATGACCAGAAAAAAAAAACTGTACATGGTCAGTATAGATATACCTGTTTTTTCCTGACATTTTCAAGCTGTGGTTGTATCAATTCATGCTCGCGGAACATGCAGGTACAGAGAACCAACAGTATTTTCATGCCTTTATGTTTCTTAGTGCCAACGGAGAACTCACCAACTATTATGAATTATGTTCTGCCCAAATGTCCTATGTTGAAGCCCTAACCTTCTCTGTTCCAAAATGGAACCATAACTCAGATAAGCTTTGAAAGGTCTACTTAAATTTAAATGAGTTCTCTTTAGTGAATTTTATATCTAATTCAATATAACTGATGTTTTCATAAGAAGAAACAGCTGTGACACTGACTTGAGCACACACAGAGACTAATCCATGTACAAATTGAGACATTCACCTTCTACAAGATAAGGAACCAGGCTGCAGAAGAAACCAATACTGCCAGGACCTTACCCATGGACTGCTGGCCTCCAGAACTGTTTTTAAGCTGCCCAGGCTGAGCATTTATTATAGAGACATTACTACAGAAATATATGGATTTTTTTCAATGAAAAGCTTTGTTTTTCGTCATTGTTTTTAAAAATCTCTGTATATAAAGTATAGCACTGTATTTTGCTGTTAATATTTCAAGAAAATATAAATATTAGCTTACATTCTAGGCATAAAATTAATTTATATACTACTTTATCTTACATTTTTCAAGGTTAAAATGTAATTGTTACTCTCAAATCACACTATTGCTTTCAAGTCATTGTGCACTTTCACCCAAGACATGAAGTAAATATAATAATCATGTAAGTTCCTCTAATTTTACAAACTTTGCCCATAAAATGTATCATGTAATATACATAACATAGCACCTGGTACATTATATTATGCCACAGAATTAGTGTCTGTCATAAAACAGCCACGCAGTAAATGGAACCTAATGATTTCTCCATGGGGAACATAATATCATTCTAAATATTTTATCTGCTCAAATTAGGGAAATCTTTAAATATTTTTAGAGCAAAATGGAAGCTAAGTAAAGTTAACCTAAAGAATACAGATGAGCTCAGGGATTTTAAATAAAAGTAAAGTGAGCAAGTATTTTCTTTCCTCATTTTCATCCCTGATGACTGTGCAAACTGTAGGCTTCATTACATCATTGAATACACTCCCATCAAAGGAAAAGTCAAAGGCCTGGCCTAAATAATAAATGAGTACAAAAGACCCAAGTGGGAAGAAGCAAGCAGCAAACTAATTACACTTGCACGAAATCTGGGATAAACAGAACACTTGAAGTTCACACGTGGAGCAGTCAAATTCTACACCTGGAAGTTTATGTTGACCTTAGGTTCCCTGAAGAAAGCCAGGCTCTCTGAAAAGTTTTCTTTGATGTCTATTTAGGGAAAGTGTGTAGAGGAAACTATAGTGGTAGCTGCTCATCTACACGGAATTCTTACCATGCTTAACACATTTCATAATAAGTAAATGTTAATAAGGCTTACCAGTTGTTAAAGTGACTTCCATCCATCCATCTCCAGATGTTATCAGAAGGGTGTTTTCTCAGTCCAATCCAATATGTAGATGTATTCAGATAACTGACCACAGATTCCTGGGGCAAAATACAGACCAGTGTCATAAATCTCACCTACCTTTCTCATGTTCACTACATAAAATGCTACTCTCCTTGCCTCAGTCCATTATCTTTTACTAGGTTTATCGCAACTGCTTGGTAGGGTAATTTCCTGCCTTTTATGTCACCCAGTTGCTAACCTCATCACAGCAAGGAAAACGATTCCATTAACACTGGAGGGAGAGCATATTACCATTTTGCTCATAATTGTGAAACATCTTCCTATTTTGCTTGGGATAAGAACCTACAGTCTCTACAATGGCCTACAAAACCCTTATGATACACATCCACACCCTCACTTCCCTTTAGATATACTGACTGGCCACCTCTTTTCTGTTCCTTCAGCATTCCAGCCCTGACCTGAAAATTGTTCTCCAGGAGTTTCCTTTTTCAGGCGATCTCCCTAGAGACTGCCTTGACTAACTTCTTTACTTCCTTTACACGTTTGCTCAGATATCATAACCTTAAGGAGCTATAGCTTTGCCGGCAACTTACCCACTTGGTGACCACATAATATCAATTAATTTGTACCCTTTTGCATAAAACTTACTAATCTCTAACATATTATGTAATTCATATACATACTATGATTGCGTTTCATTGCCTGTTCCCTCCTGTAGGATGTAATCTCCACAGGACAAAGATCTTTGACTGTTGTCTAAGTGATCAAACCCTATGAATATGCTTCCTGTATAACAGCGCTTCAAATTGTTAGATGTGCATTGAGAAGGAATCTAACCATTTCAGTCCGGGAGACGATCTTTGCCAGAGATGCATAATATTTTCTGCAGTGTTTTTGTCCCTCAGCCCAAATAGCTTCATGTTCAGATTGAAAGAAGCAGGTCTCACTGATTAGGTCCCAGTCCGGCAGACACACCCTCATCTCATCTGTGCAATTATTACTGGTCCTTTTAATTCCAGCTAAAATTAATGTAGTGATAAAAAAGAAAGTGTAAGAGGAAAGGTCTGACCCTCCATGTAAAAGACTTGTATATATTTTATTTTCATTAAATGATTTTACTTTCTCATTTAGGTTGAATGATTTAACTTAAGCATCAACTCAGAGTGTTCTTTCACATGAATGCGAAGAAAAAGTGAATATCAACAATAAAGCATGAAATATATTAGCATTGGAGGATGACAATCTATTCATAACTCAAAACAATAGCAAACAAGCAAACTTCCAGAATTTCCATAACCTCTAGCCATTTTTCCTTCCATTTTCTTGCTTATGCTTCTGGAATCATTTTATCTGTTTATTTCAGTTCTTAAAATTTGCTGTGCCATCTGGTACAAG
This sequence comes from Chinchilla lanigera, assembly GCF_000276665.1. Lineage (NCBI taxonomy): Eukaryota > Metazoa > Chordata > Mammalia > Rodentia > Chinchillidae > Chinchilla > Chinchilla lanigera. The sequence goes on along the minus strand of NW_004955413.1, from coordinate 7,869,797 downwards.
TTTCACTTAGAAAAAACAAATCCATGTATTTTATAACCTCAAAGACCTGTTTCTGAATTATTGATTTAGCTGAGAATAAGTTCCATCTCAAATACAATATTTCCCAAAATGCTGAAAACTTTATCTTTGGTCTTTAAACAAAAGACATTAGAAGGAAAAAATGCTGAAATTTTACTAGTTTTTTTTATCACCCAGGTTTTATTCCTTAATTTACCATAGTAGGTAGAGGAAATTACTTATCCTGGGAGAAACAAGATTTAAGGCAATTTCCACACAAAGTTAAAAGAAGTGACTAGCTTACAGTGAAAACTTGCAATGGGAAGGGCATGAAATGGAAGAATAAACTAGCCAGATGTTTCTGTACATGTGAGAGCTGGTATGGCAGCCGAGTGAAAATATTTAGGTTACCAAAATTTTTTTGAAAGGATAATGTTCAAAATTGTTTTTAAATGCCAGGTTCAAATCTAGAACACAGACAAAGTCAAATATTTGGTTCCAAATCAGGGTCGCCGGATCCAGTTTTGTCTTTCACTCACTAATTCACTTATTCTTTCATTTATTTTTTCAACAACTATCAGTTGAGCACTTACCCCATGCTAAACTTTATTTGTGGCTTTAGGAATACTCTCATTTATGCAACATGAAAGAGTATTTGCTTTCATGAAACTTAACACACAGGAAATTATAAAATTAGGGATAAAATAGATCAAAGTGTGGGGATTTTGTTTTATTGGTGGAAAGAGCTGTGATTTTCATGCAATTCACAGTATAAGGTCACATAAGAAAGTAATGTTTAGTAAAAGCTTAAAGGAGGTCAGACAAGACAGGGTTCGGGGTAAGATCTCCCTATGCAATGGGAAGAAGTGTGAGAGGCTAAAGTAAGGGCTTCTGGCTTTGTTCACCATATAGTATGGATGTCCACTTCTCTGCAGACATAGTTAATGAACAAGCAGCAGCTGATATCAGAGATGTAATGGTGTGACTAGACCCATTGTGAACACTGTAGTCCATTGACAGGGCTTAGCTTTAACCCAAATGCATAAAGCACAATTGCAGAATTGTGGATAAATTTGATTCATTAAAAAAAATTCAAAATAGACTCTAGAGGATGGAAGGAAGAGGGCAAGAAGCAGTCAGCACTCACTAGTGCCTCCTAAACATTTGTCCAATTGAAAAGTACAGGGCTCTCTGAGGAGGTGGGAGAACCACAGGAAACCAGGGAGTGCAGCTTGAGGAAATCAGCAGCAGTACAAACTCTGGAACACCGCTACTTACAAAGGTGACTAAAGGAACTGAAGCAGTGCACTCCACACTGAGTGAACTGTAGCCTGTGAGGAGGGAGAGCTTTTCTCCCATGCAGAAGTAGAAGGATAAACTTAGCACAGACCTCTGAGCATTCTCTCTGCTGTTGTAAAGACATAAGCCTGAACAGAAAGATCTCAGTGCAGCTAAATGAGTCTAGAGAGGAGTAAGAATGCCCATACTTAGATGGAGTGGGATTGAGTAGATATCTGAGAAATCACCCCTACAAACCCTACCTCTGTAGAACAAGCTCTAGAGGGATTTCGGTGAAATTGAGTAATTCCTTCTGCCAAGGCACAAACTCCCTAGGTTTTCGAAAACTCTACGATGTTCCCGTACCTCACTACACTGCCTTAATAACTAGCATGGGGCCAAGAAAAAAGGTGACTGTGGCACAGTAAACTGCAATAATGAGATAGGGAGAAATACTGCAGCCCCTAGCTCACTAGAGACCAAAATCCTGGCTGGGAGAATCTCAGTGAGGTGCATGAACAGCCTAAAATGGTAGCAGTTTGAGTAATGGGGTTGGCAATGAGCTCAGCCCTGTGGAGTTTGGGAGGAGGAGCCCTGGGGAATGCACTCAAACAAACACAGACCCTGAGTGCCCATCCTGCCTCTGATCTGCTCTCACATTAGTAAACATTTCGTTAGGCAGACAGCAGACAGCTGTGCCTCCAAAAGTAGCATCTGGGAACGCATGCAGTTTTAGATCATGCTGTGGATCTTTCCACAGACTGCACAAGTGACAAATCCAATGCACAGTGAGTCTCCAGTGCCCTCGTTTCCAGTATGGAAAAGTGTAAAATTGGAGGCCTGGACCTAGTCCCACCACTGGTGGGCCTGCCTGGTGCGTATCCACAACCATAAGGAGCAGAGCTCAGCATCCTGCCTATTCCAAATTACTATCTTACTTGCTGAGAGGTGGAGGAGAACTCAGGATTAAACAGTAAAAAACCTCACACCCTTTCCTATCATGTAGCATTCAGAATAATGACTCTAAGATATACTACCACAAGAGGAAAAAGCCTACCTGCTTGTGTAGGTGTGTGTATTTCTTATTGATATGCCAAGAGGGCCATGTGTTTGTAAGTGCTATGAGTGCTCGCTCTTGCTTCTGCTTTCATACTGTCTTACCATGACATGTTATGTTCCCCCACTCTAAGGGTTAACGGGGTTGGCTAAATTTTCTGTTATTTCATTAATTGGATTCAATCTCCCTGTATATTTTCTCCCATATATACCCACTTATATTCTTTTCTGGTATCCCCTTTTTTCTTCCCTTCTTACACCCTTTCAAATATCCCCTCTTTCCACACTTGCTTTTTTTTTTTTTTTTACAGTAATATACTTTGTTCTGTCAGGTTCTACCACCAAGGGTTTTGTCCGTATGAATTCTAAATTTGTGTTTCTATTCATTAATTAATTGAATTTAATCACCCAAAAATGTTTCTTCAATCTCCACTTATCTTGCTTTACTTATTCTCTTTCTTTCTTTCTTTCCCCTCTTATAACATCTCAAACATCTCTTCTTTTTGCGGTATATAATTAGGATGATGATGATGACGACGACGATGATGAAAACTTACTATTTCTTTTTTCTCTTCCTTCTGATGCCTTATTTAATTATTTTTCTTCATTTCTCTATTTTTCTTCTATCCTACATTACTCCTCTCCCTTAAATTTTCTAAGATAGTGAAAGAGTAGAAATCATTTCAAAAATGGTTGATAGATGATTAGTTCTTCAGGTGTCAACACTACTGGTAGATGTTCTCTCCTCTCAGTGCGGTGCTGGTGATTGAGTTTAGTTGTTTGAATAGTTTGAATGTTTCCTTTTACACCATGTCACACCCAAAGCCAAAAAAAATAAATATGGAGATTCCTTAAAGAATTAAAAATAGTAATTTCATTTGAGCTTGCCCCAGGTATAATCTTGAAAGAAAGACAGCATACCATAGTGACACCTGCATTTTCATGTGATAGGGGCACAATTCACAGTAGCTAATCCCAGAAACAGATTTTACTTATGACCATTACCAGATTCATAGTAACAGAAATGTGATGCAGATACACAATAAACTATTATTCAGCAGTGAAGAAGAATAAAATCATGTAATTTACAGGGAAATAGATGAAACTCAAGACCAGTAGACTAAGCAAAATAAAGCAGAATCAGAAAGTTAAATAAACATGCTTTCTTTTACATAGAAGGCCTAAAGTGTATGTAATTAATTAATAAAGGTGAGATAACTGGAAATTAGACGATAGAGTCCTGGAGATGAGTAAAGAATAGGGTAAGGAAGGAAAAGATATTTAAAACTAGTGTAAGTAATCAAGCTATATTATATGCATTGTGTTAGCTACTTTTCTCTTGTTGCTCAGACGAGATATCCAACACCAAAACTTAAAGATGAAAAGGTTTATTTCATTCACAGTTTGAGAAGATTTCAGTTCATAATTGGGTAGCTTCAACGCAGTGTTCCATGCCTAGGGACATTTCATGGTGGCAGAAGACAGGAAAAGCAACAAGGGGGTGTGGCCAGAGACAAGACTCTTCCTATCCCTTATATTGAGGTCACCCACCTTCTGGCTGGTATAGCACTCACACCCCTTATCCTAGCCTGAAATATGCCAAACTCATCAGTGGACTGATTTCCTCGTCACATGCCCTTAAACTCAGCATCACACACTCTAGTTTCAGCCACCTCTGAAAAAGCCCTATAACCACATGAGGCTTTGAGGGGACATTTAGACACAAAATATAACATTCTGCTCCTGGCCTCTCAAAGACTCATGAGTATCCCCTTATTCTATCTGCAAGAGTTGCCAAAGTCTGAATAGTTTCAGCACTGTGAAAAGCCCAGGTCCCATGTCACCTCCAAGATTAAAGAAAACTCTTAGCTGTGAGCCTCTGTACAAATGAAAAGAAAGTTAAACCTTTCCAACATTCAATGGCAAAAGACAGACATTTCTATTCCAAAAGTTATGGGACCAAACAATGTTATGGGACCAAAAGGAATGGGACCGAACAAGTCCAAAATCCAGCAGGGTTAATATTAAGTCCTATAGTTCCATGTGCAGAATCCAAGGCAATCTGTGGTAAGATGAGAGCTCCAAAGGGCTTCCATGGCTCTGCCCCTAAGGCACATCCAGTGGTTGCAGCTCCTATGGCTTCTCTCTTGGGCCTGCTCTGTTCTCTCCTTGCAGTTTTACTCAGAGGAACCATATTTTAGGTTTCTCCAAACTTCTAGGGCCTCCACTGTACCTTTTGTTTTACAGTTATAGCTTCACACACTTGCTCTCACAGGGGCCCAGTGACTGGCCACTTTCCAAAATCTAGGTGGAAACCTTCCTGGCCCCACCATTCTTCCATTATGTATGCATGTAAAATAAGAGCCACGTGGATGATGCCAAGGTCTTCTGCTTTTTGAAGTAGTAACCAGGCTTCCCTCTGTCTTAGTTGTAGGGGTCAAGTACCTAGATCACTGAGTGCTATGAATCCAATTCCAACTAACAAATTCTCCAGGCCACCACCATGCTGGAACACAAAGTGGCCTCCCTCATTCTAGAATATGATTCGCTATGCCTTTCTTCTCAAGCAAATTCTTTCACTTCTGCAACTTTGAGGCCAGAAAGGGTGGAGTGCTGTTGTCTTCAGGCCATCTTTTCTATTCTCCTATTTCTTTTCAGCAATCAAATTCTCTTCTCTCTCTTTGCAATCCACAGCTTCCTTTCTAGAAAATCTCAAAATGCTTTAAATCAGACTGCTGGGCTCTTTGCTCTTAATTCTCAACATAAATCTGGATATAAGCCCCCAACTGTAGCCATGCCACTGCCTCAGTATTAGACTGCCTTGAAATTACTTCTGCAAAATTAATCAGCTCACTGTCCTTAATGTTAGTCTCAGGCAAAGTCTCTGGACAGGAGCAAAATGCAGACAAACTTTCTGCCAAGGCATAATACACATCATCTGGATTCCAACAGCCAATGTTGTCCTTCTTCCCAGTAGAAAACTCCTGAACGTGGTCTTTACCTGGACCATTTCTATCAGCCTTCTTGTCTGCTGAGCTCTGAGCAGAATCTTCCATATAGTACAACCTCAAGCATTCCAGTTCTACTTTTTTAACCAGCATCTAAAACTTTTCCAAACTTTTCCTGTAAGTCATTCTCAAAGGCTTCTGAACCACATGGTCGGGTATCGTCACAGCAACTGCCCTAGTTCTCTGATACCAAGTTCTGTTTTAGGTACTTTTCTCTCATTTCTGAGACAAATACTCAACAGTTAAAGGGGGAAAGACTTCTTCAGCACAAAGTTTGTAGAGGTTTATGTCCCAAATGGGCTGGCTGAAAGGCATGGTTGCAAATGGAAGAAGGGCAATAGTTAATGGCAGTGGAAGACAGAAAAAGCAACAAGGTGGGAAAGACAAGACTCTTTCTGTTCCTTATACTGTATGCAGGCCACCTACTCTAGGCCAGCTGTGGCACTCACACCTTTAATCCTAGCCAGGACGATGTTAAACCAATCAGTGGACTGATTTACTAATCAAACACCCTTAATCCCAGCATCACACACTCTAGATTCAGCTACCTCTGAAAAAGCCATATTACTGTATGAGGCTATAAGGGGACATCTAGACACAAACCATTACATGCATGAAATAATTCCCCCAAAAGAACATCACCATTCTGTATTACAAGCATGCACTAATAGAAATTAATTTTAAAAACTCTAGAATTTTAAAATGTGCTCATGTACATACTATCCCCAAATAGTACTGAGCAATGAAAATGTGGCTAGTACAAACTCAGATCGCCTACAAATATAACACCCAAAGTGAATTGGAACTCATTATAAAAATGAAAAATCTAAGTAATAATTTTTTACTCTTACATAGTGAATAAAACATTTGCTGTATTAGGCTAAGTGAAATTCAATTTGAATTATTTTTATGCATTTCCATTCACTTTCTTAGTGTGGTGCCCGAAAATGTAAAATACAGATATATGTAGATAACATTTTGACTAACATTGTATTTTTCCTGTACTGTGCTCCTCAAGGTAATCAGATTTGACAGAGGGAATAACAAAAGCAAGAAAATGATGGCTAGGTATAAGGTGACAAAATCAGAGATGGTGAAAAGTGTTCAGGTTTTGCTATTTTGAAGCACTAGATAGAATTTTCTTATATTTAGAACAAGGGAAGGAAAAGAGGGAATAAATGACTATGGGTTTTTGCATCTAAAATTGGAAGGTTCAGTTTACTATTCGGTGAGATAAGGAAGACCACAGATAGTACCAGCAATAAATTAGGTAGGAAAAAAACAAAAAGAATAGGAGAGGTATCTTTCAAGCAAGATAGACAATTTGTTTTTCAGAAGTAAAATGAAGGCTGACAATGACTGACTGCAATTAGCAAAATGGAAATTATTGATAAACTTGAAAGATAAACTAAAAAAAAAAAACAAGCAGCAGCCTGAAAACAGTGGACTTAATAGAGAAGCAGAAAGGCTTGGGTGTTCTTCAGTGGGAGAGCACATACTCAGCAAGAGTGAGGATCTGGGTCTCATCCCAGCACCAGGACTCCCTCAAACAACACCAGAACAGCACCTGGAGCTGACGGCTACGAGCTCAGTTGTACAGCGGGTGCTCAGCAGGTATGGGGTCCTGGGTTCAGTGTGGGTAGAGGGAAGAAAGAAATGGGAAGTTAAAACTTAGGAAAAAGCAAATAATGTTTCCAGGAGATTACTCTATCAAAGAGAAAAAATAAATTGGTAGGTAAAGGATAAATGACTTCTAATTGGGCCAGGGATACAGCTTAGAGGCACAGCACCTGCCAGTAGAGAGGTAGGTCATGAATTTGATTCCCATTACCAACAACAATAGTAAGAATTGCAGAATAAGTACAATAATTTTTTTTTAAAAAATGACATCCAATTATTTTGTTATGTTTAACGGTGGAAGTATAGATAACATCATGCTGTATTGCTGATGAGATGTTACAATTGAGAATGAAAAGAATGATGATGTAGAAAAGAGATTTATGAGACTAATACTAGTGACTAAGTGAGAGGTTATAGGACTTGGTATAATATGAATACTCTCTGTATATTAGTATTATCGTGAATGCTCTATTAATATTACCCTTCTGGCATCCAAATGATGAAAGTCAAGATGGGGCCAGGAAAGGAAGGTAAAATTAGAACTGCACTTTTAGAACAAATGCTCTCATCCTATTCGTCTACTCTAGATAGTAGAGTAGCTGTAGGGATGGGCATATTTGGAAGTTGTCTAAGTGTTGCTCTTAGAACAAGTTGGAAGTGAGATATAAATATTACTGAGTTAAAACTGTGTATTTCTACCTATGTTTCTTCAGTCACAGATACATTCCGTCCAGGGAGGAGCAACAGGCCCTCATCACATGTGAACCATCAGCACCTGACAGTATGCCTGAACTCAGTAAGGATTTACTGAAAGACTGATCACTCTAGCAGGTAAAACAGAAGATTAATTTGAAGAATACTCTGACGGATTGCAACTGTTCACAACAGTGAAGGGAAAGGTTAGTCACCGGCATCAGACTGGAGCAATAGTAATACTCTCAATATGTTAGCATAAGCGTTCACTTACCTTTTTTAGGAAATTTTAACATCACCCAAAGAAGAACGGCAAGGCCTCCACATAACAAGACTGAGAGGATTATCATTTTCCTTCTTGCTATGCGTAAGGGAAACACAGGTCATTATCTTCTGGGGAAAAACCAACAGCCCAAGTAATGCTTCTCCATCTTCTGTGTGCTGCCCCACTCCCTGCCCAGTAATTCATCTCCCAGGAAGAGAAACAGGTACCAAGCTGTAACCAGCAGCAGCCACCGCCTGAGAAGCGCTGTGGCGCCACCTGTTGGTGTCCTTTCGCAGAACCAGGCTACAAATTCTACTGGGCTTCTCAGGCCTCTTAATGACAGGCTGCGTTATCCAAGCAAGGGAATCTGGTGGGAGGGGGAAGTATTTTCTTTGTTAATGGAGACTGCTTAACTTAAGGCTCTTATTGTGAGTAATGTCTTCTGCCCCTTTCTGCCCCCCAAATGCTGAACGTCAAGATGGGGCCAGGAAATGAAGCTAAAATCAGAACTGGACTTTTGGAAAAAAAGCCCTCATCCTCCTTAGGCATTTTTGGGGTGAGGCGGGGGGTGGGGAAGTGATATTGCAGATCGAACCCTAGGGCCCTCTACCACTAAGCTACATCCCCAGCCCCTTTTTATTTTTATTTTGGATCAGGAACTGGCTAAGTTGCCCAGGTTGGCCTCAAATTTGCGACCCTCCTGCCTCAGACTCTGCAGTATTACAGGCCATGACCACCACTCCCTGCCTTTAGCAAACCTTGCACTCTTCTTTTCCTCCTGTTCTCCATTTCTTCTCCCTCCATCTCCGACCTTCATCAAAGAAGAGCCTCTGTGATCACAGAGGCTGGAATTATCCTGGGATAGAGGACCACCAATATACTGGGGGCCTGTAAGCCCTAAGGAAATGCAGAGCGGGTCTCCTTGGAGGAAGGCGGCCCAACAAGGCCAGATCAAGGGAGCACACAGCCCTGCAGCAGAAACCGTGCTGAGCTCTGCAGGTCTGACGACCAACGGACCGCGTCCACCTGGGCCTCTGTCCTCCAACTGCTGGACCCCGCACCCACCGAGTTCCCGCCTTCAGCGGAAGGGCTAACTTCCCGTGATTGGCTGGAGCCAAGGACAAGCGACTCTGATTGGTCCTTAACTTCTCACCTGCTAACCCCTACTAATGAGAGCACAGGGTGGATGATCCTGTGGCTTTCTGTTTTCCTTTCCATTCTAGAGTCTCCCTAAAATCTCAAATCTTGCACAGTTTTTATCATACCGGTTGCCTATACCGTAGATCATATATTTTTTGGTTTCGTTTTGCTTATAATTTTTATTTTTTATTTTTTATTTTTTTATTTTTTTTGGTTTTTCTCCGGTACCAGGAACCGAACTCACGACCTTGCGCTTGCCAGGCAGGCGCTTTGCCGCTGAGCTAAATCCCCAGCCCCTTGCTTATAATTTTTATCTGATCTGCTTACAGCCTGAGTCCTAAGTTTATCTGGACATTACTTGGCGAAAAGAATCCGTTGTTGTTTGCATGTTTCCCTGGTCATTGAGTGAAGATGTGTTTCATAGGCATCTCAATTTTGCACAGTAATGCAGGGCAATAACAATTCAAGAACAAGCCAAAATCACATCAGGAATTTTTAATTAGTATGTGTTTGCAGTGCATAATGTTCACATTAGTTGAGTGGAGCAGGTACTTTCGTTTTCACCTCCTTTACCTCCCTTTTTTCCCCCTCCTTCCACTTCTTCATCCACGTTCTGAGAAATATCTATCCCTCTACTTCCTACTATGTATTTCTTATTTTGCTCTCTATAATTTGCTTTGTCTTCTGAGAGAAATCAGGCAGTACTTAAGCTTGGATATCTGATTTATTTTACTTAAAATTGTGGTACATGGTCTCAAGGTGTATCCATTTTGCTAAAAATGATTGACGTTTATCCTTCTTTATAGCAAGGTAATACTCCACCATCTATAAATTACAGATTTTCTTTATTCATCTGTTGATAGGTGTATAGATTGATTCCAAGATTGAGCTCCTGTGAATGGTACTGCTATAAACAAAAGTATGCCGTGTCACTGTCATATGATGTCTTTAAGTCTTTTGGGAAGATACAAAGAAGCAGAATACCTGGTACACATGGAATTTCTATTTTTAGTTTATTTTAGATCTCCATTCTGACCTCCAGAGTGGTTGTACTAATTTATATTCCCACCAACAGTGTGCAAGAGGTCTCTCTCTCCACAGCCTTACTAGCCTTTGTTACTATTTTATTTCTTATTGATGGCCATTCTTTCTGTTGTAATATGGATTCTCAGTGTTGTTTTAATCTGCACTGTTCTAATAAACAGAGATTTTGAGCATTTTTTCATGTATTTATTGCCCACTTTTACTTCTGTAAAGCTTCTATTCATTTCAATTGCTCACTTTTTGATTGGATTTTTTATTTTGAGAAGTCTATTTTTTTAGTTTTGCAAACATTCCAGAATTTGGAATTCCAGCTGTTCCTTAGTATCTGGCTAAGGAACAACTGGCAAAAGTAATTTTCTATCCTGTAAGTTTTCTTTTCACTCCATTGCTTGCTTATTTGCTGTACAGAAACTTTTTAACTTAAGATGATCCTATTGGCTGATTCTCAGTACTATTTTCAGTGCATCTAGGCTTTTGTGTAGAAGTCCTTGCCTATGCCTATGATTTCAAGATGTTTACCTATTGCTTCCATCAGGTTAAGTGCTTCTATTTTCACATTTACTTCTTTTGATGTTACTTTATACATGATGAGAGATAGGGGGTCTAGATTCAGTCTTTTGCAGATGTATAGTCTTTTTTCACAACACCATTTATTATATATGCCTCCATTTAGTATATGCTTTTAACCCCTTTATCAAAGATCAAATAGTTGAATGTACTTGGAGTGGTTCAGCATTTTCTATTCTGTCCCACTGATCCTCATGTCTGTTTTTGTTCCAGTACCATGTTGTTTCTATCACCATAGTTTTATAATATAACTTCAAGTCCAAGATTGTGATGCCTCCTGCTTTGGTCTTGTTACCCATTATTGATTTTAGTTTTCCTGTTCTCTTGGTTCCATATGAATTTTATGTTTGCTTTCCCCAGTTGTGTTGTGAAGAATGCTGTTGGCATTTTGATTGTATTACTTTAAATCTGTATATTGATTTTAGAAGAGATTGACCCAAGATAAAAGACCCTATGAAAATATGGACAAGTAAAATGAACAACTTTGCAAATGAGCAAGTGCAAATGTCCAGTAAATACCTGAACAAATGTTAAGCATCACTGGCCATTAGAGAAATACAATTAAACAATGGTAAGATTTTATCACACAGCAGGAAGAACTGCCATCCTCAAGAAATCAAATAGCAACAAATGCTGGTGAGGCTGTGGGCAAAATAGAACTTCTAAGTTGTTGGTGGGAATATAAATTAATGCAAGCACTCTGGAGATCATAAAGGAGATTTTCAATAAACTAAAAATAGGAATTCCATTTGTTCCCACTGCTCCCCTTCTTGGTATCCTGCTAAAATAATTAAAGACACTATATACCTATGTTTATAGCAGCACAATTCGCAGTAGTTAAATTTTGGAAGCAGCATATATGTCAATCAATAGATGAACAGATAAAGAAAATATGATATTTATACACAGTTGAGTACTAAGAGTGATAAAGTTGAGTCATTTTTAGAGAAATGGATGCACCTTGAGACTACAATGATAGTGAATCAGATGCACAAGTTTAAATATCACATGGTTTCTCTTACATGATAGTCACAAAATATTAATAAAGAGGAGAAATGAAAGATAGACAACAGGAAGCAGGCAAATATGTCTTTCTCTAATGAAAAGGGATCAAGAGATGGACGAGGGAGGGAATGGAGAAAAAGGGGATTCAGAAAAAGGAGTCAAGATGTATTATGTACATGTACCAACGGCCTGCAGGGAATGTAAAAATTACGTACTGCAGCCATGTAATAGTACAAATTAAGAGAAATAAGAATCACCTCCTTGTTAGCTAACAGTCTTTCTATATAGGGCCATTATAGAAAGGAAAAAATTAAATGTGGATGATAGAATACTCATTCATATTTCTATACAGTTAGAGAAAAAAAAGAAAATAACAATAAGGCAGATGTCAGTTATATAATAAAACAGATTCTCTAGTCTATAATTTACTACAGTCTAAGCAATGAAATAAATGGTAGCACAGAAGTGACACTTCATTATAGATTATCTCATTCCTAAATTTCAGTTAATGAATGATGACTAAAAGGCCATAGAAAAGAAATAAACTATCTATCTTACCTTCAGAATTGGTTGGCAGGATTGGTCTTACAACATCTTCATATGTTTCTTTAGCTTTTGTAGTTAAAATACGTTCTCAAGAAACCTCTCCAGTATTTGACAAGACAAAGAGCTACACGTAAGCTAGATGGAGATGTAGGATTGATGCAGATGTATGGGATTGATTCACATTATACAGAATGCTTCCTCTGATTAGCTTTTATTGCTACAAATATATTAAAATATGAGAAAGGAAGATTATCCTGGTGTCACGACCTGGAAAGATACATTTAAGTTGAAGTGCTAAATTTGAAGTGTTTTGTTCAATTTATGTGTCATGTACATAATGATATATAAAGATATGTAAAGTGGTATACAAAGAGCCTGAATAGAGGATTCATTTTTCTTTCCTTTGACATAAAAAGAAGAAACAGTAAACTTGAACAATGTGACATACAGAGCAAAGGGAAGTATAATAACCACAAAGACTATTCACATAAACCCAATAAAACTATGTTCTTCTTGCAAAACACAAATGTAAACCTTGTCCAAAGAGTGGGTATCATTAAAGGTAATAGTTATTTTTTAAACTAAAACATATCAAACAGTGCCAGACAGTGAAATGTTATGTTCAGGCTGCTTAGACTTTTGCAGATTAAGAAGAATATATTATTAAGGTTTCATATTTCTCTCCCTGTGAGAAAAGAAACTACTTTTCCAGTCACACAACAGTCAGAAGTGGAGCATATTGAGGAGAAAGAAGAAATGATCCCAGTGCCTCAAAGCAGGATAAATGGGTTTATTTGCTAGGCTAGATAAAATTAGGGCTCAATCAACAGGAATGTACCTGGGTCATCTCAAAAATCATTAACATGTCCATCAGCAATTATGAAATAGTCTGGATATCAGTGGCCAACAGAAAAAGCTCATCTAGCCATCTTAATAATTTTACTTATTTTATAAGTTTAGGAATGCTTGCCAGTAATACAGATAATGCAACTGGGGCTATAGAGCCATTCCTCTCCACTCACCTGAACCTGAGAAGTGCCCTAGGGGCAAGGCTCCCACACCTTGTTCTAAAGCTTACTACAGGAAGGCACGTATAACAAAGGCCAAGATCTCTAAGCCTCCCATTTTGGAAAATTCCAAAAATCTGAACCAGGATGCATGAACACCAGACCCACCAGCAGGACCTGCAGTAACCTTGAAGGTTCACACATATGGACTTCATCTCCTACATAAAATTATAACAGAGTGAATAATGGGAATGAATATGCACAACGATGCAGCTGACATGAGTCAGCACAGTATTAATCATGCTGTCAGTCATACTCTGGGAGACTCCAATGGGAGATGCCCCAGAACTGTCATAGCATTTCAATTTATGTCCTCAGTGGTTGCACAATTTTTTTTCCCAGGCAGGAGCCTAGTCACTCTGAGCATACTATCACTTTAACAAACTTTCCTGACTTTTACTTAAAGTGTCATACCGTATTCAATTCTTTGTTCATCATGTACCAGAACATAGGAACCTGTCCCAGACCCCATCATCCACAGTAACACCAGGGTCACATGGCAAGTAAGAGGGTAGTTACATCCAACATGGTTATAGTCATGTCAAACTGGATCCCTACAATAGCCCAAACCACGTTTTCTGATTTTGTAGAAAAAGCGATCCAACTTGGGAATGGTTTCCAAACATTTGCCTCTGGGTTTTTTTCAGAAAGGTGAAAGTGAGGTCATTTCTATAAACACTGTCAAATACCCAGGCTTGGTTATCAAAGATCACTGCAGATTTTGTAAAACTTAAATTATGCCAATTCTGCCCTGAGTTACTCTGATTATGTGGATTTGAGACAATGGCCTGGGAAGTTGTCTTATTTGTAGATTATCCATGTAAATCTGGAGTGAAGCCAGATTTGGAACCACATGATTGCTAATGAGTGAAGAAAAATTATCTAAAATAAATGTAAAATATGACTTTTCCCTAGGCATTTTGACAGTGTGTGTAATGTGTAATGTCTATCTATAGTAATTTCAACAAAAAGTTTCACTAGGAAAGACTGTAAGATAAAAGGAAGGTTTTATTTACTTAAAAACAAAAAGCAAACAAATTAGTTTGCAAACTGGGAAGATGCAGCCTTCATTACCAAAAGAAAGTACACTCAGTAGGGGCAAAGAGGTGGGCTGGCTGATACAGAGAGAAAGCCCTGGCCCACTCTGAGCCACTTTGCAAATGAGGCATGCAAGCCTATGGGAAACACCAGTCCTCAAGGGATGACTGCCAGTCACAGCTTACTGGCTTTGTACATGTGGTAATATGGGGCTTTTGGGAGGCTGTTCATCTTGGCACTTAAACCAAGAACATGTCTGGACAAGGGGTACAAAACTTCTGTTTGTGATTCTTTCAGGAAAATGAAATATGTGTATGACTATATATGTGCCAGTCAGAAAATGGCTACCAGACTCCATTTTGAATTTAGGCTCACTTAGCCACTTGAGTTCTTTCTTGGAGATGCAATTTTTCTTAAGTGTTAGTCTCTGTTTTTCTATCTCTCTGTCTCTGTCTCTGTGTCTGTCTCTGTCTTTGTCTCTTTCTCTTCTCTCCTCTCCTCCCCGAGCCTCCCCTCCCACTCTCTCTCTCTATATATCTCTCTCTCTCATCATAATATGAAATATCTCAGTCTCCCAGGAATTTTGTCTGGATCAGAAAGGAGCGACATGCCTGGGATATAGCCCAGTGGCACAAGTGCCTGCCTGGCAAGCGCAAGGTCCTGAGTTTGATTCCCAGTACAAAAAACAAACAAACAAACAAAACCAGAAAAGTGCAACAGATGGGGAGATTAAGATTGTAGGAACAAGCCATGTTGCATCAGCCATGATACTGGAAAGCAACAAAGGATGGAGCATTCTGGCAGCCAAAAGGTAACTGTACTCCAGCAATTTTGGATTGATTCACCCAGGGCAGGTGCTGCTGGGGAGGGCACCATGACTGCAAAGGAGCAAGGAGCAGGCTGATAACAATGGTTCCTGATCAAAATGCAGAACCACTGGGATCAGAAAGAAATTGTCTCTTCTAGAGTATAAAAATCAGAGTGTGCATGAGATAAGAATAAAAAGATACAAGAGGCCAAGTAAAGAGAAACAGTAACCTCTTCTTAGAAGCCAACCAAACAAAACAAGGACATTAATGCTGTCAATAGATCATTCTTTGAGTAGAAATAGAAGAATACCAGAAGCAATTATCTTTCACAAGCAAAGAGAAACCTAAGTGTGTGGGAGTGAGGTGCAGAGCTTTTGACCTTTAATGAATAAGTTTATCTTTGCGATAGTGGCAGTGACAATAAAGTACTAAAGAGAAATGAAAGAATAAAGTGGCTTTTTAAATCCATGTGTATGTCGCTTGTGTTTCAGTCTTATATGCAAACCCATAAACCCCATTCACTTAAAAGTAAAAATACTGACCTACATTTAAATATCTGTTCTTAAATACTGGTTATTTTCTTTGCAAATCCTAGTGAATGTTCACAGTGAATTTTATTATATTGTGCTGGAGTCTCTTTTGGTACGTATGCAAGACATAAATATTGAGCCCCTAGATGGCACTGATGAAGTTGTTGTACAGTACTCTGAAAAGTAACAGCTTTGCACTTGAAGCACATCTATGATTTATACATAGTATTTTCAAATTTACAGTAAATTTTAGATCACTGTTCCATTAAGGTCATTGTCACAGGTTAATTTACTTTTCTCCTTAGACTATAAGTAGTTATAAAAATTGTATGAGAAAATTAAAATTCTTTAATTTTAATTCTTTACCTCTTTAATTCTTTAATTAAAATTCTTTACCAATATTTTAAATCAACAATGTTCTAAAACATTCTTGAAGTCTAAACTTACAATGTTTAGTACCCAGTGTTCAAAGTCACTACCAAACTCTTCTAGCAAAGTTTTCAAACAAAATCATTCTCATAATTTCATGTCTTCAAACAAATTTATTAGTGTTTTTCTAAAATATCAATTTCAAAAACTAAGCTTTTAGATAATAATACTCATATTACTAAATCAGTAGGTTCAGTTACTGATTTAAATGAATGGTAAATATAAATATAAAATGCTGTTTCTACTCCATCTAAATCACAAGTTGTATCAATTTTGAAGATTAATAAAAATGTGTTTTCATAGTGATATAGAGGAGGAAGAGCTTATTTTGTACATGAAGGTCAATACATAGTTGATATACAGTGGTTTAGACAAACAGTTCAAAAATATTTTCAAATCAGCTTGTACAGTGCTGTTGCCCTAGCTACCAGAATTCTTACCTTAGGATCCTCAAATTTCCACATGGTCTAGCAATCTTCACAACAGAGGTTTCCAGACCTTTCTCAATGCTGTGACCTTTATCAGTTCTAATATTAACGTTTAAATTTCACCCTAGTGCCTGTGAGAATATGTAATAATAAAACAAAAAACAAGTTTTTCATTTGAGAGAAAGGAAATTCGATGAGATCATTTGGAGACAGAATAACAGAGCCATGAACTAGCGCTGCTCTAAGTCCTCAAGAATAAAGTTAAACCTGAATAGTCAACGCGACTGGATCAGAAAGCATCAGACACTGAAGTGGAGAATGCTCTGTGAAGTAAGTTCATCTCTCTAATAACTGAAATACACAGTCACTTTTTTTCCCTCCAAGCCACTAGTGGCTGTTAATCAGTGTGACTATACATCAAGGAAAAATAATCAGGATTTTAAGATATTATTGGATACTGACACTTTTTTATTTTAAAGATTAACAGAACTAACAAAACCGCAATGAAGACAAAATCAAAACAACACAAAAACAGCAAAAGTGATACATGACCTCAGAACAAAATGATTGATAGGAATTAACAATGGTTGCTACATTACATACTGTTATCTTCAACGAAGTTGCTCTGTCCACCAGATGTAAGAATGTAAGATTGATCAGACAGTCAAAGAAACTTTTTAAGCTGCCATTGGCTCTAGTAGATAGCTTCTTTCTACACATGGGCTTGAAATAAAAAGTTCCTTAAGTTTTGGTAAATTTATAAAAATTATATTAATCCAAATCTTCAGCTTTCACCAGTGCAGCTGTCTTTTCACAAATCCAAGAAATTTCAGCACTGCAGCGAGAAACATAAATATTTCCTCTTTGAAAATAAGCGCATCCTTTGGATCCATTGATCTGGGCAAGTTCTTTACTGCTAAACCTGAAAATTAATTTATTACAATTAATTATGATTAATTGTTCAACTCTCTGTTGAACTTTCAGCCAATCTCATGAATGTTGAGAGACTTCTGCCACCACGAAGCATCAACATTCTTAACACTGGCCCATCAGAGTTCTTTGTTTCAAGTTAACTCAGATTCCAGATAGAATTCTTTCAGAATCGTTAAGTCCTAGATTGAGAATTTGGTTTCCTTCCACCAAGATGTAGTTTCATTCCTGGAATTCACCCAGTCCAGATTTAATAGAAATATTAAAATATTTTTATTTCAAAGCTTTAAATAAAAAAGCAAAATAAAAAAAGAGTGATCATAGTCTATGTAAAATGTTATCACATCTTACCATAGGAACATATAATTTTGCATGCATTTGTAGATTCTTGGGGGTAATAGAATAAAACAGACATTAAGAGAGGAAAAGAATGCCAATACAGCTGTAGTTCTAATAATATTCCCCATTTCTTCTAGTAAGAAATTGATCCTAAGCCCTAAATAATGTCAATAAAAAATTACTTGTCTAGTTTAAATCTTCTTTCTGATCAGTAATGTTTTCCACTAGTGATCTGCATTATGTCACCATGTTAGTGTGTTGGTTCAGGACTAGCGTAAATCTTGGTGTACATACACGGTCAAAGTGGTTTTACCCAGGAACTAAGGAAATGAATGGGAAAATTGAAGCTCAGTCCCACTAACCTGAGTATGAGGCACAGTTTACCTGACAGCTATAGGACACAAAGAGTCACTATCTGCAGGCTCCAAACCCTCTGTGAGGCTCACTTCCTCTGCACTTTGAGCAGGAGTTAGAAGAGGGATCAAGCATAACCAAAATCCTTTATAGGAAGAAAAACTTCTTAGATTAAAAAATGAAATCTAATGCAGTTATGCTGTGTCATGGTACCATTCCTGCAAGCTTTCTGTTGAGCAACAGTAAGAGCCTGGCATTAATAGTAATCACCACATGTCCAATATCACTCTAGTTACAACAAAGTAACTACCATTTTTGTTCTCTGTTTATCACTCTGCACATGGTGTTCTGCCTATTTTACTTGTGTGAAACTACACTAATTAACTCACTATGATGACTAATGGTGATTAGAGACTTAGAGATTAGTATACGAATAAAAATAGTCTGGGCAAATCTTTGAGAAATGCAAAAAATAAAATAAAATACATCTAAGGGGAAGAGAACAGACATATCATTATAATTCAAGGAATTTGGTGGTTGATAGCTGAATTGCAGCATCTTAACCAAAAATGAATGATATCAGTTCCACATAATGAACTTTGGGAAATAAAGGGAAAGTGGAGCAAGATTTGATATGGATATCTACCAATTTTCAATGATGAATGTATTTAAAATATATTGAAAACATATACTAATAAAAATTCTACAGAAAATAAAACTTCCTCTTACTCTCAAAAATAAAAAGAAAAGAAAATATTGTTGACAAAAGTTATAGAATAAAAGAGGAATAACCACTTGTTGTAGAAGGGAAGGAAAGAAAATAATTCTATACCTGGAAAGATGCCAAAAATTCTAAACTTCTTCCTATATAAAAATATGCATTATTCTTAAAATATGAATAAAAATGGGCAATGTAAATATAGTTCTCATATGGAATACTCGCCAAAATTTTTTTGGTTCATATTCTTTGAAGAATTTTGCAAAAAATCTATGTGATCACTTATGCATTTTTTAAAAATCAGTTCTCTCAGAGAAACTTTAATAGGAATTTTCATGATAGTGTAGGAGCAGGGGTCAGTTGACAAGAATATAGAATAGGGGTCTCATTAGATCTTCTGGTTAAGTCTGACTAAGAGGAGTTGAAACTTCACTAGAGAAAGTCCCCTGGGAAGTAGGTCAAGAACAGTGATCAGAGAAACAGTAAACAGCAGATAAAGAAAGGCGCCGAATGGCCTTGGGACTTGCACCAGAGACCGGAGAGAGAAAGAGCTGACAGGCAGAGTGCAGAGACAGCCAAGTGCACAAGTGCAAGCTCAGAACAATGTCCCCATCCACGTCCAATACAATACAGGGTGACATAACGGAACGGGGGTAGCTAAATTTGGGAAAAGGTTTTAATGGCATCTATGAACTGACACACATATACATATGTATCCACTCTAGAGTCACTGTGTT
The DNA here is from genome assembly GCF_000276665.1 of Chinchilla lanigera. Classification (NCBI taxonomy): domain Eukaryota; kingdom Metazoa; phylum Chordata; class Mammalia; order Rodentia; family Chinchillidae; genus Chinchilla; species Chinchilla lanigera. Next base: position 7,850,199 of record NW_004955413.1, on the reverse strand, counting down.
CATCACATAGAGTACAACAGCTATCCACACACCCCCTCATTAACTGTAAGCTAACCATGAATAAGGAAACCCCTTGCCAACCCCAGCCCAAAGATAAGACCCTAAAAAGTAACTCAAGGACAAGTAAAATACAAACTAGAAGGAAGCTGCACATAGACCACCAGAAGAGAGGACATTAGGCAAGGGAGCCCAGAAACCAACCCAGTTATGGAAAGTTCTGGGAGGGGCCAAAATGTCTCTGACCCCCTAGAAGAGAGGCCAGGGACAAAGGCCCACAGGTAACCATCTTTCCATTTTCCCCTTGCTCTGGTTCTTATTGGAGCAGCTATCTATTCTCTCCCTTTCACCCCTTTCAGTGAAAGATTTTCTTTCCCTAAATTTTGTATCTTGAATGCTTTGCTGATAGTGAAGTTTATGATCCTGATGAGTTGCTTGTCATAACAGAGTCCAGGTGCTTGTTCCACCCACGGACACAACAACAAAACAGAGAAATATGACAGAAATATGACATTCACAAGTCCACACCCTGTCCAGTTGGCAGCCTGCGTAGGTCTGAGCCTGACCGGAAGTAGCTACTGGTCTTTTGCCTCCCTGTGGGGTGGGGTCTCTCTTTGAGGCCGTCTTAGGGTAGACACAGAAGAAAGGAGGCAATTAAGCAGGCTCGTTATTACAGTGACCTCGAATTATTCATGGCTTTAAGTAGCTGTAAAAATGCAATTTCTCAAGTGTTTTATACACATGCATATAGACTTTAAATATATTAATCAAGACTTTAGAGCAGTAGATGTAGCTTTTTAATCCATGAAAAACACTGGCCATAACATCTAATTAACAAGTCTTCATTATGACACTCATTCTCGAACTCAGGAATCAATTCACACTTGCTTACTTAGAATATACCTGACAATTATTCAGTACAAACAAACATATTCAACTGTGTTCTTATGACAAACACTGTCCTTCTGGATTGTTGTGCTAGACAGCACACTACTGGAGTGACTGAACACACAGTCATACAGCATTCAGTCCTGCTTTTGTCATTTTGGAGCTGAGTATGATCTTGGGCAAGTCATTTAATTTCTCAATACATAATTAATTTATTTAAGTTATCTCAATGATTAACAATACTTTGATCAACAAAAATGGGTACACAACAGAGTTTTTTTGAAGAGTTTGTTTATAAAGAATTTTGGAAATGTTAACTTCAAATTCTTTTATATGTACACATAACATATGTTAAATAAAGAAATAAATTTATGTAGATAAAGTTCAGTGCCTTGTCATGATTGTATTACAGCAATGAAATTAGTTATCCTTCCATATAATATTTGTCACTGAAATTCTTTGTGGGCTCTACTCTTTCTTGCATTTAGATTTATAATTTTTGTTTGTCCTTGAGACAGGGTTTCACTATGCAATTCAGGCTGGCCTTGAGCTCATTTTATAGCCCAGGATGGCCTTGACCTCGCAACAATCCTCCGGCCTCAGCCTCCTTAGTGCTGAAATTACAGGCGAGTGCCACCATGGCCAGTAGATATATGATTCTTCACAATTCACATTTATTTTCTCAGAACTCTATGCAAAACTTGGTCTTCCAAACCAAATAACTAGAGACTTACAAGGATGGAGAAGGAATTGACTCATCTTCCCATAGCCAGTTCCTGTCAGAAGGGTGCCATGATAAACCCAGCCAAAAGTAAGAAAGTGTACTTAACGGCTGTGATGTAAGAAAATCCTTGGGAGAAAGCAGAAGAGAAACTTTATAAGCAAACTGTACTTCAGTTTGGAAAGGTAAGTCAGAAACATTCATAAGATTCCTTAATTTTCATTCAAAATCTACTGAATTACCATCATATGGATGTCACTCCACTACTTTCCCAGTGTGGAGAATTAATACAGCGAAGGAAGGACGTTCGATCATACCTTTTCTTCCAAGTTGTCAATCTTCACCAAGGTGGAGTTCTTGTCTCTGCAGTCATTTCTACTGTTACTCCAGGTTTTGTCTTCATTTATTGTGAAATAATAGCAACTGTTTTGGTACCATTGCCAGGTCTTAGGACAAGGATTACATTTGTGGTCTGAAAAGAAAATTATGCTCAACAGTATAAATGCAATGACCCTCAGGTGACTAGGGAAAGGTTGGAAACTACACATAAATCATTTTGGTACAACAGGATCTGAGAGCCAAAACCATAAAAGCATGTTGTTTTAAGGAGCTCTTGAAGATGAAAGTATCCCTCGTTATGGGTTAGAGTGATGGGGATTCCCTTTTCATAGTTCAGTCTTCTGACCTCAGAATTATCAGCTATGCTCTTAACTTCTATAACAGGCTTATGAGGCAGAGTTAATAAAATGAGAGGTTGCAGTATCCAGATTGGTATCTGATGGAGACCACTACAAAGTGGCTCTGGGCAAGATTTCAAAATAATCAATTGGCTTTCCATGTTTACTTGTGAGTTGTCTGAAGAAGTTTAGGCACTTTGTCTGGAGATGAGCATTGCACTCATAGTCCAATGGATGTCACTATGTAAAGATTTATATTTTTTAAATATTTTTAAAAAATTATAAATCTATAAACTCTATGAGTCCCTGGTCACCATAGAGGCTGTACTGGCCTGTGAAGCTGTGACACCTCAAAGGACAAGATAAGGCCACAGTTTAGGATGTTTGGCTCCAACCCCAATTAACTAAAAGGAGATTGCAGCTGCAGGCTCTACACTCCTACAAGAAATGCCAACCTAAAGATAAGGCAGTTCTCCTGATTGACATAATTTACTACTTGGGAAAATATTTCCCAAGGTCCTGCTAGATTTCTGTGTTTTCTTGAGTATCCTTCTCCTTTGATTGAAAACCTAATAAATATAGGCTGTGCAGAGAAGTCTTTGTCTTAACCCAGAGAATCTCAAATTCTGTAAGAAAGTTAGACCCTCCTGGAGCCTGAAATCATTTCAGTTGTCTCATTTAGTTAAGCCTTCACCATCCACCATTTGGGAGATTTCAGGCCTGATCAGCCAGGAATAACTAAGGGCTATTAACCTGATAGGTATCATTCTAAGATGGTACCCAAATTTGTCTCTGTGTTTTCAAAAATATTAATAAATCTGTATTTTCCTTTATTGGCTATAAACTTAATGTGACATCATCTAGAAGGCACTGGGTGACATAACTCTCATATCTCAAAGTACCCTACATAGCAATTTAAATCAGTACAATAGGTTCTATCTGAGTAGTTAGAAGAGCTAAGTCTAATTACCTGAAGTATGAATGATTAGTTCTTTGCAGAGTCTGATGGCCATTTGCTCTTGCCTCTTCAGTAGATTGGATACCTGTGAGTTGAGAAATTCCATCTCCCTGGGGATGATCTTGTAGTTGCCCAGTTGCTGGGATAAATTATTCTGCTGGTGGTGAATGACTTCTGGAAGCTGACTCGATTTCTCTGAATCTGAGTTCATCTCACTAGACATCTGCAGAACTCCAAAACAGAACAGGAGACCAGTTCATAATATTCTTCTTTTCTCAAATAGTCATCAATTGTTCTCTTGACACAGATATTTCTTATATTGTTTAGTATTTATTAGTAACTTAATATTTGAAACATGAATTAAGACTCAAGGAAACCACCAAATGCCTATCTATTCTGAATTATGTATGATTCATCTTTATAATCTTATTAATTTTAAAATTATTATTGTACTAATATGAAAATAATGAATTAGTAATTATATATCTGACATTTTATCTAAGACATCTCTCCCTTTATATTGGTGGATTTACATTGGTAGATTGGAATTGTTGATATAATTATAGTTTTAATATAGTTTAATATAATTATAGAATTCTTTGGGACAAAGCATGGTCTGCAGACTACATGGAAATATTTTTGAAAGCAGATTTTAATGGTGTATCAGATGATTTGTAATCCCAGGTCCAATAAATCTTCATTTTTACTGACTTATAAGCAGCACAACAAATTTATGAACACTTACCCTAAAAGTACACAGAATATTAGGAAAAAACTTCACCCTTCTATGGTGAACTAATGAACATGTATCATTACCTCTTCGTGTGCATGTGTGTGTGTGTGTGTGTGTGTGTGTGTGTGTGTGTGTGTGTGTGTGGCACCAGGGATAGAACTCAGAGCCTTCACACTGAGCTACATTCCTAGCCCTTTTCTATTTTTTTTTTTATTTTTTATTTTGAGAAAAGGTGCTGCCAAGTCACTAAGTTATACAAGCTGGACTTGAACTTGACTTTCCTCTGCTTCAGCCTCCCAGTGTGCCACCATGTCCAGCTTCATTCATTTTTTTCTAAAGTTTCCATCGTAAAAGATTTACTGCTAATTCTCATAATGATGAGATCCTGGACACTTATCCTCTCTGCTAGGACATCACTTTTTTTCAAAACAGGCTGTATCATAAACTTCCATATATCCAAAGAGGTTTGTTCAAATCTTAATTTTCCATGAGATCTTACATACACAAAAGGAAATTAATGTATTAGTGTAGACATTAGTGTCAACAAACAAACATTTTTGACTGTAGGTCTCCTGAAAATAAACTATGTGCTAAATCACCACTTTATGCCAGTATTCTATAAAATATGTATTTTTAGGATGTTTTCCAACTTATATCCAGAATGTTAGTACAGGAGTCTCACTCCCAGTGTTCCAAATATGGGTCAGAATCAGGAGAATATCTCCTTTTATCCTAGGCCCTGGGGAGTGGAGTTTCTAATGTTATGCAGAGATTGTTCAATTCCTGGGTTTGGCATGTTAGGGCCCTTTTCCTCCTTGTCTGGATGATGTTCTTATTCATACAAGTCAGATTGTTGCTCTACTCATTTTTCTCCATACTAGAAAGTTCTAGATTGTTACTCTTATGTTAAGTCTTCAAGGTAAGTGAAATGGCATGCCTTGCTTTAAATATATCTCCCTTGATTCCCTGATTGTCACCGCTGGAATATATGTGGGCATGTCTCTAGGTAGGAAAAAGCTCCTACAGTATTAAGTAGTAAAGTTAGAGTCTTTCTTGTAAACCTATCTACTTTATCAAGAAAAACAATAAATTTGGGGCAGAATGCTCATAATCATAGAATATATCCCTTGCTGGACATGGAGATTATAATAGATATGAGGTCGCAGAAGTGTATTAGAGGATTTGAAATATTAACATCTGTTTGTAACCTTAGCTAAACTTACATGGTTTACAAATATGCTTCCTAATCACTTTTCTTTCTGTTGCAAATATACTTACACATAATCCCCAAGACCACCAGCCCAAGCAGCAGCACCAGGCAAAGAGTCAGCAGACCAAGGGCAACCTGACGCCAAACAGGGGACGGAACTGAATTCCCTGGAAAGTCAGCGAAGGGAGAATGAGTAAAGAGAACTGCCATGGAGCCAGCACACCTCACACCTTATTTCTCCCACTTAAGGAGTAACCAGCTATTAAAAGTTCTCTCATTTCTTCAATACCACTCTTCAGAAAATTCCTGATATGAAGTGCGATAAGGACCCAATCTCCCGTTCTCCTCCATTTCTCTGCTACTGTTTTTTTTTTTTTTGAACAGTAATTTTCTCCAAACTTTTAGGCTTGTTTTCATCATCACTCTCCATTCATTTTCAGATTCACTGATTTCATAATGTTATGTTGTGAAAACTACTTCTCTGGATAATGCTAATAATAATAAGCAAGATTTCAAGTTTCTCAGATTATGAATGGTGCAGATTTCCAAGATGCAGATTGCTCTACCTGCCTTATAAAAGTGGATTCTACTTTTAAAAGTAACTTTTATCTTCTACAAATAACTTTTATTTATTATTCCTGCCATTTAACACCAAGTAAATGATGAATGAACTCTGAACAAAAGAATGTACAATCTAACCTACAAATAGTAGTATAAACCAGAAAGTCAGTATGTAATTCTTCAAATACATGTACATATAATATTTCTTCCATTTTCCTTGATTCAAGACCTAATTGCAACTAGCCCAATGTTTTGATTAATATAATGTCCAGGCGTACTGTCACATGGACCATATCCGTGTTCCTCTTTTCCTCAAAGGAGTTGGAATTTAAAAACAAAATAAGCCTGAAAGGCATAGTCACCTTTATTAGACATATGCAAAGTTTATTCTGTCATATTTTTTGTGTAACCTCCCCCACCAAACTCTTCCCAGCACAGAGATGCATAAAGAAACAAACAAACAAAAACAAATCTGAAGAGCAGAGGAAAGTCATTCATATAATTCAGATGATTCAGGACAACCTGAATAGTTAGCAGCCTCCCTAAGCTAAGGGATATGGACTTATACACCAAACTGACATCCAGCCACAGAGACCGGCCTTTTCTCTATGTGAGTGTAAAGAAATGAGTTGAAGCTGGATCCATGGCTGGGCCCTACACACGTTAGCTGCATAACTTTGGTTAAATCATTTAATTTCTTTCAATCTCAGTTTTCTCATCTATGTAGTGGAGAAAATACCATATTCTTTCATTTACTTCACATTTATATTTTGATAAAGATGTGATGTAATATATATACAATACTATGCAGGTATTGTTTTCTTAATTCAGTATTACAAATTATGCATTGGATTTCAACTACCATAACTTAAAAAGAGATTAGTTTTTGCCCATTTCTGACCTGTGTATCCTCCAGATTTTTTCCTTCAGTTATTTAATGCACCAAACAGAAAAATTTTCCTCTACATTCTCTATTTTAAAACCTCCAGTCTGGCTTCTAAAAAGATATTCCTCTAGCATTTCCTGAAAGGCATAAAGAAATGTTGTAATTTATAAACAGAAATCTCTTGGTTCCCGAACTCAATCTGTGACACATTCAGGAAAAGATTTTCATTACAATGTAAACCTCCGTGACACACACTGATATACACACATGCACAATTAAAAGAGGTCCTGAAAGTTAAACATTTTCTCTTCAACACTGGTTCATCGTACCATCTTTTCACTGTATCATGAAGGCAATGATTTGTCTCCATTTGTGAGATTCCGCTGCACATATCTCTGTAGCAGTATCAGAGAAAACATTTCAAAGCCAAAACATCGGTCATTTCCAAGTTCACTACTTATTTTATCTGAATTCCTACCTCTATTTTTTAGGTTATTTTTGTCCTGGTTATTTCTTGTTCCAGAAGAATCCTCAAATGTGAGTGTCGCGTCAGTCATTTCATGGGACATAATAGAAGAAAGCACTACTATAAATTACGTAAATAATGTTTCACTATCTTCACTCCTGGGAGAGGGTGTTCTTTTCAAGGCTAAGAGTGTGTACATTGATCCAACTGACCCAAGGCACGTCCCACTGCCCCTCCGCAGGGACAGAATGACAGCCAGTACCTTGGCACTGAAAGTGAGTGAGAGAAGTCCAATATTCTTTTGAGGAATTAGAATGCTGCAGAGCTTGAGCCACAGCAGCATTGTTCCTTGATGTGAGGCCCAGGAGCACAGCAGAGGTTTTGGTTTCATAGGGATTTCCCATGATCCTTAGGCTGCTCTGAATATTTGAAAAGTGTCAAATTGAGAAGGGCTCAATTTGGCAAATGGACCAGCACTCTGAGAGGCTGAGGCAGGAAGATCTTAAATTCTAGCCCAGCCTGGGCAATTTAGTGACTTAGCGAGACCCTGTCTCAAAATGTTGATATAGCTTAGTGCAAAGACCTTGGGCTCAATCCTCAATATATATGTTGGGGGAGGGGGAGAAGAAAAGAGAGAGAGAAAGAGAGAGAGAGAGAGAAGTTGTCTACTTTATAAAAGTCTAAAATTATCTAATTCTACATAGAGATGGTAGCCTGGGATGTAGCTCAGTGGCATAAGCGCCTGCCTGGCAAGTACAAGGTCCTGAGTTCAATTCCTGATACAAAAAAAAAAAAAAAAGATCTACATAGAGATGGTAGATTTGGTTCATTCTCAACCACATCAGATATCAAGTAGAGATAAGATGGAAAGGATTGAATGGCTCATGTCTGGTTGCTGCTAGAAGTAATCCAAACATTTACGTGTGGTGTGATGGATTGACAACTGGTGGTCAACTTGTAACACCCAGCTGAACTGAAGCAGCATGGTGCTGGGTGTGGAAGGCCCACCTGAGGATTATGGCCAACAGCATAAAAAAGAGGACTGGATGGGAAAAAGTTTAGAAGTTGTAGGGAGCTGTTGGTTCTCCTGGAGGAGCTTTTCACACTAGCTGTCCTGATGAACTCAGCTATTCTAATCATCAAAGGAGCTCAGGACCTTGTTGTCACTGAGAATGCCTATGGTTCACTTTGGGTGAGCTCTGGTCCTCACTTTGAGCATTGTTTCCTGGCTCCAGAGGGGAAGATGGTACACTGCTCAGGCTCCTGAAGAAGGTTGTCACATTGGTTTTCCTGATGGGAACTTCTCTTTCCTCATCATTGGAGGATCTCGCGACCTCACTGTTGCTGAGGATGGCTGTGGTATTTTTGAGGGGAGCTCTGGTTCCTCCTTTGATCATCGCTGCCTGGTTCCAGTACAGATCCCTCAGCCTGCTAGCACAGATCCTTCATCCCACTGGCACAGATACTTCTCCCACTGGCACTTTCTAGCTTCCACCACTGATCTTTGGACCTTCTCAGCACAGAACCTTGAAACAGATCTGCATGAGACATTGTCCTGGGCTCTAGGCCTCCAGCTGGACTCATGAGGGGCATTGTTATAGGCTCTAGGTCTTCATCTGGACTCATGCAGGACATTGCTGTGGGATCCAGGCTCTCAGCTACATTCTTTTGGTCTTTAGTATGTGGACAGATTTCCTGCACTCTCTATGTATATGACTATTATAAAATAATCTTGTGACAATGTGTCCTGTACGGTACTGTTTCCCTTGTAAATTCCTGACTACAACATGCGGGTAGGAGTGCATGGGTAAAGCGGAGGTGATTGGGCATGAAGAAGGGCTTAATCATTGTCAAAACTGGATATGCATGGAAGTTTCCTTCTGCCACGGGTGACTAAGTGCCTAGCAGAATAATCCTTCTAAGGTAACTAATTCTCTGTGGCCAGATTTTTTTTTTTAAATAACTATCTGAAGTTTCAGGAGAGTAAAGAAGCAGGTAGATTCTTAAAAAAATGAGATAGATAAGTGGTAAGGTGTGTGTTGTTACTTTTAATTGGTTTACTCTCTTTAACATGGAGGCAGCCCACAGTCCTTATGTGGCAGAGCAACTGAAACTATAACAGAAAACATGCACATTTCAGGCTGGAAGAATCAGAAGGAGGATTTTGAGACTATCACAACCATACACAGTACTGGAATGATTGATTCCCTACACAGAGCACTAAATGTGGAAGATCATATGACAGTCCTCAGGCCTTCAAGCCTCTGTAATTTATTGCATTTCATTTTTTAGCTGTTATTTTTAGTAGTACATGTTTGTGTTAAGTAATGATTACATTCCTTCTGAAGAGTTAGTACAGGTACATAACTCATCTTAATCCCTTTTCATTCATTTTGTTCATTTTATATAAAAGAAATCATACAATATTTAAGCTTGTCTGTTTGATTTACTTCACTTAATGTTATGATCTCAAGGTACATTCATTTTTCTACAAATGACTGAAGTTTACCCTTCTTTATGAGGAAGTAGTACTACATTTTGTATAAATACTACATTTTACTTATCCATTCATCTGTTTCTGGAAATATAAGCCGCTTCTGTTGGACAGAAACCATCTGTTGATGGACATATACACCACTTCTAAGGTTTAGCTGTTATGAATTGTGCTACTATAAACGTGAGTATGCATACATCACCGTAATATGGTACCTTGGGGAAGATACCTTGAAGGGAACAGCTCAGTCAAATAGAACTTCAAATTTTAATTTTTTCAGGATCTCCACACAGATTTCCATAATAGTTGTATTAGATTTCCTTCCCACAAACAGTGTAGATAGGTATTTTTCTCTACAGCCTTGCCAATATTTGTTATGATGTGATTTCTTGATGATAGCCATTCTTTCTGAAGCAAGATGGATTCTGTGTTGTTTTAATTTGTATTTTTCTGATGGCCAGCGATGTTGAACATATTTTCATGTATTTATTGGCCATTTGCACTACTTGTTTTGAGAATTGTCTATTTCAGTAGCTCAAGTTTGACTGGGTCTTTTATTTTGGGGGTGCAGGTTTTTACATTTTTATATATTCTAAATATTAGTCCTCTGTCGAAGGAATAGCTGGTGATTTTTTCCTATTTTGTAGATTGTCTCTTCACTTTATTTATTGTTTATTGTCTCCTTTGCTGTGCAGAAACTTTTAATTTAAAATATTCTCTTTTGTTGATTCTTAATTTCTTGAGCAATTGGGGTTCAGTTCACAAAGCCCTTTCCTGAATGTTTTCAAGAGTTTTACCTATTTAATCTTCCAGCTGGGTGTTACAAGTTGACCACCAGTTTACCTATTTAATCTTAATGTGCTGCTTCCAGTCATTTCTGTTTTACCATTTAGATCTTTGATCCAGTTTGGTTTTGGTTTAGTATGTGGTGAGATACATAGATCTGCATTTTTTAAAAAAATTTAAACCTATCCCTATCTTTCTTAGAACAAAAAATGTCCAGAAAGAATAGCTCCAATAAAATTGAAACAAACTCACTGCATGAGGATTTACAGTCCAAAAACATTCAATCCCATCACACAAACAATAAAGAGTTGACCTGTTTTTTACAAAATCTTGTGGCTAACATTTGGAAGAACACGAGAATAACAGTATATTATATATGCAATTTATCACTTAGTCATAACAGCCCTAGGACTTACAGAGGATTTTAAGTGACTAATGCTATTTCTCTTCCTGTTACAATTTTATTACAGAATTTAGTAATTTATGTAATCACTTCTCAGCCTTTTGGCTAAGATCAAGTGTAGTAATTTATGTAAGATAGAAAATTATTGCTGTGAATCAACAGTAGGTAGAATAATAGCCCCAAATAATATCTGATACCCATATGCTCTGAATATCTTAATTTTCTAAATATCTTAGCATCCATATTCTCTGAATGCGACAGTCCCATGGCAAATGGAGCATTGCAGATGTGATTAAGATTACTGACCTTGAGATGAAGAAAGTACCCTAAAACAGTTTAATCTCATGAGTTCTTAACATGGCAGTTTCCTAGGTAATCACAGAGTTTTGTGACCACAAAGAACAGTGAGAGAGATTCATCAATGCTGACTAGTTATGAAAGAAGGACGCTAGGAATGAAACACTTTGGGCTAGCAGGGAGCAAAGCAGCTTCTCCCACAGACCCTCCAGACAGGAACACATCTCTACTACAGACGATTTTAGCTGTTGAGACCTATGTTAGACTTTTAACCTACAGAGTTGTAAGATAATAAAATTGTGCTGCTTAAACTGTTAAATCTGAGGTCATTTATCCTTGTAGCAATAGGAACCTAACAGAGAACCAAAGAGAATATTTGGAAGGTAACACAAGCAAGGGCACTAAAGTGTTCCTTTGGGATGAGGCGGAAGTACTTTGAGGGAAGACTAGAGGGCTTTGTGTTTTCAGATGACTGGGGAATGGTTTGAGGTTTCCTGGGGTGAAGATGATCTTAGTCAAAGGTCTCCAGAATGAAAAACACACGCCTCTCACCCTTGACTGTGAAGGAAGTTCAGGAAAACGATGTAATAACACATTTCAAGTAACATTTGTGCCTATTATCTAATAAGCGTACTTATATTGCTTGTCCATATTCTTTTTGTTCCCCCAAACTCAAGAGGTGTTCATTAAAAGCAGTATTTGTAGAATATAAGTCTAAACTTCACTATGAAAAATATAGAAATGAATAATAAATTCATACGTATATCTACTATTCAAAATAAGTTAGATACTGGCAGAAATAACATGAGAAAAGTTTAAAATAAGTAGATGACTATAAAAATGAGAAATTAAGGCTGTTTTTTGTATTTCCACTGATCTTAATTGTCACTAAATTTTGCAGAGACTGAAGTTTGTTATTTCCCTAACTATTTTATACATTTAAGGTTCCTTGAGAAGTATGGCAGTTCTGACTATCATACATGAAATAATGCTTGGGTAAAATAGTGATTAAGAAAATCTTATCAGGTTCTAAAACTCAAACTGCATGAGAAATACTTCAAAAAGCCAACAATTAAGATTTCATCTTATTAAAAAGTTTTTGCACATCAAAAGAAATCAACAACAGAGTCAAAAGACAACCCACAGAGTGGGAAAAAAATTAGCCAATTGTCCCTTAAAGATTTCTATCTAGAATATATAAAGAACCGAAAAAACTCAGACCTCTCCAAATTCAAAGACCCAATCCAAAAATGGGCATCTGAGATGAACATGTACTTCTCAGATGAAGAAATACAAATGGCAGATAAATATATGAAAAAAAAATGTTCAACATCATTGATCATTTGAAAGGTGCAAATTAAAACAACTGAGATTCCATCTTACCCCAGAAAGAATGGCTATCATCAAGAAATCAACCAATAACAAATGCTGGAGGGG
>NW_004955413.1:7830857-7832160 GCF_000276665.1 Chinchilla lanigera | reverse complement strand
TTTTCTTTCTTTCATTCTCTTTGCCTCAGCTATGATTCATGTTTATCCCCTGTTTTCTGCATTCATTTCTATGTCCAACTTCACTGTTTGAACATTCTGTGTGCATGTTCATGCGTGTGTGTACATGTTTCTACTCACGCTGATCTAACTCTGCATAATTTTAGAACAAAATTGTCATCCTCATTATTTTATAGTTCAAAGTTAGCATCTTAAGAATTCTTTGGACTCTTCCTACTCTTTACCCTATGTCTCTCTAAGAATCAAAATACACTGTAGGTCACAAGACATTTCCAATGTTTATGGCTTGAGGCTCCATCCTCCCACAGGCAACCCAAGCAAAGTCCCATTGCATTAGGAGTCAAGTTGTTTAAAATGCTTTCCAGTCTCTAAGCTCAGCACCTTTTGTTCACCCTATTAAAACTGTGGCCTCTTTCTAGTTAAAACTTATACTCATAACCAAAGCTTGTATGATATGATCTTTATGTAAATTATTAGCTGTGGTCAGCACATACTTATTACTTACTTCAGACTGGAGTCTAGGACACCACAAGTATAAGCAAGCCTCTTGCCAACCTTGGCCTTTATGTTCTACCATTTGCTGCCTCTTGTATGGTATGGCAGGTAAAGTGGTGGTGTTCTCCCTATTCTTTCAACAAATCACACTTTTTTCTTTCTTTGAAGCTTTTGTACTTGCTGTTTTTCTCCCCAGTGTTCTACTTCCACAATCACATGTCTGACTTCCCCTGTGAGTTAAGTCTCTGTTTAAACATCACCTTTTCAGAGGCTCACTCTAATTACCCAAACTCAGTTACCCTCCCTTCAACCTATTGCTTTATTGATAGCCTATCTTCACTGTTTTGTTTCTACTTACTTCTTATCACTGTGTCTATTTATTTACAGACTTCTCCCTAATTCACCCCGTTGAATCTTTAAATTCCCCAGCACTAAGTTCCCTTCCCCTTCCTCTCTCATTCTCTGTCTCCCTCCCTCACTTGCTCTTTATTTTTCACTCTTTTTTTCTTTCCTTCTTTCACTTTTTCCTCCCTTCTCTTTACTTTTTATTTCTGTTTATTGTTACACTAGGATTGAACCCAGGGCTTTTGCACAATCTCCGGAACTGTATTATTTTCTTTTTTTTTTTCTGTCCTTCATTTTGAGATAGTGTCTTGCTTAGTCACTAAGTTGCCCAGACAGGACTCAAACTTGTGAGCCTCCCATCTCAGACTTCCGGAATGAAACCTTGCCTTTCTTTACCACTCTGTTCTTAGCAAATTAAACAAGTTTGGCAAATCATTGGTATGCC
>NW_004955413.1:7814838-7824947 GCF_000276665.1 Chinchilla lanigera | reverse complement strand
ATTGTGGAAATCAGTGTGGTGATACCTCAAAAAACTAGGATTAGAGATGCCATTTGACTCAGCTATTCCCCTTCTAGGTATCTTCCCAGAAAAATTAAAAACATACCACAGCAATATATGTGCACCCATGTTTATAGCAGCACAATTTGTCATAACTAAATCTTAAAAACAACCCAACATGCTCATCAACTGAGAAATGAATAAAAAAAGATGTGGTATTTTTATACAATGGAGTACTACTCAGCCATAAAGAAGGATAAACGAGACTTTCATAGGTAAATGGATGCAACTTGAGACCATACTCATAACATTGGCAATTTCTTAGATAATCAGAGAGTTATGTGACAACAGAGAAGAGTTCAACAATGCTGACTAGTTATGAAGGAAGGATGGTAAGAACAAAAGACTTTGGACTAGAAGGAAGCAAAGCACTTATTTCATAAGTGAGATAAGTCAGCATCACATGTGTAAACATCATATTGTCTCCCTGGTGTGAGAACCTGAAAGAATAAATAAGGTCTAAAATGTACAATAGTTAGGGTGAAATAGAGAAAAATTGTTTAAAAGGAAAAAGGAACAAAGATGGAGAAAAGGGGAAAACTTGGAAGGGAAAAGAAAAAAATGCAAGTCAATTATGTAATTAGTGTCTCTTGATTCATTGAAAAAGAGTGCTTGTGATAATATCAATTGGAGAAATTTTTATGCCCACACCTTGTACTCTGAGCAGCTACTTTAAAGAAAACAATATACAATATATTATTATTCTCCTATTAATTTGTTATGAAATTTTGTTTTACCTTTATTCCATAAAATATAAAATATCTTACTAGATTCTGATTGTTTATAAAGGGCAGAAGTACATCATATCTCTTATATACTTTATAATTTTATTATCCTAAATGACTATGTGACATATTATAATTTATTATTTCATTACTTAAGATCTATGATTTTCTCTTTTACAAACTTCCAGCATCTCTGTGTAACTCATTTTATTTGTTACACCCTCAAAAAACCTACCTGGTAAAATCATCTACCAAATACAGTACTAGGACCATTTTCTTCATTTTTTGTTCAACTGTCTTAAATCTGTTCACCTCTACTATTCTTGTAATGATCAGTATTGTCCCCACAGATAGTAATTCAACATTCTAGATTCTCAGTTCTTATCTCCAATAACCTCATCCCCAACCACAAATAAGCCACCCACTAAATGATTATTCTGTAGATCAACAATGTCTAATGTTATAGCAATTAGGTACATAGAACTATATAAATTTATTGAAAGTAAATATAGTTAAGAATTCAGTTTTTAGGCCACACTAGTCATGCTTCAAGTGATCTGTCACCAAATGTGGCTATTGTTTTGGACTGTATAGATATATAACATTTACATTATTGCAGAAGTTTCTACTGGACAGAAACGCATGAGTCTAGAAATTTTCATTTCCAATATGAATACCTTTTCCATGGTCTCAGTTTCAGGTATTCTACTCTCTGAACTCCAACTCCTGTCTTGGTTTACTCCTAATAATTCTATGGGCTACAGGTTTTGGTGCCCACTAGTTGTCAGACTCATTGACAATGCCACATTTTTGTTTATCAGTCCCTAGTGTCTAGTTCCCTATTTAACCTGGTTTAGGCCAATTATCAGGGTCAATTATAATAGCCATTTTTTTATGTGCTGCAATAATTTTCTTGCTTATCTCTTCACTCATCGTAAGCATTTGGAAAATGCAACCTGGTTCAGTACAACTCTATCTGCACCACAGCTCTTCTGAGTGGCTGAATGGCTATATTAACTGGTCTTACTTTATGTTTTTGCACCATAACTTCTAAACAGTCTTACTAATCAGTATTTCCTCCTAAAGTCCTAAAAATTATTAGCTGTTCTTGAATTGCATTTC
This sequence comes from Chinchilla lanigera, assembly GCF_000276665.1. NCBI lineage: Eukaryota > Metazoa > Chordata > Mammalia > Rodentia > Chinchillidae > Chinchilla > Chinchilla lanigera. The sequence goes on along the minus strand of NW_004955413.1, from coordinate 7,823,040 downwards.
CCTTTCCCCAAATTCAAGTCATGATATGCTTTTCAATTATCTTGAGAAAATAAATACAATCTGAGGAGACTTTCCTTTGTTCTGCCAACTAAATGTATAAATATCTGCATCTGTAAGGTACATGGTATCCCTCTCAATAATGACTAATTTTACTGGCACCTTTTATCTATGATTAATCTCCACCTGTATTTTAAAATCCACCCTTTTTATCTGCTTAAAGATGTTGAACTTAAAATTTTCTCCGTTTTTCTTTCTCTAATATAAACAATTTCCCTTTTTAAAACTTCTACCCATTCACTCACCTTAGCCTACAAATATGATACAATATTCCCCATCTCAAAAACAAGCGTGAAATATCTCTTGTGCACCCACCTATTGTGACCCCATTTTTTGAATATTCTTAGCAGCAAAAGGGTTTGAAAAGCTGTTTATTTCTCCTTTCTCCTCCTACTTTTCCCAAACCCATCCTAAACAGTTTTTTCTCCTCAATATTTCTACAAAAAGTGTTCTCGTGTAAGTCAGTATTAACATTCATATCAACACATCCAGTGGATATTTCTTAGATTCCTCTTCTCACCCTTTACGCAGCTTTGGACATAACTGATTATTCCCTTTTCTTAAAACACTGTGTTCTTCCAAATACTTTGGTCTCCAGGACACCATTCTCTTGGTTTCCCTTTTACTTCACCAATTCCCAATCCTCCATCGGGTCCATTGACTCCTCCTTCACTGATTTCAAAGTAGTGTGTCCTGGAGGTTGGTTCCTCACCCTCTTTTATGGGTTATTCACATCACTGGATGAGCTCATCTGGATTCATGTCTTGATGGAACAGCCATGCATTTACAGTGTCTAAATTCATATTCCCCAAGTCCTTGCTTGCAAGACCACTCAGCTGGCTGGATTCCTGATGTAGTTATTTAGATTTCAAACTTCCATCAAAAAATGAGAGACCCTTCCCAAAGTTTTCCCATCTCAGTAAATGCGAGTTCCTTGGTTAGAATGCCTTAGCCAAAAACTTGGAGTCAACCCTCTGACTTCTCCTCTTGCTCTCATGTGAATTATATCTATCAGAAAACACTACTCACTGTAGAGAATAACAGGACGTAGCTGTCAAATGTGGAAATATTTTTGATTTATACTGTACTAAAGGAAATGCTGTGTACATATGATAGGAAGTTATATTCTCAAATCTATTCTTCAGCAGTCATTCCCTTCTCACACATTATCCCTACTTCAGAGAACAGCTATGAAGAGCGCCCTAAAGGTTAGGCTCAGAGGATGATCAGAATGGGAATTAATTCCCAATTATTCATGAGAAATGGAATAGAGAAAAGTGAAAGCTTGAGATGTCCTAGCCCAAAGAAAGAAAAGAGAGAAAAAATGAGAAGCAGAGAAAAACATGGCCACAAGGAGGAGACAGAGAATGGAATTCATTTGGAAATGTGTATTCACACGGTAGGGATAAGAAGATATCTTGGTTTAAATAAAGGGCTATCAAGACATATTGATTGATTCAAATCCTGATCTAATAATTATATCCTCTAGGACCTTTGACAATTTATCTCATTTGTATGTTGTGTTTCTCTTATTAGTAAAATTTGCATAAGTATAGTATCTACCGCAAAGGTAAAAGCATAGGGGCAGCTATCACTTTTTAAAAGAAAAGCTAAAGTGAGTTTGAATTATTCTAGATGATCTTTAAAATGCAAGAAACTCTTGCAATTGGCTAAGTCCTTACAATGCTGCTTGAACAAACCCCAAGGAGCACATCCAGGGTCTGTCCCCAGCCTGAATAGTCAAACACGAATGTCTCAGGATGCAGCACTGACTGATGTGATGCTATCTCGCTCTCTGCTCTCTTTTCTTTGTTATCACCTGTGCTCACCACCCCCCACTAAGAGCACAACTCATCCCTTTCATTTATCACTTAATTTCAAGAACATAGGAGAGTACCTGGGTCAGCTACAGTAGTGAATAAGTATATGTTTGAAGGACTAATGAGTTAATAATCCCTACCTTGTAGATACTGTACAGTAATTTTAATAGAAAAGTACAACACTGCATATATCTCAGTACTCTTTTTTTTGTTGTTGTTTTTCTCTGGTACCGGGAACCGAACTCACGACCTTGCACTTGCCAGGCAGGCGCTTTGCCGCTGAGCTAAATCCTCAGCCCATATCTCAGTACTCTTCACACAAATCCTCAGCTCAAATATCCTGGGTCAACTGGCTTTTCCACAACACGTCATACTTACTCAAACTCCCATATTTGAGGAACATTCCCTTATCCTTTTTATGCTTATGCAAATTGTATTTTCCTTTGAATGTTCCAAATCCCACTTGATTGTTATTGGCTTTTTACTTACACTGTTTTCTGTGCACATGCCTGGTAACCTTAGTGGTAAGGATGCTGTCTTACAGGCTTTGCCTTAGCCTTCTCTACTCTGTGTGTGACTGTCCCACTGTAGTTGTCTGATAGTTATTGTCCAGTGCAACAACTTTTAATAAACCTCATTCCAGTTTTAATCCACATGTTTAAGATTTCTGAAAATGCAAGAGAAAATATTAATTATACTTTTTTCCCATGACAGACAATCCTACCATTTTCCTAAAACAATGAGTTTGTTTGTGTGTGTACCAAGCTGGTAAGTCAAAGGTGAACCAACAGCTCAAATGCGGCTGACAGAGAGGGACCAGGATATTACTGCTGAAAGGATCTATGGCTTAATTTAAAAATAGTGAACATGAAAAAATTCATGAAAAGAGATTACCAAGTACAAAACTCTCACTTATTTTTTTTTAGTTGAGAGATGTTGTACTAATATCCACCACAGTCAATATCTTTTCTTGTCTGTTTTCCACACCCACTATCATTGTACATCAATCAATCTTACAGTGTTACGCATTCAACTAATTTCCTTTCTTCTTAATTATATCTCTACATTGTCCTTGTGATCCCAGTGTCTTTTTAATCATTTTTGAACCAGAAGCAAAGACAGCAAGTCTGGACAGTATCTAAATTTGAAAGCCATTGTAATGTAGCAAAACTTATTTGGCTACTGGGTAGATGTACCCAGGTGTGGCCTGTGCTTACCTAGCAAGCACAGGTGTGCAGTTTGATTCCCAGCAACTAAACAAAAAGAAAATTAAAAGATATACGATGATTATGTTTATCTGACTGTGTTGTGCTATGGAAAAAGAGTGAAGTAAGGGAGAAGGGAAAGAACGTCAGCTGGTTTGCAGTAGGGTAGGAGATCTCCTAAATGCTAGAAAAGAAACTTTAGGTAGTTAATGTTCTAGACTGTGCTCCGTGACTTTATCCAGCCCGGTATATGACTTTTCTCATGAATAATAAGTATCAGTATCTGAAACACAATGTTAAATATTTGCTTTTAAATAAAAAAGACTCCAGGCATGGTGACCCACACCTGTAACCCCAGCACTCAGAAGGCTGAGGCAGGAGGATTGTTGCAAGTTTGAGACCAGCCTGGGCTACAAAATGAGCTCAAGATCAGCCTGAACTGCATAGCGAGACCTTGTCTCAAAAAGACAAAAAAAAAGTAAAATAAAAAAGGTATTTCACGTAAAAGTAACTTTCGATGTGTAAACTATTCTCTTGATAATAGTTTTTATTCCACATTCAGTTTCATCAGGAAATTTGAAATGGATTTTTTTTAAAGACACAGTTTACTAAATGAAGAAAAAGAGAGAGAAGATAAATTTTCAAGTAGAAATAAGGCATATTAACAAGAGTCATGTAGGATTGTTAAAAGACAGTTAACAAAGACAATGAATTTTGTAAAAGGCAGAAAATTTTTTAATATCATATCTCTTCTTGTACTTCTCCAGTTACTTTTGCTGGATAACTCAGTTTATATTTATAACACATGAAGAAATGGAAAGCAAAATTAAGAGTAAATGTTATCAAAGGCTTTTTCGACCCTATAATTCTTTATACTCATGCTGCATATTTCTAACAGAAATAAGTCATGCGGAGAGGGCTGCAGTGGACATCTGTTTACATAAGACCATGTAACCTGTGGAGTTATCAAAGATTCAAAGAACAACACTGAATCACAATGAGAAGAGAAAAGAAGCAAAGAAGTTAAGCAATACCCCTTAAGCTTTCCTAGGGTTAAGATGAAGCGTGAACTTTTGTGCCTTGAAAGGATGCACATGATGGCATAGCCCTTCATTCAGAGTTGAAGAAAAGGAAACAGGAAACAAATACCCTATCTACTCCTTTACCACAAGTTATTATTATTGTTGCATTTTTGTGTTCAAGGGTTATGTATCTCTGAACAGCCATGAAAGGGCTTCCTGGAAAACAAAAAACAAACAAAAAGAATGTGTGTCCTCACTCACATGGTTTTACTCTACCAGAGAGAGGAGGATCACAGACACCGGCCGACACTGAAATTTTAAGTGTAGACACTGTACTTCGCAAAATCATTGAATCCTGAGCTCACTTGCTGTCCAAGGGAAGCCATGCAGGATGAAGATGGATACATCACCCTAAATATTAAACCTCAGAAACCAGCTGTCTCCTCAGGTAAGAATGTCCAGCACCAGAAATTTGGAAATTAATTAGTGTAATGGGCCAATCCTGTTTTCTTTTTCTCTACTAGTGATAGTATGCTACTTACTTATTTTTCTTATTTTCTCTGAAGCATTTGAATAGTGTTTATATAGGTTCAAAAGGACATATTTAGAATATAAATAGCAAAGATACAAGCAGAGGGTATTATATTATGACTCCTAGAATTTAATGATGAAGATATAGAGGCCAAGAGAATAAGGGGAGGGGATGTTTGAAAACTTCATTTTCTAAATGTCAGTAAAGGGATATGGCTTTCCAGTTGTTGCTTGCTAAAGCAATTATTTATGTGGGTGGACCTACACACAAAAAGACAGAAACACAAGACCTTAAAATATAAGGCCTATAGTTTGGCTAAGAAAGGGAAAATCGCCTGGGTGTGGAGAGAGGGAAGAGGTGTTTTTATTGATGATTAACAAGAAAACACAGGCAAGGGATGCCAATAATGTTGCTCATGACACTTGAAAGATTCTGAGAAGACAGGTAGAGATGGCGCCACTGTCCGCTCCTTATATCTTTATTATATGCCTGCAGCTGACCCTGCTTCCTCTTCTTGGTGGCGTGTGATGGCTTTAATTCTGCTGATCTTGTCTATGGGGATGGTTGTTGCACTGGTGGCCCTGGGGTTTATGTGTAAGTATTTGATGCTTTGCCAAATATTTGATCTTGAGAAGGTGCTACCTAAGGGTCCTGGTAACCTTCTGGTATATCCTGGTAGCCTTCTTTTACTTTTTTATTTGCCAGTATTTTAATCATTATAGCTGCCAATATGGTCTCAGCAAAAGAAAACTAAACTTTTCCTCTGATTAAAAATCACTTAAAATTGTTTCATTAATTACAATTATTCTCATAATTTATCACTGGCCTTTAAATTTCTTCTTGGCATAGATTGAAACTGTTTTTTTTTTACATTTTTCACTTTCCTGCTATCTTGCTTACTCTGAAACTCAGTCAACCCAAAATTTTCTCAATTTCATGAATAAATCTTATATCTCCATGTTTGAATTCTGCTTGATCTGTTTATTCCCTTTACTTAAAATATCCTCCTTCCCGTTTTGTTTATTGAAATAGTGTTTCACTTCCTGTAAAGCTAAGCCTTAGAATGTTGCATTGTAATTTGTATATTACTGCTTGTTGTATGTTTATTTCTATAGGTAAGTTTGGAAGTTTTAATTCATTCTGGTTTATTTCTGTAACTATCACAGCATTTTAAACATGATGAAAAGTCAATATGCTCTCTTAAGTGAATATTTTGGTATTACATAAAACACAGAAAATAATTGAGGTCACTCACTCACCTCTATAAAGTCTGCTTACAGCCTGTGTTTAAGGAAATGATAAAACAGCTGCTTTGGGAGTGTTATTTGATCTTGAACTTTTCATATTTATGATCACTTCCTTTAAAGAATGTACTCATTCTTTTGGAAATCATTGAAATGTTTTGCAATTTCTTATTATATTCACCATGGTGCCCTTTATCCTTGTTCATTCCCAGTATGCATTCACACATGTGTCTCTAGTAAACTTTATATACTAGCCATTCTATTGGAGTGAAAATTCACTGAAAAGTCCTCTCACCACCTTTCTGATCTGGATGACAAATTGTAATTTATCTAATTTCCACATCTAGCTATCACACAGCAAAATAACCTACAGGCTGAGAATGAAAATCTCTCAGGAACTGTGCAAAAACTGGCGAAGAATTTTTGCCAACATATAATACAACAATTAGAAGAAAACCAAAAGCGCAGTGCCGGTAGGTGTGGTTTGGTAACCTCCTCCTCTGCCCAGCTCCTGGAGCATTTCTGTGATCCAGGTTAAAGGGAGATTGGCAGGAAACGCGGGGGCGGGGGTTGGAAATGTGAGCCCCCTTGAGGAGGAAGAGATCCCTATGCTTGGTTCCCCCTTCAGATCACAAATGTAGCCCCTGTGACCCAAACTGGAGATATCACGGAGATAGTTGCTATGGATTCTTCCGGAAAAACTTGACCTGGGAAGAGAGTAAGCGGTTTTGCTTTAACCAGAATGCAACTCTTGTGAAGACTACCAGCAAGAACACTCTGGTGAGGAGCGTCTCGCGTCAAATATTCTGGAGGAATAAAGAGAAAAATCTTAAATGTAACATTTGATGATGTTTACATTTTTTTTCCTGAAGTCTTCTAGTTTGTGCTAATCTAAGAAACTCATCAACCTCAGTAAAAATACAGAGAACTAAAATATTGCATCCAGGTTATCGAACAGACTTGCCATAGCTAATCAATAAAATTGGCTTGTACCTTCCTGGGAGCTGGAGCGCACAGCGAGTCAGACAGGAGTCAGCCGGAGGTGTGCGTCGCTGCATTAAGCCTCCCTGGGATCCTGGCCTGCTGCCTCCACTGCTTGCTCCTCCGGGAAGCCCATACTCTTAGCGAAGACGCTTAGTTAAATAAAATAGGCGGAATGGGAAAATGCCGTCAATTCTCAACTCCATTATAAAGAGGTTAACTGGAAATGGAAAATAGCCTGAATTTTATTATTCTAGGTTCATGGCAAGTTCAAGATTTATAATTAAGAGAAGAGGTAATATATTTTCTGAGAAATAAAGAACTGAAATTTCTGGTGGCATTTATCTGTTATGTCCTATAGTAAATTTATATAATGTGGATGTATTTTAAAGGAAGCCTGAAGCATTAGCAGTAAAGGGGTAGATGGTTCAGACTTTAAGAAATACACAGTGACTTTCACCTATCATTTCCTGTATATTGTCATTCTGAGCCTCTTACGTCTGTGAAGAAGCTCAATACATTTTTTTATTGTCTAAGAATGGATTCTTAGTAGTCATATTGGAAGGCATAAAAGTATGTGAACATTGGGCTTCTTTCTGGTCACCCATGAATTAATTGATCACCTATTTATTAATTTAACATTATGTGTTTCCAGGAGATGGACAAATATATTTGATAAAACAATAATCCCTAACCCCCAGAGGCCTATATTGTAGATGAAACAATAGGGAAATGAACAAAACAAATACATTTAGTGTATAGGATAATAGTAATAGTTTCTAAGCATAAAAATAAATCAGGAAAGGTATTTTTATTCTAAAACAATTCAAATTGATATAGTCCTAAATGTCAAGTATAACTCATTAATATTAATATAGACTATAATCCAATATTTGTGCAGTATCTTACTAAGTCATTATCTTTGTTATTGCCAAAAGCTGAGATGGCATTCTCACCATTAAATTTACTTATGTTTGCAATAGGATTACATCAAAGACAGGACTGTTTTCATTCGCTGGATTGGATTATCCCGCCAGAATTCTGATAAGGTCTGGTTGTGGGAAGATGGATCAGTTCTCTCTGAAAATATGTAAGTCATTCGACAGCCAGAACAGAAGGCACCACTCTAAAGTTAAGACCCTCTTTTCTTGAGTACAAGTTACTTGAAAGTTGACGTGTATGTCTATATTCTATTATGGGTTTTACAAGCAACAGACAAGTAATTTACAGCCTACTCCAAATCAGAGAGCACTGGTAACACAATTCTGTTTTTTCTTTCTTTCATTCTCTTTGCCTCAGCTATGATTCATGTTTATCCCCTGTTTTCTGCATTCATTTCTA
>NW_004955413.1:7753025-7813441 GCF_000276665.1 Chinchilla lanigera | reverse complement strand
GGAGTCTAGTAAATGATACAAACAAGTTAAAGAGCAATTACCTTGCAGCATGCTGTTTTAGTTCTACTACCCAGTAGTGTAAGTTCTCAATTTAAAAGTATTTAATGAGCTGTGTCTTCCTTGAGCTTATTCCCACGCTGTGCAGCTGCTTTCCCTACAAGAATCTCCCATCTTCTCTCAATTTACCTCTATCCCACCCTTCCTTCGCTGGTGAACTAGAGTCTGATCTTGTAGACAGAGCCTTTGTCAGCAGGTCACAGCTGTCCATCTCTTCCTCTGGACTCTCATGATAGTTAGTCTCACCTGCTCCTTGACTTTGTGTTCTAGTGCTTGATTAAATTGTAATAGGTCTTTTTGCACGTGCTAACTTTCTTTATACGCCAAACAGAGTGAAAGTCTCTCAGTAATGACAATGCTCCTCACTCACAGTTTGACTATTGTTTATTCATTTTCAAAGGAAGGCCCTCTCCCTTTTTATTTACAGGCTTGAGTATTTTGAAGATGGAGAAGAAAACATGGATTGTGCTTATTTTCATAATGGGAAAATCCACCCTACCTTTTGCAAGAACAGACACGATTTAATATGTGAAAGGAAGGCTGGCACGATGAATGTGTACCTACTACTTTAATGCCAAAAAGATGGACATGGTATAAGACAAGATTTTATATAATAAAATTTCTATATGAAAGAATCCCAAGCCACAAATTTGCTTATTTTTTTTCTTTTTCTCTTGGGAGTCATTTTTTTATATTACCTTTTCCTCCAGCACTACTCACTTAATCTCTTCTTTGCCCATTTAGAAGGCAACCTGTGGGTTGATTATTCACTTTCAGTTGCTCTATTTTCCTTTAGTTTTCTTTCTTTTTGTCTTCCATTTCTAATTACTGTATTTGAACATGCTGTAGTTCCCTGCATCTTCAGATATATGCATATAAAATTAAAATTAGGACAAGAAATGATTGGGCTTAGGTGATTTAAATTGCACAAAATATCTAGGTTTCAAAGACATTATAAAGTGGAAATAACTCTAAATTTAGAATATGAAGAGGAATTGGAATGGTATGGTTGATTGACTGAAATATAGCCATGAACCAGTCGTGCAGCCTCTTTAACCTTCACTTTCTCCCATTTAAATTAGGGCCTCAGAGTATTAACTACATCACAGACTCCAAGACCAGCACCATGACTTCTCTATTCTCCATTCTGTTCCTAGCACAACCACGGAGTCTGATCCTCAGGCAACAGAAAAATATGTGCTTTTCATTATGTGAGTCAGCTCACTGAATATACGTTAACCAGTAAAACACTGTACAAATAGAGTTACTATTCCAAGCCCACCTCTGATAAGACTCAACAGTAGCAATTTTCTGTGTAAAAGAGGGAAAATAAAGTTTGAAAGAAACCTCATGGAGTTGTGAAGTGAGTAAATGCTTCTTAACAAGAGGTCAGAAGGCAGAAGAACATGTGAATGTCTTATCTGGTTTTTTTCCTGGCAATTCTATGTTTGACTTTTGCTGAGTAACCCAGAAAATATTTATGGAATATGTGGAGACACAGCTTTACAGGATAACTGGCCAAAAAATGCATCTCTTTCCCCCAGTTTCCCTTTTTTAGCTGGTATCAGTACAGCTGATGACTGTGATTCAGTCATGTCACCTGAGCTGTTGTCTAAATATGATGATTTAGAAGCACAGATACTAATGGTGTAGTCAGAAAAACAAGACACAGAGCCCTGTGTTTTTAACACACATCTTTATCAGGTTTTTACACAAATAGATTTTACTATATTTCCAGAAACATTACTTTAGAGCCTACTCCCTATGTGAGTTTGGGATAATTAACTTAGCTTCCTTAAAATGCAAGTTCCTCATCTATGATATGGTGTTAATATAATTACTTTACTGGTAGAATACCTTAGAGGATATCATATAATAGTATAATGTGCTGATCAGAGAATCAAGCATGTAATAAGTACTTGATAAACACATGTTACTTTTATAGCTTTGTGCACTAACACCTGAACGTAGTTGAGCCTTACCTTGTTTAAACTGTCAATAAACAAGTAAGTTTGAGAAGCTGAAGATAAGTAGCAGAAATTCCTCAGATTCTCTCTGCCACTCCAAGAGATTTTGGCTTTGGAAAAATTTCTTTCTTTCTTTCTTTCACTGCTGGATATTGAACCCAGAAAATTTTACATTTTATTTATTTATTTATTTGTTTATTTATTTTGGTTTTGATTTTGGTTTTTTTCCGGTACCAGGAATTGAACTCACGATCTTGTGCTTGCCAGGCAGGCGCTGTGCTGCTGAGCTAAATCCCCAGGCCCCTACATTTTATTTTTAACTTTCTTATTTAGATAAGCTCAGAGGAGGAAGTCATAATTCAGAAAACTGCCCTCAATTCAACCATTTCTCTGTTCCACCTCTCCAGAATGGAAATGATATATTTATATACCACTATGACACTCACAAATTTAGAAGAATACTATATCAGTTCATGGCTAAAACACAAATAAAACACAGAAATCAATTAAACTCTGCCTACAAAGATTCTTTTTTCTGATATTTGTATCTAAAACATTTTATATATGAAGTCAGAATAATACAGATGTTTATAGTAAAAAATTCTGTGATCAAATAACTTAGTTTCAAATACTAAATGTAAAACCTGATAAATGAACTTCAGTAAAATTTAAGATCTCTATGCCTCTATTTGAATTAAGTTACACTACAGTAATAGTAGTACTTATTTTTTAGAACTGTTAGGAAAGTCAAAATAATTCATGTGATAGCTCTTTGAAATAGTAATCGGAATGGAATGAACAATAAACAGGGGTGTGATTTAAAACATCAAAAGTAATGTAAGTAACATATTAGTCTTTTATTGAGAAAAATCAATTCCCCTCAATAAGCCTTTCAGAGAATATACTGTATTTGGGAAAATCACATCGTTCTTAGCCTGACTTTTTGTGTTAAAACCAGAAATGCATAATGGCTAATTGCACTTCTTGTTCCTGGCATCACTCTCATTTCACAGTTGTTGTGATAACGGCTTCTTCCTCTTTTTTTTTTTTTCCTCAACATAGAACCTAGCTCATTGTAAAGTCTCCATGAAAATTTGGTTTTTAAGATTTCATTCTCAGGGCACAAGAGTATGAAATGTTTGAGCAATGTGCTAGACATTTTTCATTTGTCTCTGCAGACCCTCTCGTGAGCAGCTGAAGTGAAATGAGCACATTATCTGCACAAACTTGACTTTTGGTTGCTAGTAAATCCAAGCAATGACAGGCATTGGAGTAAGTGAAGTAGGATATGTCTCTCCTTATAGTGCTTGGCAAAGGCTGAATATTCTATGTCTTAGCCTGTGGGCTCAGGTCACAAGATTCTAGTAATGCACTTCTCTTGGTCCTTTAAACCTGAGGCAGATAACAGTTTCTCAGTGCACGTTTTACACTGTCTTTTCTTTCTCTTCATGTTTCAAAACTTTATCAGCAGTCCTTTTGATAATTCCCTTGGATCTGCCTCAAGGGTGCTTTTGTTTGCGTCTGAGAACTTGACTGTTACTGGGCACAGTTATTGATCCAGTGAGACAGTGAAACAAAAATAACTTTGCAGTTTTGCAAGTTATAGGGCTTGCAGGCTATATATTATTGAGACATTCTTTTAGTCATAAGGACAAATGACCCAAAGATGTTGATGATCAAAGGATCAAATTTCTCAGGACCAATGCTGGCCTCACAAGATGTGACAGAGATAGTCCTTTGCCCACTAAATAATTTATGCCTACTTATATTGCAAGCTTGGTGCTCAAGCAAAAATTACATTTTTTAAATCCAAACTTTATATCCATATGTGAACTCATCATAGGTAGATGTGGTTGTGACACATTTTACTTCTAGATTTTAGCTTTCAAGTAGCAAGTGTGTGTTGTGCACATGCACCTCTCCATATGAGGGGTAGAATAGTCATTGTACTGTAAACATAACCTAATGAAAATATAAAAATGGGGGGGAAATAAAATCAATGGTTTGTTCACCTTCTCTTTCCATTTCCACTGGATAGAACTAGAGATTTCCAATATCTCTCAAGATGGAGGAAGGCCAGGTCTCCTTTGGAGGAAAGCTACCCACCAAGCAAGATTACTGGAGTTAAACTGCTATATGAGTGAGAAATAAACATTTCTAGTGTTAACTGATACGTTGAGGTTTACTTTGCACAGAACTTAGCATGATAGTACTTAACATAGATCATATACATTTATTTAGTAACAAAATCCCTTCCTAGCTTTCTTATTTAAGGATGCAAAGTGATCCACACTGTAGTTTGCCCAGTGTGAGCTACTTCACGTCCTCATTCTCTAAGTTGTGTTTCATGCCTTACACCAAAGACATGCCTGCTTTGCATCTGTATCCTTTTCAGATTCATGCTAATGCAGTGCTGCGGCCTTCAAATTGCCACATTTCTGAAACAAGAGCAAAAGATGTTTTATCATTGACGGTTCTGAGTTGGGTGCCTTCTCATTTCCTCCTTTATCAAATTATGCTTTGGTTTAAACTTTAAAAAATTCCACATTCTGGAGCTTCCACTTTCTGGATGAAAATGTACTCATTCTGCTCGTGAAATCCATACATATTTTCCCACCACTGTGAAAAGGTAGCCAATTTCAGTTCTTTCCCCAGCTGCTCAACTTCCTCAACCTGTAGCAACCTCCTGACCGGCTTCTTTATTTATCAAAGCATCATAGTCATGCACGAGGAAGAAATATACACCTCTCTTCAGTGGGACAATCCTGCATCAAACTCTTCTCAGAAATGTCTTTCTTCCACCAAAATTTCAGGTATCTAGTTTTAATTATTAGTTTCTGCTGTGTTTCTTGTTGCAGTATGCCTGCCTGTTACACTAAATGAAATAAAGTAGAAGAGTAAGGATGGAAAAGGGAAAGAGGGGTGAATTGGCCAAATATGTGGGTCTCTTTCTGTATCCCTCAAAGACAATTCCTGGATTGGATAATAAATGAAGGAAAGCACATAATTTAATTATTTTACTTACATAGATGCTCTGTAAATTATCTGATAAGTACTAAGAACTTTGCATCCTTAAATAAGAAAGCTAGGAAGGGATTTTGTTACTAAATAAGAAATAAAGAAAAAATGGGTCAAAATGCAAAATCTCGGTGTTCCAGCGTTGTCTATAGTGATCAGTTCTGTCTGCATTATTTAATATCCAAACTCGTTGGTTTTATAACAAACAACTAGAGACTACAACTTTTTTATTTTATCAAGCTCCAGAGATTATAAATTGAAATTAATTTCACTACATTCAAATGAAGGTTTTGGTAGAGTTCTAGGAGGGGTTTACTCCCTACTTTTTACTTTTCTAGAGTGGCATTTATTGTGCTTCTTGACTTTTAGCCCTTCCCTCCATCTGCAAAAATCAAGCAGCATAACATCTCCTGCTGTCCTCTGCTTCCCTTATCGCATCACACTCTGCTTCTAATCTCCTGCATCTTCTTACCACGACCCAGATAATGCAGGCTAATCTTCCTATCCCTAATCTTTAATTTAATGACATCTTTAGAACATAGCAAATCATACATTCTTCACCTTTCCTTCCTTTAAGTTGGAAAATTTGCCAGGAAAACTTGTTCTTCATTCAAAATTGTATATTTAATGTACAGTTATGAGGATGAACATGCAGTGTATATTGATCACGTTCAAGTGAAACTGAAAAGGTTAGGAACACCTGACATGGAATGCCTGTCCTCAGAAGTTCACCACTGCTACACGGCTTGTGATAACCCCTAAAAATTGTTCAAAAAAGAATGCATATAATTAGTTAACAACATTGTGAGATTCTATGTAAGGATTGGAGAAATATAATGCTGAATCTATTTAATTTTATATTTTCCAAATCAGATGCATCCCAAGCTATAGATCTCATGAGAGTTTAAGCAAAGATTTTCTTATGCTATTACAGTTTCCAGTGCCTTAACAATTCTTCAGTAGGAACCTTCAGTATTAAGATCTTCTACTACTCAATTTTATCATATCCTTACCCTCATCTGTCATGTAATGTTCCTCACCCAATTTCAGTGTTCTTATTGTATTTTCAGGAACATGGCGTACTCTGATGGTGATTTCATGTATTTTCTGCGTGTGTTTATTAACAACATCTGTTTTCTTGGGAATCAAATGTAAGTACAAAAGCATATCTTCAAAATAAATACATATACATATACTTACAGTTGTATATGTACTTATATCTGTATCATTATGCATATAAAACTTCAGAATTTATAAGCAGGTTAAAGAAATCAATTAAGAACTACCTGAATGCATATAAATAATATAAAAAGGCTTCCTAATTTAAATGACAGGATATTTATTTGAATTAACTCTGAGCACTTGATAACTTTTAATCATCAACTACATGTTTTTTAACTCAAATCTAATTTCAGAGGTCATAGGTCTCTTTGGGGAAAGCAATGCAAAAAATTTCTTTCTGTCTTTCTGTCTTTCTTTCTTTCTTCTTTCTCTCTTTCCTGCAAACTTAGGGCTGTCTGCATATTAATAAAGTGCTTTATCACTCATCTGCATCCTGATCCCATTAGTTTTGTTCTGATTCAATTTGCAAGTCATGTCAGAAAGCTAAGCATGCACTTTAAAAGGTCTCAAAATATGCTCTTCTGTTTCTAATATATGTTTTGTTCTAAACTTGACATTTTTGAGTTACATTAATGTGTTTCATTTTCCATTAGCCAAGGTAAAAATTTAAATGCTGAAAGCAATCTCAAGAGCTTTTTTCAGGGTACGGTTATATGCTTTATTCCATTTTTATATTTAGGCTGCTTTATTCCATTTAGTACAAACTGGAGACAAGTTGTCACATCTGACAAGTGAATATAAATTATAATAGTCTTAGAGCTTTAGATTTCAGAGAAGAACTAAGAACCTCTAGTGTCTATCATACTAGCACTCACGAAATATACTTAGGAATATAATGATGAAGGTTATTGTTTCTATAATCCTACTTTTTTCTGTGTGTTGGTAAATCATTTCTTTAGTGGGCATCCCTCTACTGTGGAGGACACTCTATGCACTCTGGGGATGAGGAAGGGAAAGGTTCGGGTTTGTTTTCACAGAGTAGGGAAGCTAGGTCTACACACATGATCCTAGGAGCTACATTTTCCTTAGTGTCCTTACAGAAATGTTTTAAGAACTACTAAGACCTCAATCAGTAATTGTTACCTTGTCAGCCTCCTCAAGTGAAATTTCACAGCCTAACATGGATATCAGAACTTCCAGGAATCATTCCTCCTCTACTGTCCATCGTTCAAATATGTTAAGCAAATTATCCACTTTTAGAGATATTCATGTATTGAATATTAATTTGTAAGACACTAAAAAAATTAATTCAAAAAGAAGTAATAGATAAGTCAATTAGCTTCTGATGATCTAGTTTATTCTGTAAAATTTGGGGACTTTGAATGCAATATCACCAAGTTCCTTTGTGACTCTTCAGTGCAAGAATCCACAGCAAACTCACATTGCATATATCGAAGGCTACAGTTTAAATATTATTTCTGTATTATGAACTTTGGTGTTTATTCTCAATATTAAGAAATAAATGAAATTTGAAGTATAAAAACCATTTTCCATGGAAAACAAAATTAACTGGAGATAGAGTATCTTGAAGCTGTATCATCAAATGAATGAAATTTATAGAAATAAATATACAGTTTTCAGTTGTAATTAGAGATAGCAAAATATGGTACAATACATGCTAAACCTGTTCATAAAAATACATTGTTGCTGTTCCATGTCCTCAATAATTCGTGTTGCCTAGTATAGACATAATTTTGTTTTTGTGTGTCTAGTACATGAAATGTGTATAGATAAACTATAATGGTTCTGTTCTTAGGAAATACTGAGTTATGTTAAATGGTATTAATTAATTTTGCCCTAGCAACACCATATTTGGAAATTTCTGCTGTCAATAAACCTGTATATTGAGAAAAAAACAAAAAAAGATTGGAAAACAAATAGTACCATTGATAAGAAACCACCTAAAGAATTAATTGTGCACCACACAATAGATTGTCATTGCACAGAAAAAGAGGAGCAAACCAGCTCTCGTGCACTGACGTGGAAATATCTTCATGGTAACTAGAGTGACAGAAAAAAGAGCATCCCGAATAATACATCCATCACACCATAGTTTGAGTAGTTTGACTTGAAAGGACTATTTTCTAGAAACTTTACAAAATGGCAATTTATTTATAAAAAATAAATAAAATGGCAATAAGAGGAACAAACCAGACGACAATGGTGAAAATAAGACTAGTGTTCACTTGTGTTTTATTTTTTAAATGCTTCAATCTCATGAATGTAGGATTAAAATGTTTTGAACTTCCAAAATAAAAACTACACGGAAAGAAATGTCATTTTGATGATGATAAAGAGAAGCTGACTAGAAAATAGTGTGTTTAAGACTCAGGACTTCTGGAAAATTCTTATAGATGGAAGTTTTGCTTTCTTTTGTTTTACCTTAGTAGCTATAAATGAGTAATAACTATAAATGTATAATATAGAAGTATAAAATTACTTTTCCTTTGGCTGTTTTCCAAATGTAATAGCTTTTAATTCTGTTGTTGTTATCAATATTTTGATTTACCTATTTATTTTCATATATGCTTAGCAATTAAGGCTTTTTTTGAAGTAAGATCAGTTACTATAATAATATAGTGTGTTAAGCAAAAGGTAGCTTACACTCTTCAAATATTCTGCTAAATAAGTAATTGCTTTTCCTGCTGATCGTGGATTATATACTAGCCAGTAGGCCTTGAGGTATTAAAATCATATTTAATTTTAATAGGTATTCTGTTTGAATCACACTCTATTTTAATAATGCATTTTCAACACAAAGAAATTATAAATGTTTGTAGGGATAGAAATACTTACCTTGATTTGAAAATCATAAATGTACATATATATATTATATAGTACCTCATAAATACATGCAGTTTTTATGTTCCTAATTAAAACTTAAACTAGAAATAAAAATGAAAGAAGTTGATATTTATGCTTTATACTTTGTTAGTCTTTTCTCTCTGCATTTAACATTTTCTATCAAACAGTGTTATTATTTCCCTTTTCCTCAAGTTGTATATATTTACTAGCATTCTGACAATATGTATATCATTATAGTATGTTTTAAAAGCAGATATATGAAGTAAATATGTTACATTCAATTCTTTTCATTAAAATTTCCATTGTACCCATTCAACCCAGCTATCCCCCTGCTGGGTATTTTCCCAGAAGATCTAAAAACATCGTATCACAGTGATATATGTGCACCTATATTCATAGCAGCACAATTTGTAATTGCTAAAATGTGGAAGTGACCCAAATGTCCATCCACTGAGGACTGGATAAGAAAATTGTGGTACTGGGGCTGGGGATTTAGCTCAGTGGCAAAAGCGCCTGCCTGGCAAGCGCAAGGTCGTGAGTTCGGTTCCCGGTACCGGAGAAAAACCAAAAAAAAAAAAAAAAAAAAAGAAAATTGTGGTACTTTTATATAATGGAATATTACTTAGCTGTAAAGAAAGATAAACTCGAGGCTTTTATAGGTAAATGGTCACAACTAGAGACTATACTCATAAGTGAAATAAATCAAACATACATGTGCAAGCACCACATTGTTTCACTAGTGTAAAACCTGAAAGAGTTAATTTAAACTAGGAGATACGATAGACATTATGAATTGATAGGAAAGCACTCAAAGGTAAAGGGCAACTGGGATGTGGAAAAAGAGAAGGGAAAGAAGGAGAAATTTTTTATGTATGTATATGTAGGATAGTTAACATGGTTGTTTTACTGTCTTGTATTTCTTTGCTGAAAGAAACTGTCAATGAGTCCTTGGTTGATCAGCATTGCATGTCTATATCTGTTTTCGTGAGAAACCACTTTGAAGATATCAATATGTAATACAACAAGCATTGTTAATTCCCTACCGCTTTGTTTGTAACTCCGTACTGTCTGTACTGTTCTTTTGCTATTTTGTAAAATGTTGCCTGTCTGCTAATGTTTTCCTCCTTTTATTTTTAAAAGAAAAAAAAGAAAAAAGAAAAAAAAACTTTCCATTGTAAAACAACTACTGTATCAAAATTTGTGTTTAAATTATACGTTTGTACATGTGCAGTTTATGTATACATATATGTATATGTGCTTTTTAAAAAAATCAATGCATGTTTCAGACAAAAGACAGTGAACAAAAGCTATATGTTTCTATTTTAAAATATGCTAATTATTGTACATAGTATGAAAACGGAATTTACATGAAAGTGTTAAGAGAAGGAACTGATAAAGTTAATCACATAGAAGCATACAATGCATTAATTTAAAGAAATCTTGTAGAATAATTATATTTGAAATGTAGATGTGGTTAATGCAATATTTTCCCATAAAACAGACTAAAGAGTCATTTGTAAAAAAAATCTTTTCTAAAAACTACATGTAAAAGAGATGTATATAAGCATATATTTAATAAACATACATTAAAAGGATTTCAATGGATTCAAACTAAGTAGTAATAATCAATTATGTGGTATATTGATCCATGAATACTTCTGTTTGTAAACAATTTGACAAAATTTTGTTTTTGTTTGCAAATTCTGAATTGGGTGACAACCACTGCCAACCACCGCAACACAACCTCTACCATCTTTCCTGCAAAAACACCAATGTAACCATCTTTTCCAAAACTTTGGAATAAAATAAGTTCATGAACCAAGGTCCCACTGTAGTTTAATGATAATTTTTAAGTTAACTAGACTTAACATCTACCTTTCCTGCTATTTTGCCTTTCTGGTTCTTCTCATTACTCATGCTATTAAAAACAAAAACAAAAAACAGACAAGCAAAAGAAAACCACCTCTTAGTGGACACAGTGATGTATTCTTGTAATCCCAGCTATGCGGGAAGCTGAGGCAGGACTGCAAGTTGGAGGTCAAACTGGGCAATTTAGCAAGATATTGTCTCAGAGTAAAATGAGCTTGGAATGTAGTTTAGTGGGAAAGCACTTGCCTAGTATGTGTGAGTGAAAGCCCCCATCAAAAAAAAAAGCAAACAAACAAACAACACAACACCCTCTATAATACAAAATATTTTCTAAAACATCAGGGAACTTTGCAAGTGTTTCTACTGTTTGTTTCATTTCTATTTTTCTAGTTTACCAATTAGATACAATATATGTTATCATAAAATAATTATATCCGTTGTGTTTCTACAAGTAATTACATTGTTTAGTTTTCTCCTTTATTGCAAATTACTTACAATTTCCTCACAACAGAGGTGAAACATTTTGCTTCCCATTTAGGGTGAAACTCAAAAGAGAAGTGTCATTTCCCTGTCTCCAGTTTTGTTACAATTTCATGCAGAACTACCTTTCAGAGAGTAAAAACTGAAGCAACAATAATTTCTAAAGAAAAAAATATATACATATATACATATAAATACTCTTAAAAGTTATATCAAAGTCTAAAAATTTTAAACTATATTTAAAGTTCCTAAAAGTAAGATTATTATATTTTAGTCTCTAAATGTTCAGTACTAGTAGCAGGATAAGATAGATAATCTGATTTTCCTACTCTGTATAGATTTGAACCTTTTGCTAAGAAAAGAAAAACAACCCCATTATCTGATCAACTCTAGACAAACAAGGCATCCATATGTGCTTCCACTAGTCCATGGTTCTGCGTCAATCAGAAGATGGTAAAGTAATTAAATGTTTTGCTGTGTATGCTGAGCTGACCAGAATTGAGAAAGAGCAAAGTACTGATATATTTTTTTTATAAAAATTAAAACATAAATTAGATTCTTCCCTTTCATGACAATATTGTTTATTAAGAGCAGAGCTAAAGTGTGTCCAGGTCTTCCTTTGAGCAGAATTAGCGTGATTTTAAGTGAACCAGTCTTAATTAATATTCATTTCATTTGCACTGCCCCAATGATCTATGAACCTAAATGTCACCATGAAGAGAGTAGAGTGCACTGTTGCAGTTTTGATAAACAAGTTCGGCCGATCACTGGGTCTCTTTGTAAGCCTTGGTTACCTCCTGCTTCTGGTTAAAAAAGAAAAAAAAAGAAATCATTTTATAGTTTTGAATTTATTTTCCTGTTTCTCTAAGGGATCTGATTTCTGCTGCTTAAGATTTGGCAGACATATATAATATAGTTATTTAATTTACTAATTAATGTCTTTGATGCCATTCCCCTTTCCTATATAACATGTCCATTTAATAACTGCCACATAACAAGTTTAATATATCAGACACTTATTCTCAACCAATTGTGTAATTCTGCATTAAGCCACTTCTGCATAGTAAGTACAGAGAGCATAGCTCTTCAACCCAGAATTAAGGAATATGGCCAGCAGAGTCAGAATACAAACATCCAACAAGGTATGCTGTTGTAAACATACAACAATCAATCATACTTTTATATGCTAGCAATGAACACTGAATGTGCAGTACCATTTATATATGTTCAAAAAACAAAATATATGGTATAAATCTAACAAAATATATATGATACTTACATGCTGAAAACCACATAATGCTTAATTTTATTTTATTTTATTTATTTATTTATTTATTTATTTTGGTTTTTCTCCAGTATTGGGAACCAAACTCACGACCTTGCGCTTGCCAGGCAGGAGCTTTGCCGCTGAGCTAAATCCCCAGCTCCCCACATAATGCTTTAAAAGAAATCAATGATTTAAATAAGGAGAGTGATATGCCATGTTCACGGATAGTAAGCATTGACATGAGAAAGACATCAGCATTCCTAAAATTAACGTGTTAGAAAAAATCACATCTTCTTTATCCATTAATTGGTTGATGGGCACTTGGGCTGTTGCCAAGATTTGCAAACTGCACCACTGTAAACATGGGTGTGCATATTTCACTGTGATATGATGCTTTTAATTCTTTCAGGAAGATGACAAGAAGGGAAATACCTGGGTCAAATGAAACCTCTAGTTTTAGTTTTTTGAGGAATCTCTCTACACTGTACAAATTCCCTATGATGAATGTGATCATTATGTATGTCTAAAATGTACCAATAAATTTAATTAATTAAAAAATAAAATTAATATGTAGATTTAATGCAATTGCTTTTAAGAACTGAGCAAAATTGCTTATTAAAAGATATTTATTCTAAAATTTAAATGGAAAATAAAAAGAACTAGAATAGTTAAAACCAGAGTAATGTGGAAGGAAACAATCTACCTGATTTTGAAATTCATGATTTAGTTATACTAAACAGGGCTCTGTGTATTAGTGGACATATAAACACAGAAATAAAATGCAGTAGATAATCTATAAATTGAGCTGTTCAAATATGCCAACTGATTTTTTTAAATAGGCCCAAACTTCTTATGAATGGAAATAGCCTTTTTAATAGATATTGGTGGATAAATTCGGGACTCTATTTGCAAAACAAAAACAAAGAGCAAACACTCTCAATCTAAGTCTCATAGCTTAAATAAAAGTAAATTAATTCTAAATAAATTTTAGTATTAACTGAAAAGCATGACACTATAAAACTTTTATAAAATATAGGAGAAAGTCTCAAGTACTTAAGGACAGGCAATGTTCTTGGAATTGATATCAAAAAATGCTAGAATAGAGAAAGAAACAAAAATCACACACTTCAACTTTTTTTGAGACAGGATCTCAATATATAGTGCAGGCTGGCCTTGAATTCACTATGTAGCCTAGGTTGGCCTTGAACTCATGGTAATCCTCCTGCCTCAACCTCCAAAGTGCTGGTATTACAAGCGTATTCCACCATGCCTGGTTACTTAATAGTAAAAAGCATGTGCCCTGAAAAAGATACTATTAAAAAGAAAAAAAGACAAGTTACAGATGGAGGAAATGCTTTCAAACTATACACCTCAACATGGACTTGAATTTAAAGTTTATAAAAACTCAACTGTGAAAAACCAAACCATACAATTAGAAAATAGAAAAAAGACATTTCTCTAAAGAACATATAAAGAGATCAAATAAACATACAAAAAAGATGTTCAGTATCTTTAGCCATTAAGGAAAAGCAAATTAAAACTATAGTGAGACATCACACCTATCAGAAAGCTAAAAATAAGAACAAGGGACAAATTTAAATGCTTATAAGGGCGAGATGATGAGCATCATTTGTATACTCGTGGTGGGACTGTAAAATGGTACAGCTACTCTGGAAAATGATGTGATAGTTTCTTAAAACTCTGAACTTCAGCCAGGGATATAGCTCAGTGGGACAAGCACTTGCCTGGCAAGTTCAGGGTCCTGAGTTAAATGCCTGATAACAACAACAACAACAACAAGAAATATATATATATACATAGATAGATAGATAGATAGATAGATAGATATACTCTCAATCTATCTCAAGAACATTGCCTGTCCTTAAGTACTTGAGACTTTCTCTTATATTTTATAAAAGTTTTATAGTGTTATGCTTTTCAGTTAATACTATAATTTATTTAGAATTAATTTACTTTTATTTAAGGTATGAGACTTAGATTGAGAGTGTATATATATCTGAGGATTTTATATATATAGACATAAAATCTGAACTTGATACCTCCTTAGAACTCAATGATTATACTTTTGAATATTTACCCTCAAAGAAATGACAATTTACTTTCCCTAAGACCTATACATGCATGCAAATAGCAGCTTCATTTTTGATGAGCAAAACTAGAAAACTGCATAGATGTCCTTTAGTGGGTGAATGATTAAACAATTGTAATAACCCATATAAAAAAATCTACTTAACACTAAATATGAATTACATATTTATTTATACAAACAAATCTCAAGAAAACTCACTCTGAGTTTAAACTTCCAATTACAAGATGTCATGTACATTGTAATGTCATTATAATTTATAATGACAAAATTATAGAATTAGGATAAATATTAGTGTGAAGGAAAGGTGTAGGCAGAAGGGGACTGGGTGTGCCGTATTCAAGGACAACACCATGGTGATGGAGAAGCTGTGTATTTTGTTCATATCAATGTCAATATCATGGTTGTAATATGGAATTATAATTTAGCAAGATGTTACTATTGGATGGAAACTGGGAAAAGGGTATATGAAATCGCTCTTTATTATTTCTTGCAGCTGCAAGTGAAACCACAATTACTTTAAAAAAATACATGAAACTTATGTGATGGATGTGTTCATTATCTAGATGCTAGATGTCTAACTGCATGAATAAATTCTTGAGTATGTATTAAATTGTACCCTTGAAATCAGGTTAGGATTACACTTTAATAAATTTTTAGCAAATTTCAACAGTAATAACTTGCTTTACCCTTCATTAAAAAGAATTTAATAAATCCTTTAAATTCAAGAGTAAGTTAATGAAGTAGAAGATAAAGCAGAAATAATATATGGAAAGAAAAAAAAGCATTGTGAAGAGATTACAAAATATAAAAAGACAATGTAACAGAACATACATGAGAAATATTAGCCTATGTGTACTATCAGATCCAAAAGTAGAAGTAGAGATGGATAAAAATAATGACATTTCACATAAAACTTTTCCAAATTTGATTAAAAACATTAATCTACAAATTCAAACAGTTCTATAAGATTCAATAAGCTAAAGAAAATCAATGTTCATATTAAGAAAAAATATTTAGTAAAGTAGGAATAGGCAGACACTTCACAGTGTGAATTTTCTTTAATTTAATAAAAGAGCAAAATTTCATGACAAAAGAATAGAGAATAACAATAGTTAATACAGAGGGTATCATTATTTTCAAAGTAGTTACTCAGAGTAAAAGACACAGACCTAAAGACCCAAGCCTATCACCATGCACCAAAAAAAGTCAAAATGGCTAAATATTAAAACAGAAACACTAGATCTAATGGAAGAGAAAGTAGGTGGAAGTCTTGAAGACATAGGGGTAGGCAGAGAGTTCATGAACAAAAACCAAACTGCATGGGAAATACTTCAAAGAATCAACAACTGGGATCTCATCTTAATGAAAAGTTTTTGCACATCAAAAGAAATCACCAACAGGGTACAAAGAAAACCCATGAATTGGGGAAAAATTTTAGCCAACTGTCCCTCAGACAAAGGACCCTCGTCTATAACATATAAAGAATTTTTTAAAAATCAGGCCCCCAACATTCAAAGACCCAATATAAAAATGGTCATCTGAGATGAACACACATTTCTCACATGAAGAAATACAAATGGCAAATAAATACATGAAAAAATGTTCAGCATCATTAGTCATTCCAGAAATGCAAATTAAAAGAACATTGAGATTCCATCTTACCCCAGAAAGAATGGCTATCATCAAAAAATCAACCCATGACAAATGCTGGAGGGACTGTGGAAAAAAATGAACCATTCTCCACTGTTGGTGGGAGTGTAGACTGGTGCAGCCACTGTGGAAATCAGTCTGGAGATTCCGCAGTCAACTAGGGTTAATGATCCCATTCAACCTAGCTATTCCCCTCCTGGGTATTTTTCCAGAAGAACTGAAATCATATCACAGTGATATACGTGCACCTATGTTTATAGCAGCACAATTTGTAAGAGCTAAATCTTGAAAACAACCCAAATGTCCATTAATTGAGGAATGGATAAACAAGATGTGGTATTTTTATACAATGGAGTATTATTTGGCTATAGAGAAAGATAAACTAAAGGCTTCCAGAGGTAAACGGATGGAACTAGAGGCCATACTCATTAGTGAAATAAAACAGATTCACATGTGTAAACATTGTATTTCCTCCCTACTATAAGAACCTAAAAGAGTAAATAAAATCTGAAAGGTACCATAGATATTGTGAAAGGGAAAAGAAACTGGTGAAATAGGAAGGGGCAACTGGGATGAAGGAGTGGAAAGGAAAAACAAAGAAGGAAGAGAGAAAATATATGTATATACATATATATATACACAGGATAGCTAGGATAATTGTACTACTAATATGTGTTGGTTTATTGAAAGGAACTGTTAATGTGTAATTGTATAATTGTGTTTGATCAACCTTGCATGCCTGTATCTGGTTATATGTGCAACCATTTTGAAGATGACATTGTGTAGTATAACAACCATTGTTGATATCCTATCACCATGTTTTGAAATTCTGTAACATTATATTGCTCTCTATGCTGTTTTGTTTATGTGTTTGTTTTTGTTATGTTGGTTTTTTTAAAAGTTAAAAACAAAATTTATATGTATATATAAGGATAGCTGGAATAGTATATTGCTGATGTCTGTAGTTTATTGAGAGGAACAGTTAATGCTTAAAATTTTCTTTTTTCTTGACCAGTTTTACACACTTGAATTTGGTTATTAGAATGACTGATCTGAAAACAATATGCAGTATAAGAACCATTGTTGAATTCCTACAGTTTTGTATGGTGAAGCTCTGTATCATTTCCAATGTTTTTTTAAATTATTTTTATTGTTTTTTACTTGTTACTGTCTTTGATTGTTTGATCAATCTTATAATCTTCTTATGTCTAATGGACTGAACAACTTCATTGAAGATAACAGTATGTAATTCAGCAGCCATTGTAAAGTTCTGTCATTTTGTCTTGAGGTCATGTATCATTTCTGTTGATTTTATGTTGTTTTGATTTTGTCTTCAATGTTGTTTTGTTTTTTAATTTTTAAAATACAAAAAAAAAAGATTCTTACAAAGAAGAAACAAACAGATGACACTAAAAGTTTTCAATGAAAAAAGAAATTGGCCTAACAGCCTAACCAGAATAGCAAAAAAAAAAAAAAAAAGACAGAAAGGGAAAAATAATACAAAAATATCAAAAATAGAAATAAATCATGAAACTAAAATAATTAGGTCATGTCATACTGACATAGAAATAAACAGATATATTGAATATAATTAAAACAGAAGTAGGCCCAAGTAGTTTATTAGAAATTTAAAGTGTGTTAAAGGAAGCAGCTAAAAGAGCATAGGAAGAGCAGTTATTCAGTAAGTGACAACTGTGTAGACATTTAGGGGGAAATGTAGAGGTCATATCTTATAATTTGGCACAAAATAAATTCCAGCTACATCAAAATATGAATTAAAAATGTGCTTACAAAGTATAATCTCACACACACACATCATTTTCTAAGAGTGACTCAAAATATTGGATCTTTGAGAAATAAATGATCACAAAGTCAACCCCTCCTCCCAAAAAACCCTGGGAAAATGTAATGGGATCATTTCATATAAAACTCTGCCTTCACGATATTTAAGTGTATCAACAGTATCAATAACAGGGTTGGTTGCTAAAGGAGACTCAGAGAACTCAAAATGGCAGTCCTTGTAAATCTGGTTTACTACAAGAAAAGACTACAATTTAACAACAGCATTAAATACAGACACTACCTGCCGAAGTCCGTCTCAGTAGCAGGGGTCTGTGCCCTTCCCCTGTGCCCTTTCATGACACGATTCTATCTTGGATTGGGAATCACAGGCAAGTACTTAGGATATCTTGATACCACAGAGCTCCAAATGGAGTATCACTGGGGATTTTTTATATTTTGCTGATCACAGCGTCAAAATTTTGCTGAGGCAGCAGAATTCTCTGAGCGTCTCATTACCAGGAACAAATTATCTATCATACTGTCATCCATAAACAATGCTGGTAAGCTGGTGTAATTCAGCCCTCAAATTTTCATAGCCATGATTACAAAGCTACACTGTTAACCAGTGTGTCTCAGGCCTTATCTGAAAATTAGTGCCAAGTGCAAGTCCAGAAACACTGCTTAACTGATTCTAGCCTGCTTGAAATAAATTCTCATGAAACAATAAAATAAGGAAAAGACCAGAAGTCCAATGGTGAGAAATTATAGCGGATATAATCCTACACTTTTAAATAAAATGCATCTGACTCATTATATGAAAAGAATTTCAGTCTCAAACATAAAGATAACTGCAGATTCAGACGATATTGAGCTCATGTGCAATAGCTTTTTTGGAGGGCAATTTGGTCATCTATAATATAATTTAAATGCACACTTTAACCTAGAATCTTGTTTTTAAAATATACTTGCACACGTGTAAAATGTGTTAAAACTAAGGTTTTTTATGCACTCATTTTTGTAATACAGAAACATTACAAAAACCCAAAAGGCAATAGAAGAATTCTGTAGGAAATCACAATACAGCCATATGGTGGAATCCTGCATGTTTATAAGGGAAGAATGACAGACAGCTCTGTATGTACTGATATGGAAATAGGACCAAAATATATTTTAAGTAATAAGAGGCACAGCACTATATATGCACATTATTACCACCTGTATACAGGGAAGAGAGAGAACTTTACATCAACTGGTTTCTAAAATTAAAATTGCCTTTGGGAAAAACTGTTAAATATTGGTAAACCTCTCCTCTCTGAAAGAGAGAAACCGGGTGAATAAAGAAGGGATGGAAGAGAGGCTTTTTCTCTGAATCGTTTGTAGCTCTTGATTCTTAAATAGTGTAAACTTTAAACAAAAGCTTAAATAATACAAATTCAGGTTTCAAAGATAATCAGTAGCCTATAGTTTTCCTTAGTCTGTGTTTAAGGGTTACTTTGTTGTGAAATTTCAGTATGTTCTTAAGAAGAATGTGATTGCCTTTAGTGTTCCAGGCATCCACCACCATAATGAAGCTACAAGAAAAACTCATCCGGCAAGACAGAGAGTTGTGGAACTTTACACAATGGAACAAAACCCACGCCCTTCAGAGGAAATGTTGCCAACCCTCTTTCAGTTCGGGTAATTAATATATATCCGTTTTTACTATGGAAAGCTAAACATGTACCTCAAAAGAAACATCACCACCTATTTTATTCTCTGCAAAATTTTAGTCAGGGTTTTTTGGTAAGGAGATGTAACGTCAATCACACTGCAGTCTTTCTCATATTTTAAATAGTGTATGGAAAACACCAAAGTTCCAAAAACTAAAACAAAACAAAATATAATGGAAAATGCCAACGTGAGATGTGTGTTTATATTAGCAAGTAAAATTTGAAAAAGCAATATTTTATTTTATCCAGTCACTCAAACTATAAGTGCAGGGGCTGGGGATTTAGCTCAGCGGCAAGAGCGCCTGCCTGGCAAGCGCAAGGTCATGAGTTCGGTTCCCGGTACCGGAGAAAAACCAAAAAAAAAAAAAACTATAAGTGTATCTTTAATTCTAGCTCTGGTTCTCCTACTATATTTAATCTAGATATTAATTTAGATTCAAGTTTAGATAACTTTTTGAGCAGAAAGATGATTGTGAAATAAGAACAAAATTACTAGTACATGCAACATTCAGCTCTTTTAAAAGCCTCCATAAAGTTAGGTTTCTAAGGTTAGAATTCCTCAGTTTTATCTTTTATATCCCTTACAAACATTTTAAACATAAAATAGTATTTCAGTCTGTCATATTGTCTGTCAGGTATTCCATGGTTACTTAATGAGCATTTATTGATACTTACACATATGATTTAGAGCATTAAAATCCTTGTAATCGATCTTTTGAATAATGTACTTACCAATAAGAAATGCAAAGATCTACCGTAGTTCCTTCTGAC
Organism: Chinchilla lanigera; assembly: GCF_000276665.1. Classification (NCBI taxonomy): domain Eukaryota; kingdom Metazoa; phylum Chordata; class Mammalia; order Rodentia; family Chinchillidae; genus Chinchilla; species Chinchilla lanigera. Next base: position 7,792,834 of record NW_004955413.1, on the reverse strand, counting down.
TGAGAATTACCCAAATACTTGTTTTAAGGATCATTGTATGCTCAACAGTGTTTATAAATACACATTTTCTTTTTATAAATTTTATTTTAAAGAAAAAAACCAAAAAAACAAAAACAAAGGCAAAAACGAAGCAACAGAAAACAATGAAAATGATATCGAATTTCAAAACAAGGTGATAGGAAATTAATGATGGTTGTTACATTACATATTATTTTCAAAGTAGTTGCTCATATTACCGGATATAGGCATGCAAGGTGTAATATGTTGTCGTGAGCTTGAGTGAGAGCCGCCTCAGAGCCATCAACCTTGAATCCCAAGATAGTATCCATTTGGAGACCTATGAATCCAACATGCTCTCCAACACTTTGAGTACCATTTTTAACGCTACTTACGTTATAACTTTCACCATGTTCAGGTAACCAATTAGCATGGATTCCAACCAAGGAATACTGAGAACCTTAAATAACTCAACATCTGAACAATGGAAACTACAAAGGAACTATCTTGCCCTAAATAAAAGGCCACTTTCTAAAAACTACAGTTTTGGAACTTTCAGCATCTTTCCCTCCATAAACTGTGCCACAGCCTTGTGGTCTTGCTCTTTTGTTCCTTTTTGCATCCTTAGCCTTTGTCTTTAAATTTTTTAATTTTTTTATTTTAAAGGTAATAAAACCATTAAAACAGTACAGAATTTCAAAACAAAATGACAGGAGATAAACAACAGTTATTATACTGCATATTGTTATCTTCAAAGTGGTTGCTCAGATTACCAGGTACAGGCATGCAAAACTGATCAAACAATATAAGCACTAACTGTTCCTTTCAATGAACTAATGGAAATTAGTAGTACAATTATCTTAGCTATTTGTGTGTGTGTGTAGATATATAAACAGATAGATAGTATATAAATATAGATATAGATAGATGTATGGATATATAGATATTCCTTCCTTCTTTTCTCCTTTCCCCCATTCCAGCTGTTCTTTCCATTTGAGCAGCTTCCTCTATTCTATTGTATCTTTTGTATCTTATTTACTCTTTCACTGCTGGTAGGAGTGTACACTAGTGCAACCACTATGGAAATCAGTGTACAGATTCCTCAAAAAACTAGGATCACAGGTTCCATTAGAACTAGATATTCCTCTTCTGTGTATTTTCCCAGAAGAATTAAAAACATTATACCACAGCGGTATATGTGCACCCATGTTTATAGCAGCACAATTTTTAATAGCTAGACCTTGGAAACAACACAAATGTCCATCAACCGAGAAATGGATAAAAAAATTTTATACAATGGGGTACTACTCAGCTTTAAAGAAAGATAAATGCGAAGCTTTTATAGAAAAATAGATGCAACTAGAGACCATATTTATAAGTGAAATAAAGCTGAGTTTTAAGTGTAAACATCTTATTATCTCCCTAGTATACCCTTTTCTTTTGTGACTACCTTTTGTTTTAAAACAAGTTCCTTAAGACTTAATACATCTTAATTGTATCAAAGTCCAAAATAAGCACACTGTTTATTTACATTCTTTGTAATTATTTATTCTTTATTAGTACATATTTGTAATACATGTTTACATTTATCCCAGGGAGTTGGTACATGCACATAGCACATCTTAATTTCTTTTCTGTCCCCTCCCCCTCTCATTTCTATGTCCAACCCTTGGTCTCCTTCCCATTTGTAAAAGCTCTGATTCCCTTTTTCTCGGTTATTTTATTTTTTCCCATTCTCTTTCCTTCACCTCTTTTTCCTCCCCCTCCATCTACCTCTTGTTTCCCTTCCCATTTGAAGAAAATCTCCCTATATCCTATTATCTATCTTTTACTTTGCTCTTTATTTATATTTTGGGTTTGTTATATAAAAGAAACTACACAATATTTAAGCCTACGTGTCTGATTTACTTTACTAAATATTATGAATTCAAGATGCATCCATTTATCTATGAATACCTATAGTTTACCCTTATATGTGACAGAGTAATACTCTGTTGTGTATAATTACCACATTTTCTTTATTCACTTTCTGCTGATAGGGCATTTCCAACATTTAATTATTATACATTGTGTTGTTGTAAATATGAGCATCCATGTATCCTCATAATATAATGACTTTTAATTGTTTTAGGAAGATATCTAGAAGGGGAGTAGTTGGCTCAAGTGGAATTTCTAGTTTTAATTTTGTGAGGAATCACACAATATGTAGCTTACTATTCAACTCACCTAATAGTTCAGTATGTTTCATCTTAAATTGGGGTGGTAAGATTAACAGACATGAAATAGCATAAAAGAAAAAAAAACATGAGCAGACTGTAAATGATGTAATTTTAAGGAAAGGAGGATGGATGAAAGTTGAAAAATCAGATCAATTTTTATAAAAGGTGAGGGATTTGTGTTAATGTGCCTCCAAATTAACTTTAACTTGAACGAACTCTTTGAGAACAATGGTAGGTAGGAATTATTATATATACTGTATTTCACTCACCCTTGGAGAAACTGGAATTGATAAGTACTGTACCATGGGGAACATGTGAACATTGTTAGTCATGTGTAGTCATGTTATTCTGTGTAGATAGGCTACCGATATTTTACAATGATGATAATAAAGTAATATATTTATATTCAAAGCCCATAACCACAGCCCTTGTCCACACAATTGGATTCAGCATGGAGAAAGTTGTTACTATGTTTTTGAAAACTGGAAGATTTGGCAGTACAGTCAAGAGGATTGTTTGAAGGAAGGCTCCAGTCTTCTACAAATAGACAGCAAAGAAGAAATGGTAAACCCTGTTTTATGGTCTTTTTTGGAAAATGTGAATACCATGTTTCTTATTAAAAGAAAGAATCTCATAAGATAGAATCCCTTATTATTCTGTAACAATAGTATATTCACTAAAACACAGGTTTAAAGGATACAAGGTAAAACGTATGGTTTATTTTCCTGTTAGTGGGAGAGACAAAAACAGGTCAGGTTTCCAGAAATCAGGAAGATACTGGGTTTATGTCCTAGAAAGGGAGAGGGAGTAAGAGGAATACTATTCTGTGACACTTTCATCTACTTCCAGCTACACCACATGAGGATTGTATGTTTTTAAATGAATAACTTTCAATGTCCTATGGAAATACAATAATTTGTAACAATTGTAATCAGGCAAAAAATACAGAAATATAAAAACTGAAGTGATGCCATGGAGTTAACAGGTCCAATAAAAATAAGTATTTGAAAAATGAATTTTTAATCAGCATTAAACCTAGTTTATCAATACCTTAACAAGTGAACAATGTGATGTTTCCCTAAAATTATTCCACCCATAAATACAGTGCACTAGAGTACACAGCTGCACATTTTTGACCATATGAAGAATACATAGCTGCTATATTCAGTAATTAGTTCCAGTTCATTCTTAAAAGAATAATGGGAAAACAATTTCTTAAAGATGTGCAGTAAACCAGGAAGACTTGAGCTAAATTTTTACAATTGTGGGTTCATAAAATTATTTTGTTTACAAATTTAATGATACAAGTTAGAAATGTTTCTTCCAAAAAAAAATGGTCATAATTAAATTTCCCCTGTAATGTAATCTCCTAAACTATTTTCCATATTGAAGTACCCTGGGAGAGAATGAAGTTTGTGATGTAGGATATTAAGGATGTTTTTATTTCTGATTAAGAGCAGTGTATCTATTTACCTTCTTTTCGTACATATTAGCTGTTAGACTCTGCATTTATTAAAAACTACATTGATATCAGATACATTTTCTCCATTGTTGTTAACACCACAATGATCATACTGAAATAAGAAAAAGTCTCTAAAATATATCCCCACTTTTTAAATACCATCTCTTTCTGCAGCATTCAAGTTCCCACTATTTTCTGGCTAGCAAAATTTCAGGCTTTCTATTTCAGAAATAGAAAGGTCTTGTTTACTATTTCTTTCTGTTCACAGTTCAGGGTTTGTTTCTTACAGGATTTTATCAGCAGCAGCTTGCAGAAAGTCAAAGCCAGCTCTGAGTACTGGGTGGGATTGTCTCAGGATGGAGTTAGCGGACCTTGGCTTTGGCAAGATGGCTCCTCTCCTCCTCCTGAACTGTAAGTCCAAGAGAGATATTACAAGGACAACTGGAAAAATAAGAGAATTCAAACATTTATTTTATTTTTTACAGGTTTTACAGGTTCTTATCTGGAGTCAATGCTAATATAATGGAAAGGAAACTTCACAGCTTCTAAATCTTCAGCCCCTCAACCCTCTCTTACTATTGTACTCTAGACAATTTATGTCTGAGTGAACAACATAATGTAATTGCGAAGTGCACTTTCTTCTATCACTTCATGCTTAGAGCCCACTAAGACAAAGAAATTGTAATAGTTATTAAGAAATTTCCATACTAAGCATTTCGGCTGAAAACTAGAAAAACTGATGAGTAGAATCAAGTGAATCAAGAGTCAGGAGAGATATTTGTTATTATCTATCATTGCGTACATGTATTTTGCTTGCATTATAAGCTACTTGTTACAGTAACATTTTTCTTGAGACAAAAATAGCTATTATTGAACAAAGAAGATAACAACATAGGAGGGCACCACCTTAAAACAAAATGAACCAAACAAGGAGCATCATGCATGAATCTCCTTCAAGGACATCACCTCAGCTCTAAACTCAAATACTCTTGCTTCCCTTTCCAGGTTACCAATAAAGACAGCCCAGTCGATTAGCCAGGTCTGCGGATACCTCAGAGATAATTCCCTTTTCTCTGCTAGTTGCAGCAATTGGAAATACTTCATCTGTGAGAAGGAAGCATTAAGATTGTGTGTCTGAAGGCAGTTGTTCAAAGGGATGCCTCCAAAAGCACTTGGAAAACCTGCCACACACACACAGAAAAACTAACAGCAAATACAGAAGTAAGCTGATATTTGCGGGAGCTATGAAGCCAGCTTTTGGGGACTCAAAACATGCTTTTGTATTTATACTTGGTAACGTTTGTCAATACTTTTCAAGGTTTCAATTAATATTATTCAAATTGCCAAGAATAAAATTGATTTAGAGTTACAAAGGACCCAATCCTGTTACACTGAGAACAATGTAAAGAAAACAGATAATCTCCCCACACCCAACACTTTTAAAAGAAGTCTCGAATAAATAAATAAGTAAATAAAATTGACCATCTAAACTTATTGTCTGCCAGGTCTTTCTGTGTGCTTTCTAAGCTTGCAGGCATTACTTTATCGGACTGGCAGAGTGAGAAGTCACAGATAGGAGTTTCCAAACTGCAAAGAGAGGAGGTTTCTGTTTGCAATCTCAGACTGTTTTTAGGACCGCAGAGTCCCGCAGGAGAAGTGAACATTGAAAACATCATAAAAGTGGAAATGATACTTGGGAGACCAGTCCCAGCATGACCCACAGGGAAGGACAGCTGTGAGCTTCCTTCTGGGCCTGACGGGCCATCTCTTTCCCTGTCAAATCAAAGGGCTCATCGTCTGTACCCCCAAAGTGAATAGCCCACCACTGCATTTCTCAGCACCCCAATTTCCACATTATAAAATAATAATAGTAATTACTTCAAAGTCTGTTTGAGGATTAAATCAGATATATGTAAGTTGCTGAGATGATGTCTTGTGTATAATGGGGCACTTTATCAGCGCTTGCGATTCTTATCTGGAATCATTAATCATCTCTAGAAATCAAGCTGACTCCTATATTCCAGGCAAACACAGATCCCTATTTCTGCTTACTTTGTGGGGAGATTGAGAAGGTAACATTTTTATGTAAATTGTCAGCAATCTGTTTTAAAGTTGGAGAGTCCTCCTCAAATAAATCTTCCAACAATACCTGTGCATGGACTGTAGGATCCTTCAAACAGAGCATCTTCATTCTAAGAGACAATTGATATGGAAGTATTTTATCATCTATAGGAAGGAAAAATTCACTTACTGTTATGTTTTCCACTACATACTACAAGTAGCGTGACACCTCAGCAATCCTGAGTCCTCAGTAGATATTTGCTAAAGTCAATATAATTTTATTTAATCCTTCATTTCTCACAAGAAATTGCTGAGATATACTGGGTTATCATTTCTTCTTCCTTAAAATAAAGGCACTACTTATATAAACACAAAGTCATATTTCACTAAGGCAGCAGATCATGTAAATGAAACAATAAATATTTTTGCCTAAATGTCCCTTTGCCATATGCAAAGTACTGTAAGAATGGGAAGACGATGCCTTTGTTTTGTTACTTTTTATTTACCTAGGACTTGGAGTTTAAATGGCATCAACAAAACAAATGTCTTTAGTTTTCTGCTGTTCCTTACCATGTAAAATAGTCCCCCCTCAAAATAAAACAAAATCAAAAAACAATATAAGTTATCTCCTGTGTTTGGTTTTCACAGCTGGGAGCTAAATACAATAACCTAGAATAAAGGAGGAAACAACAGCAGTTTTTAGTAGTAAAGACTGTTTGTCCTTACGATTCTTCAAAGTATCGTCATGCAGCTATGTTTAGAGAAAGGATAGGAAGCACTTACAATTCTTTAACAAAATACAATGAAAGAAAAGGTAAACATCCTCTATCTGTTGTTACCCAGCCAGTATACATGCTGTATTTTCAAGTTACAATTTTATCTGCAGTACAGCTGATGGGAACTCCTATAAATTTCCTCAGCAATAAAGCTGCTTCCACACAGATGTTATGGATAAGACAGTTTTCCCTGCAGGTTGCCTTTGACCCAGGATGGCAAGGTTTTTTAAAGGCAGATAATCAGTTTTTTATCCTTAACTGGATATTTTTGGTCCATGTCATTGAATTTTAAGTGAGCTTTAAGAAAAAAGAAATGAAAATAATAACTGTTTCACATATGCAAAGAGGCTTTGAGGTGTAAAGACATTGGAATGACAATAGGATAACAATATGTATTAGTCTGAAAATATCTTTGTACAGTGAGTATTGTATGAGTCATGCGCACTAAAATAATCTTGTGCTCTTTTTGAATCCTTCAATATTTCAAGAATCCTTTTACAGAGGATTCAGTTTCCAAGCCTTAAGCCTGGCCCTGAAACACACTGTTAAACTCTTGTACATGGTCAATAGTCTGCTCACATCCCACAAATAAAAGCTCCCCACTGCCCCTCTTGCACGTCCTGCTGTTACAGGGCTCACGAGCTGCTTCCTGTTGATAAGTCCTGAGAGCTGGTTTAATATCCTCAGGAAGAGAAAGGGTTCACTGTGTACTCTGGGGAAGTCAGTTCTACCAGGAAAGGGTTTGTTCCTTGTGTGACTTCTCCTGCAATTTCTTCTGAATCATTTACACACAGGAAAACCTGTAAGAGAAAGTCTTCTGATGCCACAAAACCAATTCATGTGTTTCACCTGAGTCTCAACTGCAAATTGTTCTCAGCACAACATAGTTTCAATTCATTTTATGATTATTTCCTATATTTAAATTTTAATTCAAACTTAAATGAAAAATTTCCATTCACTTAGGATTACTTCCTATATTTAAAATTCTGAAAGCTATATGAAGAAAATATGCTATGCCCTCTTTCTGTTCTTTTGTAGTGTTTGTTCATAAAGCAATTAATATTGTGAGTTTTATTGTACCAACAGGCAGATTAAGGCTAAAGACAAAGTTCAAGAAAAGAATGTCTGATAAATGGTATTTTTTTTCTTCTTACCATCTGAAATGACACTTTCCCTTAGGTCCTAGATTTGGAGCCTGATTGCTATTGATCATGTCCTCCCCAAGCAACTGAATTCTTCAAAGTTAGAAAGCATTTGTCTTCATTTACCCTCATGCCAGAGAAACAATGAAATAGTTTAATTGTGTGTCCAATTCATTTCACTTGAGAGTATGGTCTCAAGGTGCGTCCATTAACCTAGAAATGTGTAATAGATATTGGGAAATAGGAAGAAAGTGTGTAAGTATGAAAGGGAACAAAGGAGGTGATGGGGGAAAGAAAGAAGGGAAAAGAAGAAAAAGAGAATAGAAGAAAAAATGGAACAAAGCTTTTGTAAAAAGGAGGGAAGAAAGGTTGATGAGAAGTGAGGAGGTTGGTGAAAAAAGAAGAATCAAGGTATACTATGTACAGGTGCAAATTCTCTGTGATGAATATGATCATTATGTATATCTAAAGTGTACCAATAAAATTAATTTTTCAAAAGTAACTAAAAAATAAAATAAAAGCAAAATATAATAGATCTTTAATTTTAAAGGAAGCACTTGTCATCCATCTCTGATCATAGATTCCAGGAATCAAAATTTAAATACCTGTTATGTTCCCATTGTATAATTTAGTTCATGAAGTCATTTGGCTTTTGTGTGTTAAGCATGTTTTCTTCCTGCAACCGCAAGGCTTAAATAGAAGTTATTTAACAATAGGCCAAATCCTCATTCCATGTTATATAACTATTGTATTAGCCGCTATCACTGAGCATCTACACTCATTGTAGAAAATATTTGATAATATCCTTTACTCCACAATGTAGACATTGTTGTGTAATTTTTTCATGAGTATAGGTTTCCATGATTGTTTATGCATACTTGTGCTTCTTCATACTTAAAATGAGTCATTAAATCCTTTTAAATATTTTTAAATTTTCCTTACATTTGCCTTTGCAATCTAGATTGACACTAATTTCACATTTATCTCACTTAACAAATGGTAACTCAGACGAAAAAGTCTGAACCTCTAGTTAGTGGAACACAAATACAGCTCTTTTGTCAGGACACAATAAATCAAGCATAAAATTTGTTCAAAGGTAAAGGGATTTCCCTGCTAGTCAGAATTTACATTTAAAAATTCTCAAGGAAGAATCTGCAAGTACTTTTAGATAAATTGAAATCTTACCAAACACAGTCTTACAAAAATGAACACAGAAGGATCGATCACACGACTGATAATTCAGTTTCACTATGAGGTAGATGTTTACTGAAAATGAAACCGAAACACTTAGAAGTAAGTGATTATAATGGGAGCGCCTTCCTAACATGAGACCCTAAAAACTGATTTATGTTTAACCAACAAAGTCAGTGGCTGTGATGACATTATTTGCAAAGATCCTCATTATGGTTGTGAATATAGTCATCTTACGAAGAATGCTACTAGACCACATGTTACGGCCTCTCCGGCACTTTCCATGAAATGAGTGGAAATCACACGGTCTATTGCAACTCAGTTTGCTCATCGACCATGTGTTAAAGTCATGCTCTTCCCTCAAAACACAATTCCCTTTCAGACAATGTTCAAACCATATTATGAAATCCACTTTTTCTTTTATTTGTTGGTACCAGGAATCAAACTCGCAACCCCGTGCTTGCCAGGCAGGCACTGTGCCACTGAGCTATATCCCCAGCCCTCAAAGATATTATGTATTTTAAGGAAAACATGCATTATCCCAAATAACCAGATGGGCAACATTGTCCTAGAGTTCTCACAATCCTCAGTAAGGCACAAGCAACCAGAATAATGATTACTATACTTTGAAATGCATTCCCATGCTGGATTTCCCCCCAAATCACAGATCCATTCTAAAACCACACATACTTCACATTATTTAATTTATTATTATTAAATCTTTAGTACCTGAAAAATATAAACATGGATCAAATGGGAGGCAGTGACAACTGAACCCAAACCATGCCAGGTGCAATTAAGAGAGACTTTTTCTCTTTCTTGTCTTCAATCTCTTTGAAGAGGCAGTGATTCTGATGTAGAATTTAGTTGGGAATATTTAATTGACATTACTGAAAATAAATTCCTAGGGAAAAGAAACAGTTCTTGGAATCTTCATGGGCACAAAGAGGTATATTTATAAGAATTTAACATCTCATAAAGAGAGATATCTCAGTTGGACAGCTGGCCACTGGCAAAGCACATTGACTCTTACTGAGAGGCTGAACAAGTATAAAATGGGAACACACAGAATTAGCTGTATACTCAGCAGCAAGTATGGTAAATGTCTGCAAATTTCTCCTGGGCCACCTGATTGCTGGAGCAAGCAACACCATTTCCACTGAATTCTTCTACTTCAGTAAGGTTCTTCTTTAAGCAAACGGAAGACAAGGAAACAAGGCAGTAACACCAGGTGCTAAGAAGGAAGAAAACTAAAAATTTATCTCCAAATCAAGAAGGTAGATGACAGCTTCATGGGTTTCTGGGGCCAGTCAGTGCTCCATGAACAAGACTTCTGATTGGTATATATGTGCCAAAGCTCAAGCTCAGAAAGGCTGGTGATCCTGAGCAGGAGAAAAGAAATTGCTTTTCCTGAACATGTTCCACTTCCAGTGTCTCACATTGCATAATCCCTTGTGCTGGCCTCACACGGCCTGGCCTTTGGGTTGGAGTGGGAGCTGAACGGTGAGCGTCCCCACCCAGAGACTCAGGGCAGCTAGAGCAGCTTCTCGGGATCCACTCTTGCGGCCGTCCTCTCACATGCACACCGCCTCAGCTCTCTGCAGTCTTTGGAGAAGGCCTTGCCATTGAGGATGGTCACACAGTCCCTGTTTCTCAGACTGCTGGCATCTATTATTATCTCGAACCTTAAAAAAAGGAAAAAGGTTAATTAATCATCTCTAAAAGGAAATATTAAGGAGCCATAAAGTACATCAAAGCCTTCCTGTGGTAGAATGAGTTTCCTGCAAAGATGGGATCACCGAGCTCTTTATTTTCAACCCTTCAATTTCCATCTTCTTCTTTGGTGACCCAAAAGTATTTACAAATGAAACAAAGACACTCAGGTACAGTGGTGCAGTCCTGAAGTCCTAGCACATTAGGAAATTTAGATAAGAGAAGCCCAAGTTTGAGACCAACCTGAGCAATTTAGTGACTTAATGAGACCCTATATCAAAATAAAAACTAAAAGGCTGAGCATTTAGCTCAGTGCAAAGGCTGTCAGTTCAACCCCCAGTACTGAGGGGGAAAAAAAATACATGTTCTAATTCCAATGTGTCCTATGATTTTACTGCTACTTTAAAATATATATATATTTTCTGGTGGCTTAGTTTACTTAACCATAAAATACAAATGATTTCATGAATATGCTCTATCTCCTAGGAGAATAAATGTTTTACTGTAAGGGAGAAAGGTATCTGTTCAAATATACCTTTAAAATTAACATATTTTGGTACAAAGTTACATTTTCCTATTTCACAGAATTCCATGCATACTTTCATCTAATGCTCCCATCATAAGTAAAAGTAGTGTTTTACAGTAGTTTTTAAATATTCATATTTATTAACAGTAAGAAAAGAAACAGATTGTGCAGAGTGGGCCAAGTAGAAGTAGAAAAAGAAAGGCACTCTGCAGAGTGAGAGAGGATTACTGGGGAAAACATGTAGCTGCTCTCCGTGAATATATTTTTAAAGATGTGTTTCTTCCTTCACTGTAGGAGAAGCTAAGAAATCAGAAGTTTTATCCTGTCTCTGGCTCCTCCCCCTTCCCCCTCCCCCCCTCTGTCTCACTTACTCCCTCTCTCCTCCTCTCTCATCTCTATCTCTACCTCATTCACAGTGACTCTTAGATACACATGCTGAAAACAGCCAGGGAACTGGCCTTTGACATTTACGAAATACATATGTCTTCCTGGTCATTTTATGAGCCATTCAAATTGAAGCATCAAATTCAAGCAAGCATTGTCTCAGATATCTTCGGACAGCCTCCTGCAAACATCACAGTATCCAGTCAAAGGAGATGTTTGATGAATGCTTGTAGACCAAGGTGTTGAATTCCAACACTCTCTCTATTAAATGCTTACAGTTCAAAGGAATAAGGAGTTCCATCCATCCACAGCCAGGCCTTGCCACTGCCATTGCGGGAGAGCCCTGTCCAATAAGAGTAGAAAAACTCAGAGTAGCTCTGAAGCATGGAAAAGTCCTGTGAAAAGGCACACGAGAAGATCTTTAGCTTTAGAGAAAGCTAATGAGAAAACACTAGCGACTATACTTTAATTAAAAAGTAAGTAAAAGAAGAAGTTGGAAGGATGACCTCTTACAAGAGGGAGAGAGATTTTCAAATTTTCAAGTTTATGGGTAGGTATGTTTGTGCAAACATTTATAGTGAAATACGTGACAATATTTTTCTAATATCCATATTGAAATTTTAAAAGTTATTTACTCCTTTTTACCTGGTCTTATTCTGTATTTCTCATATCGTTAACACGGAAATTCTCCAAATTGAGCATTATATGTCTTTTCTTGCCACTGTGCTGTGAGTTCTTTAGGACAAGTGCTTTGTGTTAGCAATTGTCACGTACCTGTATAATTTTGGTACATCTTGATTCACCAAAAGTATTAAAACTATAGGTGAAACTGCTAAAGGACAATAGAGTAGCTTTGTGAAAAGAACTGTATTTGAAAATGTTGCTTCTACCTAAATAAGGGCCCTTTCAAATTAAAAGTTCTGAAATAAATCATGTGAAAATGATTTAAATATATACAAATGTATAAAGTCCATGAGAGAAAATAAGCATATAGCTTTTACAAGAAAATTTTCTACCAGTGCATGTAGTATGTGAATCATATACCTGAATCACCAGTATGGGCTAGATCAGAGAAAACAAAGAGAATAAGAAAACTTAGGAGGATCTATGCCAATGCATATAGCACTAGTAAAAGAAAAATGCCTCCCTTGGGGCTGGGCACAGTGTCCAGGCAAGCGCAAGGTCGTGAGTTTGATTCCCAGTACTGGAAAAAAAACAAAACAACAACAACAACAACAACACACACACACACAAAAATGAAAAATGCCTCCCTTCACGAATAAACTGAGCCTAAAAGAAAGTGCAAAAATATTATGTTAGTCAATGATAGGTGTTCAAAGGACCATTCATGAAGATTTTAGGAAATGGAATTAAGATGTAACTAGAAAGATGTTGACAATTTGTATAGTGAACTGTAGTCTTAACCATTTGTTGATTATCTGCCCTACACGAAGAATTTCTGCTATTATTATTTCTAGAGAAATAATAATAAATAAGTAATGATTACACTGAAGGAGGACTTCAAGCCAAAAGCAAAATAATACAAGAGGGGATAATCATACCATTTCAATAGTGTACTTTAATTCCATGCACTTTTTGACGTGTCAACTCTTACATTTATTCTCATATTTACCTTGCCTAGTCTTCCGGAAAGCACTAGATGTATGTTTTCAGATTACCCTAAAGAGATAATTGGATGTTTTTTCAATTAATAGCTTTCTCATTTTTATAATGGAAGGGCAGGCATGTGTTATTTCACTTTTTAACCACTTTATAAATATTGTTCCCTCCCTCCCTACCCAAATCAAAAGAGGAAGGAAATTAAAACATTCCCAGTTTTCTTACTGAATGAAGGGATAATCTGAAGGGTTGTTATTACTCAGGTTTATGTAGTGTTGGTAGATAGCAGAGCTATTTTAAGCTACTTCAGTAAGTCACCCAAAGCAACAGGAATAAGACTTGAGCTTTAGCTGGAGTAAGTGGAAAAATACATGAATCAGTCAGTTTGATTCATCAGAAATTTCTTACCTATCTTTCTTTTTCCTTTTCTTTTTTTTTGAGACAGTGTAGGCTGGCCTTGAACTCTGCGTGATCCTCCTGCCTCAGCCTCCTGAGTGCTGAGATTATAGGCATGTGCAACCATGCCTGGATTTCCCTATCCTTTTTTATGTAAGATTTCTTTTCAAAGAATCATTCACTGATGGTTAATGTTGATTGTGAACTTGACCGGCATGAGACAGGCCTAGAAGATCAGTAAAGCACTGTGTGTGTCTGGGTTGGTGTGAGTGTGGGGACTGTATTTGATCCCTGGCATGTTCCTCTCTGGCTCTTCCCAAGCTCTCTGCCTCCATCTTCTACAGGGTAAACAGATTTCCCCTACCATGCCTTCTTGCCCTGATGTTTCTGCCTTGGAGACAGCCGACCATGAACTGAAATATCTAAAAACCATAAGCCAAAATAAATCCTTCCTCCTTTAAAATATGTATGTCAGCTGTTTTGTCTCATAGTGAAAGCTGACCAATACACTTTCAAACATTGAAAATACTCAGGACATTACCAGAATTTCTTGTGTGTTTATCTTCAGCATAGTAGAGTTCTCAGCATTGCAAAAGTATTCACAGCCCTGCCAACTCTTACTGTCTCTGTAGAACTGGTAACATTTGTCCCCACGCCATTTCCATTTCTCTGGGCAAGGGCTACACCTGGGTCCTTGGAGATGGGGAAGACAGAAGAAAAACTTCAGTAAGTTATTTTTTACCTGATTTTGTTCATTTGTTTCTTCTCATGAAATTATATAGAATATAATGTCCCAAGAACAAACTAATTGTGTTTGTTCTAGACATGTAATTCCCCCAACAATAATAAATATGAATATTTACTAAACACCCACAATATTCCAGCAAATTTTGATAAATGGAAATTAAAGTAGACACTAACTTCTTATATGGAGTATGAGCTCTAGTAATGAATGACTAGCATGTCCTTGGTCCTTGCCTATGCAATTCAGGCCATGGAGGGAATAATCAGTTTCATAAAGCTGTTCATGGCTCAGAAACTCAGAATGCTAATGTTCAAGAAACAAAGTATCTTTAATTTTCCTTCAAACTCTGCAATCTGTCCATCCCTACTTAAGAGAAAATAGATTTTTGAAAGTATAGTATATACCAATATGAGGTGGGTCCCATTCTTACTCTAAGCAAAAATAAAGTTTTAGGAAAAAATGAATACTGAGACAAACATGAAGTTAGCATGATAAATTTGTATGTGTCAGAAATCAAAGTGGGCATCCAAGCCAGAAAAGTCAAGTGCAAGATGGACTATGTGAGTGCTGTCAGAATATGCAGGATTTAGGCCTTGTGAGTTATGGATTAAACATTCATGTGGGTACCTGGCTTTTGAGAGTCAGTGGCCTATAACTGAGCCCTCTGTGGGTAAGTTGTTGGGCAAGAAATTGAGTCATATTCATAAAGGTTTCATTGTTTTAAAAGTACTTTAGTGTGAAGCTGTTCACATGTTAAAATCCAGTAATCAAATGGAAAATGAATGAGAATGCAATCATTAATCCACAAGCATGCAGCCAACTGAGTTTTCACAAAGGCTTCAGTAGCACACATTGGCAGGGGAAAAAAGTTTCTGCAATAAATAGTGCTGGCAAAACTGTGCAGAAGAAAGAAGGCAAATTCCTCTTCCCTACTGTACTGCAAGTAAAGTCAAAATGGAGGGAAGACTTAAATGTAACACCAAAAACCATAAAACTACTAGAAGAAAACTTTAGAGAAATGCTATGCAGAGTGTTTTGAATATGAGCTCAAAAGTATAAGCAACAAAAGTAAAAATAGACAAATGGATTTACATCAAACTAAGAAATTTCTGTACGGCGAAGAGAACAATCAGCAGAGTAAAGACATACCACT
Organism: Chinchilla lanigera; assembly: GCF_000276665.1. Classification (NCBI taxonomy): domain Eukaryota; kingdom Metazoa; phylum Chordata; class Mammalia; order Rodentia; family Chinchillidae; genus Chinchilla; species Chinchilla lanigera. The sequence goes on along the minus strand of NW_004955413.1, from coordinate 7,777,449 downwards.
GAAAATGGAAGAACATATTTGTAAACTGTCCATTTGAAAAGTAAGTAATATCAAGAATATATAATGAATTCACAGTCATCAACTAAAACAAACCAGTCAGAAATGGGCAAGTGATCTAAATAGGCATTTCTAAAAGAAAACAGACAGATGACCAACAAGTAGGTGTAAAAAAAATGTTTGTTATCACTAATAGCCAAGGAAATGCAAATGAAAACCTCAATGAGATATCACCTCATCCCAATTAAAATTGCTCATGTCCAGTAGAAAATAAGTAACAAAAAAATGACAAGGATATATAAAAAGGGGACTCTTACATACTATGGGTGGCAGTGTAAATTAGGACAGCCACTATATGGAATTCAGGATGGAGATTCTTTTTAAAACTAAAAAGAGCATGACCATACCATCCAGCAATCACACTTCTGGGTATGTATCTAAAGGACATGAAGTCATTGTATAAAATAGAAATTTGCACACCCATGCTTAGGGCAACACAGTTCATAGTAATAACCAAGATATGAGTCAACCAAGACTTCCAAGGACAAATAAAAGGATGAAAGAAATGTAATATACACACACAATGGAGTAATAGTCAGCCATAAAAATGAAATCCTGGCAGGCGTCCCTCCCAGTGGCCGCGCGGCTGGCGCCTGGAAAGGCAGGCAGCAGGCACTCGGGAAGGGGCGCGGAGATGGGCGCCTGCCCTTGGGCCGGCCGCTGCCGCGCAGTCGAGAACTGCCAGGCCACAGAGAAGCACAAACACAACAGGCCCACCAGGAGACGTGAGTGAACCATCCCGACATGGAGGCATCTCTGGGAAAACATGCCACAGGGTGGGGCGCTCTTGGCCCTGCCCTTGCCAGCCAGAAAGGCCCGGAGTCAGAGGAGGAGCAGCTGGTGAACAAGGACTCGGAGAACACGAGAGTACCGACGCCCGACCACTCAGGGGTCGAGCTGACCAGAGACGCGAGAGCCATTCGGGAGCTGGAAGCCAGGAGGACCTTGCGCAACACCCGGGGAGACCCCCTGAAGGCCATTCTTCCCCTGACTGTGCAGGCTGCTTGTTGGAGGAGCGCATGGAGCTCCGGAGAGGTCTGCACCGAGACTTCATGGATTACATGGGTGCCCCATATTCAGATTCTGAAGAACCGCCTTCATGGAGAAGGAGGAGCCCCGCGAAATCATGAGTATAGAGGAGAAAGTGGACAGGCCATTGCTGGACACTGGTGCTGGTCTTTGGGTCCTTTTTTTTCAGCCCTGGCCTTCCATCCAGCCGTCACACCTCAGTGAGGGGAGTCACTGAAGAGGTAACCCAATATTTTTGGCAACCCTTGGACTGTAACTACTTGTTGGATCTTTCTTGCATATCTTTGTTTTCCTGAGAAACCACTTTGAGGATGCCAACATGAACTGCAGCCATTGATGATTTCCTACCAATCTGTCCATAACTCTGTAATGTTTGTATTGTTCCTATGCTATTTCGTAAATCGATGTATGTTTGTTACTATGTGTTTTCAACAACAACCATTGAGAATAGTCAATGATTATTTGATTGATCACTCACGAATAGCGCTATTTGTTTTCCCTAGAGACCACTTTGGAGAAACCAGGGTATAGTAAAACAACCATTGATAATTTTCTGCCATTTCTGGCTGTGACTCACTATTATTTGTCTATTTGTTTTTCTTGAGAAACTATCTTGAAGATACCAATAGGTAAAATAACAACCATTGATAACGTCCTACCACTTTGTCTGTAATTTAGTGACTCCTCCTACTGCTTTGTTGTCCTTCTTTTACTCTTTAAAAAAAAAAAAATGAAATTCTGTCATCTGGGTCAAAGTGGATAGAACCAGAAGACAGCATGTTAAGTAAAGAAGTCAGAAACAGAGGATGAACACCACATTTTCTCACTTATTTGTGGAAAACAAAGACTGAGCTGATAAAAGAAAAGAGTAGAATATTGATCACTACAGACTGGCAAGGCAAGGAGAGAGGAAGATGAAAGGAAGTTGTGTAAGAGGCACCAAACACAGAGGAAAAAATACCTTTTGATGTTCTAATAGTTCTATAAAATCAGTAACAATCTATGGTGCATTTCAAAATAAAGAGAAGAGTATGAAGTTTCCCAGCACATAGAAATAATTAATATTTCAAAATATGGAAATGCTAATTACCCTCATTTGATCGTTATAATTGCATATCTGTATCAGATTATATCGTACCCTATAATATGTGAAAACGTTATTCATCAAAAAATCAGATCAGTACCCAGCTGAATGTATACTATTAATAGTTCCTTATATAGTTGAAATATTTCCTGACAACAAAGAAAATTTTACATTAATAAATAACCTAGGAGGCGATCTTTGTCATATTATGACTACCAATTTGCCATGCATCTCCATAACATTGAGCACTCTCTTTCCCTCCCACACTTAGGCTTGCCTCAGAATTCTGCCACAGAGACAAGGACGAAGCTGGACAAACTCACAAATGAAAGGAGCTTCAGACTTCCCAAAGATTGAGTCAAAAGTGGGAATGATGCTTATCGAAAAGGATGTGGCAGAGGATAAATAAGGAAAGTGTAAGTAGTATCAAGAACACAAACTTATACATACAACACCCTCAAAAATGAATGAAAAATATTACTTCAATGAATATGCAAAATGATGTGAAAGATGATTGGATGGAAAGGAAAAAGGCAGGTCTGGGGGCCTCATGTGAAATAGGTAAAGATACCAAGGAACTAAAGAAGTTGAGAGGCCAGGAGTGGTGGTGCATGCCTATAATCCCAGCACTCGGGAGGCTGAGGTAGGAGCATTGCCTCAAGTTTAAGACCAGACTGGGCTATGTATTTAGTTCAGGGGCAGCCTGAACTATACAGCAAGACCCTGTCTCAAAAAAAAAAAAAAAAAAAAGAGGAAAGAAATTGAGGTACAGATACCTCTTTACCTGTATAATTTTATCTAATTTAATACTATGTAATCAATTAGAAATATGGAATAAATGTTAGAAAAAGTTCATTTCCCCTGAACACACATAAACACATACACAACATTAGAAAGAAGACACGCATATATAGGCAAAGTATACTTAAGGAGAAAAAGCGTATTTTTGTCAGAGAGATTAATGTATGTGCAGAAAAGAGGCTGCTTTGTTCATGACGTACAACCAGGAAAATTACAAACACCAGTGAATTTCTAGGCAGAACACATGCTGTGAATCCCTTTTACATGTAAATTATCTATCTACACATATGACATAAAAAATGTTCATGATCTATGAAGCAAGAACATTCTTATAACCACGGCCAATACTCGCAGGAAAAACATTTGGTTTTATAAATACATGAAAATATGTCACTGATCATTTTGTTCTCTCATAGACTTTGTGGTTCTGCTTCTCCCTTACTTTAACTGGGCTTTGAATACAAGGAATGTTAATCAGTTTATATTTGTGTTTCCAGACCCAGACATTATTTCTTATATACCCTTATACAGCTGGTTCTTAAATTTTACATGTCAATTTTACACTTAAGTTAAATATGTCTTATTTGCTTAACATTTTTTTCTTAATTTTTATACAGCTAGATGAAAACTCCAGAGACCACTGGTTTCATAGAAATGTGGATTATCCTTTTGATGATAGGATAGCCCAGAGAAAGAATGTCCAGCTGAGCAATCAGAAAAAATAACATGAAGAAAATTATGGTTAGTGAGATCATTAGTCATAAGGGAAAGAATCGCTTGGGGAAGCAGAAGTGTGGCATTATTTACGGAGTAATCACGCAATCGGAGTTTCTGCTGAGGACGGAAAGTGGTATGTGCGTATGAAGAAGAAAAAGAGATCATTTTACTGCGGAGCTCCCAAATGATAAATCATGAAGTTTTGAAACTGTTGTTGCCTCTTACACATGTATAAGGAGAGCTAAAGAGAAGGCTGACTTTAATAAAGTGAGCCATCATGAACAGAAGAAAGTCAAGAGAATAGTAAGACACAGAGAGAGAGAGAGAGGGAATAGTAAGACATAGAGAGAGAGAGGTAGACAGAGAGAAGGAGACTGAAGTAATACTTTTCGTCATTTCAGCAGGACATTTAAATCAAAGTATAACATTACCATTATCTATGGTCATTATTATATTTGATTTTAGCTAAGTAATACAGAATTAAAATAACTGTCATTTGATGAAGGTTATCTGCATTTTTTATTTGATCCTTGTATAATCCTTCAAGCTTGAGAACTACTGTTGTAAGTTTATTAACTTCCTGACTGGGATGGATTTGTAAGCATATGTACATGGTAAACTGAGACAAAATCTTACATTTACTTATTTGTAGTATTATATTGGTTATTCAAAGCTACTTGTTTCTGTGATTTCAAATGTTGCATTTGAAGAATCCTTTCATGTGCTGTAACACAGACATGTGTAAACTGCACCATCCCAATAACTGGTCATTTGTTATCTTGCAGCTCAAACTCTTTACTGAGTTTACAAGAAAGCCAGTTAAATAATGCACAGTTTCCAGTTTCTGTGATGGGAATTCAGCTCTAAATTGGCAGATATTCTAGGGGCACAGAGACGAGGACACACTTACCTCCACTTTTGTTATAGAGCTCACGACAGAGTTTTTCAGCCACGCGCTGCAGAGTTTCCGCGAGCTTCTTGTTTTTAAGTTGAAGAGATTGCAGCTGCTGGGACAGATTCCCCAACCTTACTTCCTTCTCGGTGATGAGGGCTTGCTGAATGTTGGAGAGCTGATAGAACTGAAAAACTAACCAAGGGACCAAGTCAGACGGGGCGGCCTATTTCTCAACTTCTATTTCTGTTTTTCATTTACGAAGAGGACCAAAAGGTACAACAATGAAGATCTCAGACCTCGCATTCTCGTATTGCTATACTCAAGTTCAGACTGTAGCACATACATAACAAACTATACCACCGTGGGCAAATTAATTTCTCTAAGTCTGTCTAAAACTATGGAATCATACTAGTAGCCCCTAACTTCAGAAGTAAATTCCCAAACTACCTTATTTTTATGAACACTCAACCATCACTCAACCTAAACCACAAGTCTATTGTTCCGTACACTGGGTATTGTCACTGTGTCCTATGTTGTTGCTCATTCAGTTATTAAAACAGTAAATTTTATTTCCATCTTTTTCACAAATTTACAAGCATAATTAATTAGAGTAAGTAACTTCCTTAATGTCACTTAAGTAGAAAATTTCAACACAGGCTTGAACCTCCGTTTTCCAAACCTAAATGCAGAAACACCTAATGAACCCTAAGTTGCGTTAAATAGCTAAGAAAAATGGTGGTTGCAAAACAATAGTTATGTCAAAATGAAATAAGGAGTTTGGAGAACAAATAAAGTAAGTTTTTATTTTTAAATTTAAGATCCCATAAACAAAAGGTTTAACATTTCCTATAGGAACCCATTTTTTAGGCAAAAAGGAGGATTTGAGGAGTAAAGGGTTTTTCCTGGCACACGGGTACACAACAGCCTAAAGCAGGGACTAAAAAGAATCAAGGATACCCCAGCATCTGTCTGAGATGCCATACAAACCTAAGATTGACATTTAAAAAGTCTGCTTTTCTTTGTGGCGTTTTGCCCCCAATGGTCTTCCACTGTTCACAAAACATGGCTGTACAGTCCTAACCCAATGAGGCAAGCTTACCCACTTCCTCTTTTTCCCATTAAGCATGAATACCCCGCAGTTCTGAGAAATGCACAGTGTAATATGGCTATAGTCTGATGAACCTCTGCACAAACTCCAGCAGTTCCTATACCCACTCACTTCCTTCTTTAAGGAACTTGCCATGTTAGTTTCAAATTTAAAAACTTCCACAAGAAATCTTTCTTATTTCACAAGTTTCTGCTAAATGATTTCAATTTCATGGCCTTTTTGAAAAATATCACAGTGATTAAAGAACTTATCTATTCTCCTTGCATTGTGAGTGTGGATATAAACAAAACCTCTTCTGTCTGCGCTGGCCAACCAAGCCATGCAGACTAAGGGCAAATACCACTCTCACTTCTTTCCGGTGGTCTGGGAGCACCATGAAGCACGCATGAACTTAAACACTGACATGTAAATAGACAAAACCCTTCTTAGGATGTCTCATTCAAGTTGGCAAGTGATTTTTACATTTTAGTACTTCTACTAGTCATCATTTAATTAGTTGCTACTAGAAAAAGAGAACATTGAATTATTCCCAGGCTCCAGAACTAAAGGAAAAAAAAATATTTCGTAATAGGTATTCCTTCTCCCAGACAAATCTTACAACTAGGAGCACCCTTCCCCACCGCAGAGGGCAGACTTACACACAAGGCCCAGGGCAGCCAAGCCAGCTAGCAACACCAGGCACAAAGTCAGCAGCGTCAGGGCCACCGGGCGCCAAGCAGAAAGAGGAGTGCTGAGCTCTGCAGGAAACAAAACAGAAAACACAACTTGGTTCTTGCTCCCTCTTGGGTCTAAGTCAGCAGCCAGCAAGTGAGTGGAGTCAGTGCTGCACAGGAAAAGCTATGGCAGGACAGTGGTCAGCATCTGAGAACTTACTCTCATCCAGAAGTGTGGTCTGCAAGCTCAAGTAAGCCTCTTGATCAAAACTAGATTTGTTCACAGCCCCGCCTTTTCTATACCCGCCTGCCCTCCTACTTTGCACTGAATCACCATACCCATCACAACCATCTTTATACGGTTGTTTTAATTATGCTTGTCAGAGTTTTAATTCTGAGACACTCTCTTGAAAAATGCCTGAAGCAGAGCCTGAGATTCACTGAAATTTACCAAGGAACAGCTTTTCATACCGTTAGCAAAAAATGAGAACTTACATAACAGGCCCTCCACCCTGAGTTCCATATGTGTTTCTTCTAAAAAGCAAATATATAGCAGTAATCAGAAATTATCATTTTACTATTTGTCTTCAAGATTTCTTTGTTGAATGCCTCTCTTTTATAAGGTTATTCATTCATTTGATCCATATCCCAAAATAGATTATAAATTATTGTAACCTATAAAAATAGATTATTATCTATTATAGCAGATTATAATCATAAATTTCTTAAAGAAGGATAAAAGCCATCTCAAATTTTACATCATTAAATAAAACAGACAAACAAAAACCATGGCCAACATCCTTTCCTCGCTTCTATTCTCATATGTTTGACCTGTAATTAATCACAGCACCTCTGGAGCAGGCCTACCGCCTATATATCTGGATCTAAATGACTGCCTGTATCTGAGAAGGAAGACGACCACTGGACTGGATGACCAGTGGACTGCAGGTAGCCTCCAACACTGTGATAAAAATAAAACAGGGAATGAAACCTCCCAACCTATCTCTTTGTGACCTAGGATTTGCACTGCATTGAAAATTCCGGTCAGCTTCCAAAGCAGAAAGATTAAAGAAACACAAATTCATTTCCTTCTCAGCAGGTCCTATACATAATGCATCCTAGACACAAAGATGTGCACTAAGTGCTGTCTCTGAAGGAGAAGAGATATGTGGTAAAGATAGTGTAGAAATAGGAAATGTGATTACATGCTCTAGAATTTACAGTCTAGCAGGTGAAGTAAGTGAAAACCTCACGGAGTAGATGTATTGATATGCTTTGAAATGTGAATCTTATTTGTCTTAATAATCATGTCTATCAATAGCTTGCATTATATTTATAACAAAATGCAAATCTTTCACAGATTGTTCTTTGTTAATAAGGGCAATTTTACTAATTTCGTCACTTGAAAAATTCCAATAGCTTTACTGCACTTGAATCAAAATCCTACAAAACTGTTTTTCATATAGACCCTACCTAAGTCTTTTTTTCCTGTGTTCTCCACTATTCTCCCCTTGCTTTAGTGCTCTACTCACAGCAGCCTTAGCTTGTTCCTGTCTCAGTACCTTATGTCATGCCTGCCTCTGCCTCTCCCTTTGTGGGTCCACGGAAGGATTACTGGCACGCTACTTCCTGTTTCTCTTCTTTCAGTTTAAATGGCACAATCTTGGAAGCGGTTCCTGAGTCCACCTCTAGCTTGTGAGTGACTTACACTGTTATGAGTACGTGTTTGATGATATTATTAGCTAATATGTCCTGACTTAGGTTTGTTTTTGTGTCTCTTCCCCTCCCAAATGACACTACATTAAAACAGTAGTCACATCTATCTTGTTCACTAATATATTTCCAGTACTGAAAGTAGAACTTTTAAGGGCTTAATAAATATGGAAACATTTCAATGAAGAAAAAATTAAATTTTTTTTTAAAAAACTACAACTACCTAAACTAGAAAGTTCATGAAAGTACAGAGTTATCTAAAATTAAATTTTACAGGGTGATTTTCAAAAATCTATTGACTTTTTAGCAGTAATTCTGTTAGTAAAGTACAAAAACAACTAAATACATCTCCCAGCCCTTCTTGCTTCTATACATTGTTGTGTGTAAGACGCTGTGTTGTGAACAAATACAAAACATTTGCTTCTACTCATTTCCTGTAATGAGCTCACCTATGTGGTTTACTTTAAATTTTCCTGAAAAAGAATTGTTTTCTTATGACTTTGACTTTAAGAGTATTTTAGATCAGCAGAATATAAAAAAACAAGCTCTATCGAAGAATACAGGTTATGCTACACATCCTCCTCAAAACTCTAAGAATTTAAAAGTTCAGTAGTCCAAGAGAATTAATCATGTGCATGGTCCTACAGTAGCCTCCAGAGGCACAAGTGCAAATGCAGATTTACCACCATGGTAGCTTTATTTTTTCATAAATTACCATTAAATATCTTATCGTTCATGGATGAGAATGTAGCTCAGTAGATAGAGCATTTGTCCAGCATGAGTGAGGTCTTGGGTATAATCTCAGCAAAACACACACATGCGCGTGCACACACACACACACACACACACACACACAGTTTTAGCTTATGTCTTATTCTGTAGAAAATAGGCTTCTTTTTGGAAAAGGTTACTACCTATGTAGCCATCCACCAAGTAGAACATGAATTGAAATAGCTTAAGTAACGTTGAATATATGAGTGAATGTCTATTCTATAAAATACGTCTGTTATATGCTTGACTACCCCTACTCAAACTTAATTATACGAATATACATCTTAAACGTATAAAAATAAAAACCCTCACATTTTATGACTGATATTACAATGGCAAGTTAGAAATGAGAAAAAAAGGCAAAGGAAGAAAAGAACAACAAAAATAAACCAAATTATTTAACCCTTTACAAATCTGTCTTCCCTTGCATAATACTGGAGATAAGAAAAATGTTGAATTTCTTCCCAAAAGACCAAAAAGAGTAAGTTTAACTTCTCACCTTACTGGAAAGAAAAAGCCTAGATGTTAGATGTTAAAACATCATTTTATAATTATTATATTCACAAAAACAATGAATAGATGATCCTTCCTGAAAGTACCCCTAGGACAGAAAAATAAAATGTAAACTGTGTTCTACCAAGAATCAAGGTCTTAATAACTTCCTTCTGGTGAATCATCTTTCCCAAGTCAAATTTTCACACTGGGAAATGCTCTTCCTCTCTGCCCTCAGCATTCACAATTGCTGCTTGCTTTACCCAAAGACCCTGAGAAATCCTACCATAAGGGAGTTTCTATGATTGTTATGGACAGTCCTTAAGCTGACGCGTGCTTTCATGATAAAAAGACCATGACCTTGAATGTTTCACTCTTGCTTTAGTGCTTTAATGCTGTTTTCCCTCTTGGTGTTTTCTTTCTTTCCTGATTCTGACTCTAATGTCCACAATTCTATTCCATGTATTCCCAATCATGCTGAAGTCTTTCTCTAGAGACCACCCCAGACTAAAAAAAAAAAAAATTATTGTAAAAATAAACTGCCTGAAAGATGTATGAGTTTGGCTTGGCTTTACTGTGGTTTTAGTTTTTGGAAGCAAACCTCCATGCAGTCTCCTGAGGCATGTTCAGAAAGAGGTGTGGACAGGCCAAGGAATGATATAAACATTCCTAGGAATAATAAGATATATATAGAAAAAGTACTCCTTTCCTGTATCCTTTTACTGTAACCATACTACAGTGCCAGGGTCAAGTTTTGAATACAAATTCCTTTGCCATGACAAAAGACATTGCAGATGAAGAAAGTAGTGATGCTGGACACGTTATTCTTCAGTAGGCATCTGGAGGGAAACATGTACACTCTGCCAATCCTAGGCCTACAAGAATTAAGCAGACATTATCAAATGTGTCCTAGGAGTGTCCTTCTGAAATGCAAAGTGTCTTAAAAGCTGGAAAAGAACCAGGAATGGTGGCGCCTGCCTGTAATCCCAGCACTTGAGAGGCTGAGGCAGGAGGATCATTGCGAGTTCGAGGCCAGCCTAGGCTACATATGTGAGCTCAAGGCCTGCCTAAACTGCACAATGAGACCCTGTCTCAAAAAGATGAAAAGAAAGCTGGAAAGGAAATATAATTTTAATAATTTTCACAACACCATGCTGCAGACTTGTGACAAAGCTAGTATTAAACTGTCATGCTTAACCCTACACTGTACATTTCCCTGTGAACCAGAAATCATAGAGAAATGGAGCCAGAAGTCATGGCAATGCACATAATATTTCATAATTTACTTCTTTTATCCTTTTAGATGACTATATTTTTAACATTTTCCAAGCTAGCACATTGCTAGCCCCTATCTGACTTTTGGATATATTTTTAAACTTAATGTTTTTTCTTTTCAGCAACTGTTTTTTGTTTCTTTAATTTCAGTTCACAGTAAACTCTTCAGGGGAATCATCTTCAGTTCAGTGGATGGAGACTGTTTCTTGTGTTTAAAAAATGCAGATTTCCTTTGTGGATATATTTCACATATTGCTATTTTCTCTTTCTCTAAATGTAAATGAGTTATCATTCTTATTATTTTTAAAAACTTTGCATCTGAGACTATATGAGGTATTTCCTGAATATTATTGAGTTTTCAATACACAGTAATTAGATATTTAATTATATTTAGACTAGTAAATTTTATATCCCAAGCAATGACTTTCACTTCCTGAAATATACTTCAAAAACATTACCACGAATGATGATTGTGAAATTTCTTGAATTAGTGAGATAAAGGCCCAAGACAGATTATCTTATGTATTCTTATCGACATGCTAGGGGGATAGAGATTGTTATTCCATCTTATAGCTTAGGAGCTGAGGCCTGGAAGGGTTGGACACTCCCCAGGAATACACAGCTACTGGTAATAATTGTTGCCAAATGTGCTATATATACTGTTGTAATTCATTGGAAGTGCCCACAAATTATTCAAGAGGACAACTATTTTTTTTTTTTCAGGACCAGGAATCGAACTCATGAACTCACGTTTGCCAGGCAGGTGCTGTGCCCCTGAGCTAAATCCCCAGCCCAAACTATTTTTAACCTTTACTTGGATTGAATTGAATTAATTGAATTGAATTGAATTGAATTGAATTGAATTGAATTGAATTGAATTGAATTGAACTGAATTGAATTGAATTGAATTATGGAGGAGTTCCTTAACTTGCCTAAGTTCGCACAGCTAGTAAGTAATGGAGCCTGAAATGTTACCTGGCACACTGATTCCAGAGCTAAACATTTTACAATTCTCCTAATGAATCTCAAGTTAATATCTGACCTTATACTGTCGGTCTATATGGAATCATAGAAAGGTCCATTGTTATTTCCGTACAGTGAAATATCTTAGTTGCAGTCCCCTTAAAGCATAAATTTCCCAACTCTACCAGCCAGATGAACTTTCTAAAGTATAAGTTTAATCATGGCTCTTATTTAAAGAGAAAAGTTTCTCAAGACCTATCCATTACTAGTCAAAATTCCTTATCACCTTCCATCAGGCTCCTTGGCTACATTTTAGTATCATTTAGCCAAACCTTTCCCTTCATTTTGAGGACTTTTCATCCTCAGCCAAACAGTTTTCATTGCCCCTTCTTGTTAAATTTTCCTGATGACTCCCAAAATTGTTGTATCCTGGCCTAAAATCTAATCCAATTCAAAATTAGAACCTCCTCTTTTCACTCTGAACTCATCTTCCTTAATTTTACTCCTTAACATGTTCTATCTCTGGTGTGAACAGCCGCTGTTTCTTATCTCTCTGGTGTTACCTTTGAACTGTGGTCCTTACCAGGAGAAGGCACCCAACCCCCATCTCACTCCATCTGGAAAACCTGAGCTGACCTTAAGGATCTAAAGCACTTGTCTTCTTTAGGAATGCTCAGAACCAAGCAGCAAGTACCTTGCTCTTTCCTTTGCGGCTTCTTGGCCCCTGACACGTGTTTAATAGCACTTAATGCCATTTGGTTATAGCTATTGATTCAAATTATTTCTCCCACTTTCCTAAGTACCTCAAAAGCAAGGGCTCCCAGCGTCTGCTATATTTTGTATTTGGTGGGTGTGCTTTAGGGTTTGTTGAACGAATGAGGAGTGACTTATGCCTTACCTCTGCATAGAGGAATTCATACTGGACTTGTGGAAAGGAGCTCAGAAAGCTGGGAGGAAAGCAAAATAGTTTTGCCTATCCTTTTGATGGGATAGCATTCAGTCTTCAGCAGGAATCATCGCCCACCTATTATTCGCATTCTCCCTCCGTCTCCCTCTTGCTCTTGTTCTCCCTCTCTTTTCTTCCTTTTTCTCTTATGGTGCTAAGGATTGAAAGAGGACTTCACTAGGCAAGCAGCCAATCAGTGAGGTACAGCCCCAGGATTTTTAGTCCAAACCCACATTCTACACATACAAATGTGTGTGGACAATTTTAAATGCATCTCCGGCTGGCAACCCCTCAGAGGCATCCATCATCTGCCCTTCTGCTCCTGTGGTTTATAAGTCAATGATCGCACCATTCTCAGAGCACCTGGCTGAATTTGCCCGACCTAAATCAGTTCTCTCTCCTTGTCTTCGCTAATGTCATCAAGTCTTTCTCCTCAGCATCTTTCATCCGATTCATCACCTTCTTTCTTACTGCACGAACTCAGTTTATCTTGCGCATGCACAAGTCAAAACTTGGGTGTCAGCCTGTTCAGTTCCACACTTCAGCCCATCCCCCTCACTGAAGCCTAGCCGGTCTCCCAATTGGTGTTTCTTCCTGTTTAGGTCTGTCGTTAATCTCACTTTAAGTACTGAATAGAATTAAAATATCTCATTATGGCCAAAAAAGACCTTTAACTTTTAGACTTGCCCCTCACAAAGCCTCCCTCCAACTGTACACTTCAGCCATGCATATTATACATAGTTCTCCAAAAACACAGCTTCCTGTCTTTTCTCTCCCCCTGCAGTGTTACCAAGCCCAGGCACCCCATGCCTCCTTCCTTATCATGTGGAACATACTAAATCAACCCAGTGCAGTGCTTGCGTCCTCTCAAATCTGTCCTGAGGTCCTCCAACCACTGCTAGAAAGACAAGACCAAGCTCACCTGTACCGGCATCAGCTTCCACCTCAGCACACTACTCTACTGATCACTTTCTTGAGAATAGTACTTGGCTTCAACTTCCTCACAAACTGGAGTTACATTATATTTGACACAGGAAAAAAACATGGGTGAGAATTTCTTTCATTTTTACCTTCTTCTCAGTTATTTTGTATTTTTAACACAAACATGACTATTTATTGAGAAAATAAAAATCTGGAAAATAAATATATGTATACGGTTTATTTTTATGAATCCTAAAATGAAAAGTACCCACTCACGATTTCACTACAGCATTCTTTTGAATCTGCATTCCCAAAACATTCTCCACTATTAATGCTGTGTTTTTAATGGCAAAGAATAAGAGATATATTTTCTAAGAAATAATTGGAATTTTATAGTGATACTTGTTTAAATATTTGCATGTTCTCAACAAGAAAACAAGGTATCCTCTGTACAGGGTAAGGTTACTCTTCCCAGATGTTTGTGTCCAGACACTCCCCGGTAACCTACACTCCTACTCCAATTTTCTTACAGGGGCCGCCAGATGTTGCAGTTAGTGTTTTATCTTGCTCCACTTCCTCCCCACCCTCCAACCTTAGCAGAACTTATTTGTACACACTGTTCCGGCTTCTGTGGATCAGTAACCTTTGGGAGAATTCCCGACTCCAGTGAAAGCTGCAGAAAGAAGTTATACACAAACTACTCTAAACAACAGCCTTGAGGATTGATTTGTCTTAAGATTTGTTAGAGGAAAACATTTCATATCCTATTACACATATCCTGTGGCTGCAAAAACTGACCTCCCCCTTGTTGCCACTTAGCTTCAGGTCAAGGAGGCTGGAAATCCCCAACATCCCCTGACAGCTTACTGGGTGTTTCAGTTGAAAAACAAAAATTCATACGTGTAGGGTTTAAGTGCAAGGTCATTTATGAATAAAGAGTGACACAAAAGTTCACTGCAGGAAAAGAAAAAAGGAAAAAGAAACCGTTGTTTGATAGAGGAGTAAAGGAGAGAACAGTGGGAAGCTGTATGTCCTGATATACAGTGGTGAAGAAAACCTGGATATAATCAAAAGGAAAAGGGTGTGTTATACTACAGGCATTCAGTGAGTATCTCTTTAATGCAGATGGACACAAAAATGTTAAACACAGCAGTAGAAATTCTCAAGGAGTGGAAAACTGAAAAGAATATTGAATTTTTAGAGTATCTGATATACTACATCCTTTATACCATTCATTGCTCTTAGAACTCATAACTACCTTAGTACACCTTCTATTTAAAACGAGTTTGAGTAGCATGAATAAATATGCAGAAAGTGATTAAAATAATGCTGAGCATGTAAAAGGTGTCGAAGACATGTCCAGTATCACTAAGGCTTTATACATGAAGAGCCTGAGATCCCAGAATACTTAATTTCTCTAAGAGCCACCCCTGGTGTTAAAACCTAGAATTTTGTCCTACCTATATTCAGTGTGAGGTCTTTTCCTAGAACTAAGTCACATTTCTGCTTTGAATGGACTTAGTAGCTAAGAAAATCAGATCCTTCTCTATGAGTACAAATTATGTGAATGAGTGGCACTGAACAAAAATTATTACTATAGCATAGATGAATAATAGTAAGTAAAATAAGATGGACCATAAAGGCAACTAAAATGAAGTGTTTTCTTGGTCTGAATCAATCTTCTCAGTAATATTCCGAGATCAAT
Organism: Chinchilla lanigera; assembly: GCF_000276665.1. Lineage (NCBI taxonomy): Eukaryota > Metazoa > Chordata > Mammalia > Rodentia > Chinchillidae > Chinchilla > Chinchilla lanigera. The sequence goes on along the minus strand of NW_004955413.1, from coordinate 7,762,319 downwards.
AGAACAAAAGGGAACATGGACTGGTAATTGAATCCAAGCCCCCCGTTAAGATTATCAAATCACAGAATGTCAGAGTCTGTGAGACACATTAGAAAGATTTGCTTCAATTATCCTTCATTTCACAGAGGAGAAAACCAAATGTTTGATGTTGACATGACTGCCCCAAGGTCACCCAGCTTCAAGACACAGAATCACTATGCCAAAACGCCAAGGGTAGTTGGTCCCCTTGGAAATCGCCCTCTGAAAACCATGAGTTCAAAACTAGCAAAGAGGTAACTTTATTGATTTAAATTTGTAAATCACCTCACAAGTAGTACAAAAAAAAAGAAAACATAAAAACAAACACTTGAATTGGTCTTCACGGGAACAGGGAAAGGGGAAAGATGTTCCTTTCATTTAGGTACAGTTTCACCTTTGAATGTTCTACCTACTTGCAAAGGCAACTGAGCAATGCAGCCACAGCTATAAACTACGATGCCAGCAGGAGAATCGGAGAAAAACAAACACGTGTATATATGCTGAGTTTACATTTTCAGATGTCTGCACTGGTATATACGGCACGTAGGTTATGGAAAGAGCACAGATACACAGCACTGCAAATCATAATAGCTTCCTCTCTTTTCTCTACTTCGTGCATTGCTGGGAGAGGTGCCTCATCTCACTCAATCTCAAAAGGCTGAGAAGCGATAGAAGTGCCTCGTTTCATACATCTCTCCAGGGCTGTCATCTACTTGGGCTCCAGGAGACAAGAGTACCTGTGTGTCTGGGCTCTGGCTGCCCGGTGATAGTAGAGGCTCGAGAATGCAGGCTCATGGTGGTGTCCTCATCGTCATCCAGCATGTCCCTCACGTCCCTGTCGCTGCTGTATTTGGTCTGCATTCTGATTCCTGCAGGGCTGAGGGGAAGTGTGATCAGATTGCTCTAAGCTGCTTGGCTACCAGGGGATAGCTCAGGAAGCCGGGCACTGAAAAGCATTCCTAATGTCCTCTGCCGACAAGCAGCACGGAAAGCCTCTGCCTCCAGTTCCTGACTGGAAAGGCCCAGCCCCTCCCCTGTAAGCCCGTACTCCGAACGCCAAGTTTGTCAGGCTGAGGGGAAATAGCATCTGTTTTCTGTTTGGGCAGTCTCTGAACGGTTATTAAAACAGTTTCCCTTCTCAGACTCTGTGTTTATCTGTCTGCACTTAAGAAACTGCAGTGTAGAGATGGTAAGACCTTGCAAGAGCACTACTGGCTCTTCAGACACTGAAGAATAATAAGCCAAAGGGGGGCACATGCTCTCCTTGAGCCACTTAGATGAAGTTTAATCACCTGCACCTCTGTTGCAAAAGACGAGCCTCTTCCTGTCTCTGTGAAAGTCACACCATCACACACAGGGACACTCAGCACTAAAGAACCCTCCTGGGAGCATCTAATCATTTCAACTCTTTTATTTCACACAGAAGGAAACTGAAGCCCATCTAAGTAAAGTGATTGCTTAACATCCCATAGCTGGTTACTAACAGAATTAGCTTTAAAAATGCTCTCCTGAATTTTTATCTGGTTCAAACAAAGCAACATTTAAAGAGACTATCATCATAATAATCAAAGGGGTCATCATAACTCTAAATGAAAAGACAGTGAGGGAGGTCCTATAAATCTTCTCATGGAATAAAACAATCTTCTCATGCTCAAAACAAAATGCACTCCTGCTGCCAACTTTCTTCTTAAAATTGGACTTGATTTAACATTTCATTATACACAGGGTATCTTGATCGTGAGAAACTGCGTATTTTACTGGTGATCAGAATTTGTGTGATTATTGCTAACCATCATTTGAAAAGCTAATTAACAATTTGCACCGGGTGTGGTGGCACACGCCTCTAATCCCAGCACTTGGGAGGCTGAGGCAGGAGGATCATTGTAAGTTTGAGGCCAGCCTGGGCTACAAAGTGAGCTCAAGGCCAGCCTGAACTGCATAGCAAGACTCTGTTCAAAAAGACAAAAAACAAAAACAAAAACAAAAAAAAAAATTTGCACCTAAATTTCATAAACTGAAAAAGAATATGAAATGATCTTTTTAGATAATGTCCCAAAATTCTTCCTGAATTAGTCCAGTTCCAGTACAATGACATTACTTGGTAGTCTGTCTGTCCTGCAACAACAGAATATCTGAGACTTGGAAATTTATATACAATGCAAAATTTGAAATACAACTAATTCTCACAGTTCTGGAGGTTGGGAGGTCCAAGATCAAGGTTTTGACAGGCTTACTTGCATGCATCCCCTGTTCCTGACAGGGCAGGAACACTGTGTCCTCCCATGGCACAGGTGGAAGATCAAGCCATATAAATATTCCAGAGCATTTCAAATTTTTAAAAAAAGTCTAAAGGGAATTTTTTTCTTAAATAGCAACTTAATAAAAAGTAAAAAAATAAAAATTACTTGTCCATTTGCATTGGATTGAATATAGTAGAGAACACCATAGAAAAGAAGGCAGTAAGAATTTGGAAGGTGGAAGTAAGTGAAATATGAGAGTGAAATATTAAAATAAAGATAAAAAGTTAAAAATAACAACATCTGAGTGCAGAAAAAAGTACATGCAAGAAGTGCCTTTAAGTATGGTTCTGGGCCAGGGATATAGCTCAGTGGCATAAGTGCCTTCCTGGCAAGTGCAAGGTCCTGAGTTCAATTCCCAGTACCAAAAAAAAAAAAAAAGAAAAAAAAAAGTATGGTCCTAATAGCAATTACAACTACTGCATCTCCCAAGATTTGGTTATTGAAGGTTATCTTTGATAATTTCTGATGAACAATGTACATTAACAGTTACACTACTTTTCCTTAGGTACTTGGTTTTTTTCAAAAAGAACAAAAATATTTCTGAACATCTAATGCAGTGATTGTAAACCTTTTAAAGACCGAATGCCAAACTTCAACCCAAAGCCCACTTACTTATCACAAAGTGCCAACACTACAATTAAACCCGAATACTGAAGTTTTAGTTTAGAAAAAACAATTCTACATTAACATCTTTTCTCTTAAAAAACACAAAACATGTGTGCCATAAATTCAGCACCACTGATCTAGTGTTTTCCAGGTACTGTTCTCAGATTCATGGACTCATCAGTGTAAATTAAAACTATCCTTTTAGAGTCTTTGTCCATGTTCCCAGAAAAAAGCAAATGATGTGCAAACAAAATAAGTTCATAAGTAGTTCAGTATATTAGAATCCAGTAAGTGTTATGATAAATATAGAGCAGGGAAAGGAGATTAAGGATTTTGGGAAAGTGTGGCTAGCAATTTTAAATAGGGGAAACAGAGTAAGCCTTGTTGAAGTGATGCTTGTGTTGAGTCTTGGAAGAGATGAGATGGGAAGCCCATCTGCTAGCTTGGTGAGATTCATTCAAAGAAGTGTACAGGTTATGTTCTTTGCATTCTTGTGCAGAGGGAATAAAGGACAGGCAGGGCACAGCAAGTAGTGGGGAATGATATGGAGTGTGGTATTGCTTCTTTATTAGAAAGAAGAAAGAAAAACCCTTCATAGACAAGGTGCGGGGGAGAGAAGGATGTCAAGGAGGTGCCTGAATCTAGAAACTTCCATAGTGCACACAAAAGGGCAAAGGGGCAGAGGACCTGAAAAATGTAGGTTTGCCACCTTTTTCTGCTGCTTTGTTGCTGCTTACCAGACTTCACATTGTCATCATTTTTCTTTTTTTTCTCTCTTCTGAACTCTAATTTCTCTTGGGGGAAATTAGCCTATTTAGTTTCTCAGGACTTGGCCCACTCCCCTTTGTTTTCTGACCTTAGCCTACCTGCCAACAGTGGTGACTCTAACTGCATTAGGGGTACAGAGGCATCAATCACTCTAGCTGCTTGAGCTGAGAGGGGACATTGGCAGGGCAGTACATAGACCCCCCACACACTGTGAGGTCAACTTAAGGATCAAGAGTGCCCATCAGTGAATCTGCATAGATCATCATCTTTAGCTTTAAATTTTATATCCTCAGGTTCCACATCCCAGATTTGACCAACTGCAAATTTAAAATATCTGAAAAACATTGTCTCTGTAGTGAGCATATATAAACTTGTCTTTGTCATTGGTGTCCAAACAATTCAGTGTAACAGTTTTACATAGCATTTATATTGCCTTAGGTATTATAAGTAATCTAGTGATGATTTAAAATTTATCAGAGGAGATATATAGGTTATGTACAAATATTGCACCATTTTATGTAACAGATATGAGCACCTGAAGATTTTGTTATCAGTGAGAGTTCTAGAACTGATGACCCTTGGATACCAAGGAATACTCTTGTTGAAAACTTGCCAGGAATCATACAGTTACAACACAGTGCGGTTCAGATGCAAACTGATGCAGTTTGATTTTAGACTTTTATGCCTGCATGCTCTGTCTCTGACTATTTAGAAAGATGGGCATAAAAACAACACTTTTCTTTTAGGAATAGACATAGTGTCCCCTTTTTTGGTAGTTAGGAGGTTACCTATAAGTCTGACTTTTTAAAGATCTTTTTTTCTGATGTGAATTATTTATTTAAAGATGAGTTTTATTTATAAGCATGTAAGTTTTATTTATAAGCATGTAAGTTTTATTTTTTGGTGTAAGCTGTAAGAAAACTGAAGAGTCTGTTTTTGAAAGACAATTTTAACTAAGGAATCAAAAGAGTTTTTGAACACTGATAGCTGTTACTGTGGCTTTTTAGCCTCACTGCACCACAGCAGTGACAAATTACGGGTGTAGCTGGGGACTGTCAACAGGGGTCAGTATAGTACTTATAGCCCCTTTTGCATAGCTAGTTGAGATTATTATTATTTTTTATATATCTTGTTATGCTTTTCTCTTTGGTGTTTAAGACCAAGTTAAAGTGAAACCAGTGTAATCAAAATTAACATCCTAGTATATAGCAAGATCAATTAAGACTCCTCAGAATTTCATTTTGAGACCATGTATAGACCCTCTTCTCTGTGTCAGTGTTATCTGCCAGGATAAGTCATGGAATTGCTTGACCATGTGGCTTCCGTTGGAAGCATGGAAAATGCTTTGATTTTTCTTTGATGACACTCCTTTTAGCACAATGTACATTCGTTGACTTCGGTCCTCTGGGGTCTTAAAATTTTCCTGTTCAGGAGGTTGCGTGATCTTCCTGTTCAGTAGGTTGGGTGATTCACCAGAGTTGTAGGGTCTAGAGAGAGATCTCATGTCCTGGATCCTTGAGGAACTTGGAGAGCCAGGGCCAAAATATTGGTTTATTTTTAGCTCAGCTATCATTTTATTTCTGATCTGTACACCTCAGTTGTTGAACATCCGAGAGGTCAGCTGAACCAGTATTGAAGTGCAAACAGTAGGTTTAACCATGATAATTTCTTCTAGATATCAAGTACTTTGAAATATAAAGTACCACCAGGGAACTGTTATTTTTTTAACCATGATTGTTTCAACAGATAAGGCTTATAGTTTTATGGGGGAAATTTGAAGTCAAAATCAAATATAGTATTTAACATAACAATTATGTTAACATTGTTAGGTTAGAACAATTTGGGGCTATCTTTAAAAGTAGGTTTACATTTTGATTTTAGTATAGAATGTTTTATCACCAAAAAAAAGCTATAGATTGCTAGATGGGATATTTGTTCACTATCTATCCTTACTATTAAGCCAGGTTTAAGGATTTGTTTTTTCACCCTTTTTACTTATATCTAGAGAAATAATCAAAACTTTTAAATCCTTCAAATTGGCCCTAAGTTTACAAGATAAAACTTAAAGGTGATGTTTTGGGGACAAACATTGAGCTATCTATAATTATTTAGAAGTACTACACTGTGGTTCATGAACACTTTTGTTTGCAAACAGTTTGGTTTGCAACAGATGCATTTGACAAAATTTTTGTTTGTAAACTCTGCATCAGGTGGCAAACACAACCATGGCCATCTCTCCCACACAAGCATGAATGTGGCCATCTTTCCCAAAACTGTGCAATGAATTAAGCTCATAAACTGTGGTACCATTATATATCTTTAAGATCTCTCCTGTGTACCTTTGGGAAGAGATAAAGTACCCTGCTTAGGTTACTTGAGGTGAGCTGCCAGTCTTGTCTGGCGGTCACACTGCATGTGCCACCCACTAGAGACCAAAGTGAGGCTACAGCCTGTCTTGCTGTTTGTCAGAACTAGTGTAGGCATCTTTGCCAGTGATACAGAGATCCACTGTTTATATCCAGAACAAGCATCCTTGTTCTTGACACATATCTACTTTAATCCTCATCAGCAGATCCAGAAGGCAGACAGAAGGATTTGTACATAACAGCTGGACTTTTACTCAAAAATTTTCCCTAAAGATTGTTATATGTTGGAACCTATGCTGTATGCAAGGGACTTGTAGAGGGATTAAAAGTTAGGAGATGTCACAGCTATAATTACATACTGTTATAACACAATCATAAAAAATTTTACCAGCAACTTCAGTCAGGAAGTCACCAGTATAATATGATTTTTAGCTTTGTATCTTTGAAGGCCTGCACACTTGACAAACACAAATGCACTTAATATACTGGAGGTGAGCAATAATTATCATCACAGCTATATGTAGAAATCCTTATACATATTTACTGAGTTTTAGCACTTAAGACAGAATATAGCTTTTTTTAAACAAGTTTATAGGGTGTGACTACACTGACAAGGCTTAAGAAACATCTTTAGAAGTCTTATAAATTTAGGAAACAGTGCTGTTGATCACTAGTAGACTTACTACTCAATATACAACTGTGCCTTATTTGTATAATAACAAAACAGTTGTTTAATTAAAGCCAGAAGGTGTAGATCAAGTTTTTACATGGCAAGAGCAAACTTAAAGCAAGATGCCAAATCTTGATCCTTTTATATGTCTAAGATCTAAATGTATATTGTATAAAATAGAACACTGATTAGTTACCATTTTTTGTACTGAGAATCAAACTCAGAAGCTTGTACTTGCCAAGCAGGTGCTGTGCCACTGAGCTATATCCCAGGCTCATTAGTTACTTGTATGTATTAAATTTATGATGTTTTAACACTATAAACTTAACTTTAAAGCTTACACTTACAGTACTTCTTGTTTTTGCATACATATGTTGTGTATAAACTAAGAAAATATTTAACCATTATAAATTATTGAACATATTTTATAATACAACATTTAATTGAACTTTTAAAATTCAGTTTTAATAGGCAAAAGTTTAACAATGGAAAATGCAATATCTTAGTACAATAGAGAGCCTTTGTTTTTAAATCTTTGTAAGTTTAATCAAGAGCCTCTTAATATCTTAAGAAAGCCTTATTGTTTTAGACAAACAGAGCCTAACCTTTTAATTATAATCAATCTAAATATATTATAATAATATATTTAATAATATTTGTTGAGTTGTGTCACTGTATAACTTTGAAAAACACCTAGAAAGTCACAACAGTAGAAAAAACTGAACAAATAGGTCAGACAGGAGCTGAAAGTCTTGTTTTTCAAAGCCCAAGAAATCCACACGTATTTGTCTTAAGTATTTTAGATTACTTATGAGACACAAATCATAACATTTAACATCTTTTTAAAGTTATATATCATTTTTGACCAAGGAAAAAACACTTTAAGATTTTGTATACAGTCAACAATAGACATTTTCTTTATAAAAACAATTTTTAAAAATCTTATGTTGATTGGTTAACAGCCTGGATAGAAACATGTTACCAAGAAATCTGTACTCTTTACTCTTACGAACTGATTTAAATTAGCCCACTGTTAAACTATGTGAACTAAAAAGCATTTGAGCTAAATGGTGAGTGTCTGCTTATTTATAAGCAAATCTAAGTAGTGATTTTGGAGGATGTTATATCTGAGAGTTGACAGACAGAAACATATATTAACCTAAATCCTATATGCCTTTTATGTTATCAAACTTTAAGGCTTTTATTTGTACATCCCATGCAAGCTTTCAACCCTTTAGCCTTCATCTTGCAATGTTTTTGTTTTTTGTCTTTTTGAGACAGAATCTCGCTATACAGCTCAGGTTGGTCTTGAGCTCACTTTGTAGTCCAGGCTGGCCTCTAACTCACAACAATCCTCCTGCTTAAGCCTCCCAAGTGCTGTGCAATGTGTTTTGACATCCCCAAAATCCTATATTTCTCTGTACGTGTAAGATCTAAAAGATCCTGAAGCTTAATTTGGCAAAAATGGAAAAAAAAAAAAAAAAAAAAAAAAAAACAAAACTGATACAAACTCATAAAGCTTTAACAAAGCAGCTGTAGTTACCTTAATCAGTTTAAATGGACAAACAAGAAACACGGAAAACAATGGCTTTTAAGCCAGAGTACACTATTAGATTATTGGCCACTTTGACCTGTAAAAATCTTTCAAAAATACAGGTGTACAGGGGTAAAATGACTAGTCAGAACAGTTTTGGGGAAACCAGTTAGCATAGTGATCTCTTATAAAAAGGGACACCAGGTACTGTTAGAGAGCAAGAAAACCCCTTTTATACTGTGAAAGTAAGGACTGTTTAAATAGTGCATTACATTGTTATTTATCTTAGTAGTGCAGTACAGCTACTGAAGAAACAGCTCTTGGTACAAGGAAGAGGCAGTGCAGAGCTACTGAGGTTTCACTGTTTAATTCTGCAAGAGAGTATGTGGGATAGGAGCATTATTTTATACTCTTTTTACACTCTTACTCTGTATCTCTACCAAGACCAGTAATACAGTGGATCCTCACTCTGTGAGGCAAGTCAACAATAGTCATGCTCTGTGTCAGCCCTAACCCTAACCCTAACTCTAACCCTAACCCTAACCCTAACCCCAACCCCAACCCTAACCCTAACCCTAACCCTAACCCCAACCCCAACCCTAACCCTAACCCTAACCCCAACCCTAACCCCAACCCTAACCCCAACCCTAACCCTAGCCCTAACCCTAACCCTAACCCTGACTCTAACCTGGGAGAGTGTGTCCAAGGCCTGATCTCATGGTGGGCAACTAGATTGGGACTGAATACATTTTGAGGGCCCTGAGAAGTGACAGAAAGCCCTCAGAAGAATATTCCTGAGTTCAACTGTGAGGAGAGAGAGATGGTGGCATCAAGCGCCTTTGGTTTAGAGAAGTGGGTTTTTTTTTTCCCACAGAGTTTGAAAGAGCTGCTCAAGTGAGTTCCAACACTACCTCACCACCCCCTGAGCACTGCCAGCTCTCAGTGAGTTGGAATGATAAAATGGCCTGGGGATTCTCCCTTAACTGTGACCTTTGTTCTAGCAAATCTTTTGGGGGAAACTTGGGTAGTTGT
>NW_004955413.1:7674191-7752925 GCF_000276665.1 Chinchilla lanigera | reverse complement strand
TAGCAAATCTTTTGGGGGAAACTTGGGTAGTTTTTTTTTTTTTTTTTTTTTTTTTTTTTTTTTGTGCCGGGAATTGAACTCAGTATTTGTTTGTTATTGGCTCTTTGTTAGGGTGGGGACCCAAACGCCAGGGACACTGGAGGCCAGACAGCCCTGAAATGTGTGGTAGGACTCTAATCTGTTCTTAACCCAGTAAATCTACCAAGACATGTCTGAAGATAGGGGTTTGTCATACTAGCAGAGAGAGAAAAGTCCAAACCTGTAGCTGAACTCTTAATGGAGTTTTAAGAGAGGGTTTTGATGGAGTCATCTCAGGCCATGCTGGAAAAGAGCACAAAGAGAGTTTACCTCCCACCTCACAGAGAAGTGCAGGGGAGATGGTGGATAGTGGAGATTTTCTCTGCTGGTAACCCAGCTGGGCTATCAAGATCCAGCTTACACCAACTGGCTTTTGAGTACTGCTTGGGAAGGAACCCTAGCTGGGTCTTCCAGTTGCTGTTCCAGCTTTCACCAGCTCTATGCAATGAGAGATCTATCTCTACAAAGGAATCCATCTCCCTGTCAGCTAACATTCCCACTGTTTTGAGTGGGGGATTACCCAAAAAATGCTAGAGAACTTATTCTTTGCATGAAGAATGGCAGCCAATCTAATTAGCTTTTGACTAGTTGGTGAAGTACCCACTGTTTCTTAGATTTCTATAAGGGAACGGAGAGAGTGGACATGTGATCTAGCTGTTCTGTCACACTTACCTCTCAATAGATAAGATGAAACCCATGTTGGTGTCAAAGATGAAACCAGCTCCTTCCCTTTGCATTCTTGTTCAGAGGCACTGAAGAAGGACGGGACAGAGTAAAGCAAGCAGGGGAAACTATCAGATCCAGATTGTTACATAGAGCAAAGAAAATCCCTTGATAGATGAGTGGGACAAGAGGATCTCCATATAAGCACCGAAATCTGGAAGCCTATATAGTGCATGCAAAAGGGAAGATAAGTGGGCAGAGGACTCACAAAAATGCAGGCTTGCTGCTACTTGTTGTTGCCTGCCGTTCCACTGGATTCCATCAATTTTCTGTCTTCTGCAGGATAATTTCTCTGAGACTTATCTCACTTTGCCTTTACTGTACTTTGACCATTGCCCCTTTTTTCTTTATTTTCTTGTCTTCACTAGAATGGGAATCACAAACCCTTGAGGGGCAAGCATGCCTGACATGACTGAGAAAACACAGAGAAGCCCATGTCCTGAGTGGAATGAGTGAAGGGTGGAGAAGCAGAAGATAACTCAGAGAGCTAAAGGGAGAGTCATATGCACCGTCATAAAAGTATGTATTTATTTTGCTTCTTGTTATTAATATGAAGCATACATCAATGAGAATTCTAAGTAAAAAATGAATAATTTGACTTAAACTTGTGCTTACATGATCTGTAGAGAAACAAGGATGAAGCCTAGATGACAACTCCAAAAATTACCAGAGTAACACAGGCAAGCACAGATGTTGCCCTTCAACAGGCATTTCCTCTAATATAATTGCGACTCATCTTGAGTTTACCCTCTAGACTTGGGTTCAGCTAGCAGCTCTGTCTTCTTCCCTGTCTCATGAAAAAATATAAATGTTTCTTTTCATCCGCATGTACATTTCTATGTAAATTGCAACACACACTATGTGTCAACAGGTCGGGAATAGAATATTTTGAACAACTTGGAGCAATCTTGCTTTATACCACCACTTGGTCATATTCAAGCCCTTACATCTATATCATAGGTAATTGTTGGCGTTCCCATCTGTTCTAGGAAGTGCAGATTAATTTTCAGTATCCAATATTACTTTTCTTGAATATGATGATTTTTCAAACATTCAGTCCTGAGAAATCATGAAAAATGAATCCAACCAAAAACAAAATTAAAATGTTTGGAGTTTCTTCAAAAATCCCATCTTAGGCTTTAATTAAATACTCAGTATTGAACTAGTTAATTGTACTTCATATACTCTCACACTGAATTATCTTGGCCTCTAATTTTTTCTCAGATAGTGGCAATATAAATTTGCATATTGAAAGGTGAAAGTAAATATCACAAAAAACTCTGTTATCTTCTCTTGGATTTTTAAAAAAATATTGAAGAACCCAAGTTTATTTTTCAATTCAGAACTGCTATACATGCCTTACCCAGTATCAAACTCATCTACACTTTTGGAAGAAATGCAGATTGTGCCAGTAATTCTTGTATAAAAGATGCATAATTTAGAGGCTTAAGATTTAATAACCCTTTTTTTTTACATGAAGGTAAAAGCAACACAACACAAAATTACATTTATAGTGAACAAGTCAGTGATTTGGCACAATTTCTTCTCACATATTAACAAACACAAAGTTACAAATGGCTCCCAACAATACAGAAATCCCCACAGTCCAGTATTAACAGTACTGTTACCATATAGTGGATCCAATGCATAGAATCCAGGCTCTTGTTTATGGCTAGCAAAGAACTACAAGTGTATACCCATTGGTAAAAGAAAATTCAGCTACATTTATTGAAGATAATGGGAAAATGTGTTTAGGACAAGCATGACCAGAAAAGTGGTGTTGGGGTGACATGGAAACAAACAGCACACAGATATATTGTGGATTTCGATTTTAAAAGATGTGCACCTCAGGCCTGGTGCCTCTCAATGGGTTTCTGGATAATATTGACAGGAATGACTGACAAGGTACTGAATCATGTTCAGGGGCTTTCAACACTCATGCATGCTCCAGAGCTTACTCTGATTACATTGCATACATGACATGCAGTCTATATTTATGAACCTTTTAAGGAAGTTCAAGTGGGGAAAATGTGACTGGAGATATCAAGCCATGAGTTTTAATACGATTGTGTCTGGCCTCGATCTTAGAGATCTCCTTGCTCTTTGTTATTTTATTTCTCCTTCTCTTAGATAAATGGAAGAAGATTGGCCCTGGAGTGTTGCACAAATTCAAGTGGATGGAAGGGAGTAGTCTACTAACCCCAATTTTTCTACCTGAATTAAAGCCAGTGGGAAATTGTAGAAGAACATGAGCCAAATCAGCACATAAAGAAATATCATTACCTTACAATAGTGCACTTTTATAGTAATCACTAAGGAATAGGTGAAAATTGCAAAATAATGTATCATAAAAATTGCAAAACATGTTCTATATGCAAAATTCTAACACTCGGTGATAAGCTTGTTTATGTTTTAAAATTGCTTTCAGATCCTATTTTTACTTATAATATTTAAAATGGAGAAAGCTTTCCCATTAGAGTAACTTTGCAATAAATTACATTATGCAGGATTCTATTAGAGAGGTACAGTTATAATATCTGAGTTATTTCATTCAAAAAAGTTGGAGTTGCTACTTTTGGATGATGATAATCCTAATCATGGTCACACTGATGAAAATAATAATTGATTGTAGTGAAGTTTTTTTCTCATTCTTTACTTAGTAATTCCAAAGTAATTTGTTTCTATGATTCTGGAAACAATGGCCACGCTCCTATTCATGCAGGAAAGATGGCTGTGGTCATGTTTGTCACCTGATGCAGGGTTCACAAACAAGAGCAAAATTTTGTCAAATGTTTGGTTTATGAACCAAATTCTTTGCAAACAAAAGTGTGGATGAACTGAAGCACCACTGTATATTTTGTCTTCTACCTATGCCTATTATGTTGGAAATTTAGGAACAAGTCATAGAAATATGCATGCCTTCCAGGGGCACTTCCTGAGATAAGAAACAATTCTGGAAGAGCCAGAAATTAAAATTCCCTTGAAGCACCAAGGGCTTGTGGCTTATTTCTGGAAAATGCTAAATCCATCTTACAATGAAAATTCAATCTTGGATGCCCTGACACCATGTCTAGAACTCTATGTACTATAACTTAATATTTTCCCCATGGAGTTAACAAGTACAGAAACCACAGCCTTTCATCTTATTTCTCAGCTAAGATTAAAGTTTGCCAAGCTGTCAACCCTTTCAGCGTTTAGTTTGACCTCAAATACCACTCTCTTAGTTTTGCTTTTTGTAGTCTTTACAATCTCAAATACTTTTAGCCTTCACCTCCTCTCCCTGACAGGAGCTTCTCACAGATACTGAATGAGGAAATATTGCATGGTTGGTCGTAAGCATTTCCCATATGAATCCATACACAATTGTGAGTTGCGTGTTCCTGGGTAGCTGTGCTTCTGATTTCAAATCTGTTAAAATAAAACACAGTGATGTAATTAGCACAGCATAAGGAATACTGGCTCACAGAGCTGAAATAAAAATACCAATGAACAGAATTTTGAAGTGTCTGTATTATTAGAAAAGGAGTCTGAGTTTGAATTGTATTGATTCACAAGTGCTACTAGAATTGACTCCATAATTAAGGCAGTAAAATGACTCAGCATTTTTCAGGAAATACCATTAGCTGTATAAAATGAAACTAAGCCCCTGATAGAGAAGAAAACCTATCAAATATTCTATAGAAAGTTGTTTATTTACCTTTTAGTCTATTACCTAGATGTTTATTTATCAAATCAAGCAATAGTTTAGTGAAATTACACTGGGTATATTTAATAAGAAGGCCAAACAAAAGAGTTAATGCTGAAGAGAATGTAGAACTACATGAAAAATCATAGATGTCAATGCCATTTAAAGGCAGGACAAACAACCTTCTACATTTTACTGCATCCTGAAGGCATGATTTTATTACAGCACATGTTGAAATGTATAATAATTATTACTATGGGTAAATGGAAGCATGGCCCTGTTCTCTCTGCTCCTCAGTCTCCTGAAGGAGTCATGTTAATTAGTCACAAAGAGTATCACTGAGCCTCCATGCAACAATTACAATCTGAAACTCCTTACTTTGGGTATCTATCTGTTCTTGATCCTGAGGTTGGAAGACAGAGAATCATCTTTAGAAGTGACTAAGACTAAGACCAAGTACTTTGATCCAGGTCTCAGGGAGAACTCTGACCAATGTTCTCTAAATATTTCCCCTGATACTCAAGTAGCTAGATTAAGGAAACCAAGAATTAGTAATGTATATTTTTGGTAGTTAATTAGATTGCCAATTTAGTGGCTTGAGAGCTACCTTGGGGATTAGCTCTGGGTGCATCTGGAAGAATCATGGAGGAGTGACATGAGGACTATATCCGGTCTCTGGTCCCTTTCTCTCTGAGTCTCCCCCAGTCTCTGTTTTCCGGTTGCCAGGAAGTAAGCAACTTCCTTCACCACAACTTTCACCATCTTGTTTCTGCCTTGGAGCCCTCTGACTATGATCTGAAGTTGTAGATATCAATATTTTGTCCTAGCAATGGGAAAGCTGACCAATACAATATCAAAACACTAATTTACGCCTGCACCTGAGATTATACAAAATTCCCTACTTGCACATTTAATACTACAGCAAAGGAAATTCATGAGAAACAAACTACAGGAAAGAAGGAAGTAGGTTTTGTACATTGTTAAAATATACGGTGCTTGTGTTAGTAGTAATTAAGTGATATTAAAATACAAATATGATCATACTCAGTGGTTTGTGCTTTTTACAGTGAAAATTACCTACCAGGAGAAAAATGCCAAGCTACCCTATGAGCTTCAAATTAATTCCACAAGCATTTTAAGACACAATTTCAACACATATTGAAAATGTTGGAACAAACCACCAAGTGAAGGATAGGAGAAAATATAACAGGAACAAGTACCAGATATATGTGTGAAAAGTATGAAATTTCTAGGAATTGAAAAACAATATTGAGAGCACAGGACAAAAAAATGGGAATTATAAACGGCAACAAGTTAGGTTTGGGAAAGACAGCTACAATTATAGAACTGAAAAATTCACTCAAAGAATTAATGCAGATGTTTAAGAGCAAATTAGCCACTGAGGAAGAAAAATTTGTGGATCAGAGGATATATGAGAAGTAAAAGTCAAAGATCAAAACAAAAACAAAAGAGAATGAAAAATACAAGAAAAATAAAAAGAAACACATGAGATATTGTAAATGAGTCTATAATAACTGTAACTGAAATCTGAGAAAAACCAAGTATGGTTGAGAATTTTCTAAAATTGAGAAAAAATATCAGATTTTAAACATATTGCCTTCAAACAGGAGATCTTTCAAAAACAGTAAAAAATCAGATAAAAGTGAAATAACATCTTCAAATGGCTAAGACCAGAACCTCAAGCCTCTAATTCTATATTTAATGAAAATATTTTTTATAAAAGTCAAACTGACAGGTTTTTTTTTGTGTGTTTTGTTTCTTATGGTACTAGAGATGGTGGGCTGTCACACTGAGCCACATATCCCACCTATTTTTAAAAAAAGGTTTTTTTGAGACAAGATCTCACTTAAGTCACTAATTTTCACGGGCTAGGCTTGAACTTGCAGTTCTCCTACTGAACCTCCCAGAGTGCTGGAATTAAAGGTGTGTGCCACCACAAAGAATCCAAGTGCAGTAGATGTGCTGTAGAAAACATATAAAAGCATCTTCTTCAGGTTTAAGAAAAATGACTTGAAATGTAAGCTAGCAAAGTTGGAAATCAATAAGAAACAATAAACAACATAAATATGTAAGCAAATATAAATGAACATAGGCTGCATAAACATGTTTCTATGCTTACACATACACATGTAACACATCTCCAATGAAGCTATATTTTGTTGAATCAAAAAGGATATCAGTTGTAGAGTGTACCACTAATTCCATCTAATTCTGTGAAATGAAGTTTATTGAAGATAAGGAATATAAGACATTGCAGAACCTGGAAACCAAGAGATTATTTTGTTACAGGTGTAAATGAAAGATAAAACAGCCAAACAGAAAATAATAAGATAGTGCTGATCCCCTAATCTTGCTACACAGTGAAGATAGGAAGAAAAATATAAGTCCCTTGAGAAGCTGGTACTGCAAACTAACACTCATACAGTTCTTCTTTAAATGCTACAGTAAACCAAGTACAGCATTTAATTCAGAGTGGCCAGAGGTTTGTGTGGCCCCTCTTTGATCTGCAGAAGCAAACTCTAATGATGGAGCTCATCTTCAGTTCATAGTAACAAAAGAAGTGGGGAGGGACTAAACAGAGTGTTCTAAGAATTCTACATTGATCAGGAAAAACATAAAAATTCCAGTTGATATTAGATTTTGAAATACAAAATATTAGTCTTTGATAAGTAAAGAATATATGCTGTAATCACTAAAGAATCTACTATGCTATTAGTAAGAGACTTTAAATTAAGAGAAGAAACAAGAGCAAAATTTAATAAAAAGTATTAAATCAGATGCCAAATTAAGAAAGAAAGAAAAGAAAATGTAACACTTAATGGGCAGATACAATTCTAGATCTACATGTTCCTAATAATATAGTTTCAACAATCATATTAAATGTTTACAGAACTATAAGTATAATTATGGTGGGTATTTTTAGCACAGTTCTCTTGTATGGGAAAAGCAAGCACATAAAATGACAGAAATAGTGTCACATGCAGTAAGTTCTTTGATCCAGAGAGTATCTGTGATTACAATGAAAATCAGAAAGCATTTTGAACTTAATGACAATGAAAATATATTAAAATTATACAGTTTTCACTGCAGGAAAAGAAAGCTCGAAGTTCATGAATCAAGCATCCAACTCAAGAAGTTAAAGAGTACAAACTAAACACACACACAAAAATAGATAAAAGGAAATAATAAGGTGAGAGTCAAAATCAATGAAAGAAATGATAGAGAATCAGCAAAGTCAAAAGTTATGGGATTTTACTGAGGGAGGATTATTAAATTGAACCATATGCCTAATGAGATTAAGAGGAAGGAAAAAATAGTCACACATACATACTGGCATACACATTAGTGATAGAAACTTGTAATTCCTCAATCTTGCTACCAGGTGGAAATGATTAAAATTTCATATTTTATGGACATTAACAGAAAAACAAATGACAATTGCAAGTAGAAAGGCTTCAACACACAATGAAGAAAAATTCATAATAATACAAATGTGAAATATTTTTAAAACTTTATAAAATGAGAGATGTTGTTTTTAGCTTAATGATAATAGTTTCACACATTATGTGTATGACACCGTGCTAGTGATTTTACTTTTCTACCCTTTTTCTCACAATTCTGGTGGATACTCTTTATAGTCTCATTTATAGGTAAGGGCAGTGAGACTCATTAGAAATAAAATGACATATTTAATATCACACAAACAGTGAGTGGGCTGAAGCCTATGCTCTTGGTCCCCCGTGTGACACTGAGTAACATAGTCTGCTCCTGGATTGAACAATTTCAAACAGATGCCAGATGTCCTGCAGGACCACAGAAACACTTGAGTCAATAGCACTAATGACTATCCTTAGACTGTATAGGCCTCTTCCACCCTGCTCTCCACCCCACCCCGCACCTGTCACCACTGAGTCTCTTTCTTCTCTTTTGGTTAGTAAATCAGGTTCTTAAGTGTGTGCCTTGCTTTTTTCTGAGAAAGTTTTGTCTTTGCACGTACTTACAAGTTATAAGAGAAAATTGATCCATCATCCCAGACCCATAATGAGTCAGTCTGATTGCGAGAAAGCCCAATCCAAAAGGAATTAATAGGATAGGAAGACATTTCTCCTACTATAAAATCCTGTAGTGAAACAAAATATAAATACACATCAGAGAGAGAAAGAGAAATGTTATCACAGACATGAGAATAAAAAGAAAAAGACAACTTACTGTGTATGTTGATGAACAATACATGTATAACTTAGCACTCTCAAATTGAATGTCATTGTCATTTAATTTTCTCACAAAGAATATATTGATCATGCAAATTAAAAATAGATTTCTAATATCCGTGTGCTGCCTCCATTCAATGAACTCAACAAAATCCAAAGATGACAGGGTCTCTGGGCAGACTTTGTGGTTGACAAGCCACTATTTAATCCATATTAAAAGTAGAAATTAATACTAACCTTTTCCAGAAATGCCTTCCAGAATTGGTTAGCACCTTAAAATTAATTTAGTACCAGCTGGACATAGTGGAATACACCTGTAATCCCAGCACTTGGGAGGCTGAGGCAGGAGGACTGCTGTGAGTTCAAGGCCAGCTGGGCTACATAAGCAAGTTCATAAGTAAATTCTGTCAGCCCGCATTACATAGTGAGACCCTGCTTTAAAAATATATATATAATTTGGTCTCATTGCATATTTAACAAAAAATCTGGATTTCAAAGAGATATTTGAATTGTTGCCAAATTTAAGGTGATTTATTGGTAATTATAGGCTTGTCTAAAGACCACACAGATTTCTAATGTAGTAGAAATCTGCCAACTATCTGTCTTTGCTAAGTATCTGCTTTCATTAACATTAGTATGAACTACAGATATTCGGTATGACATTACAGAAACAAAAACGGAGAGCAGTGATACAGTTGGAGAAGTAACAAATTAGCTCAGATTCACGATATGAAATGTTTCATATTAGTCTTTTCCGTAGCTCATCCGAGGTCCAACTTTCATTCATGAGGCATTGGAAGTCCCTTTTTTTCTGAAAAATTTCTTATGACCACAGGGATATTGCTATACCTGTATATTATTGGTCAGATATTTAAGTTTTAACAACTTTTCTTTTTTAAAACAAATTTGTGTGCAAATCCAGTAATAGCAAGGTTACTTTTTAAACCTTTTTGCTTTTCCCAGTATCTTGAAAGTGCAAATGATTTATAAATGTATATTGTCATTGCTACTGTTTTCCTCCTTAATTCTGGTAACAGATAAGAAATTTTTCCATTTTACTCCACCGAATTTAGAAATTAAAATAAAATCAACAAAAATTAGCAGAGACCTCATTATTGTAGTAAATATGGAGTGCATATGAAAAGATTCAAAGTGAAACATGATTATTTTCAATTCATTATATTAACTGAATATATTATGTCCTTGAAATGCTTTGTGTTTGCTATGATTGCAATTATAGAGAACACTGAAAATAACTTTCTTTTAGGGAGAACTATATTTCCTGGAATCGCCTGTAGTTTTCTACTCAATACAAGAGCAGAGGCTACCCTTGAGATACTCTACCTGAAGTCTACACTTACAAATTCTTTCAAGGTGTCTATCTTGACGAGATGAGAGCCCAGCTGAGAGCACCTCCTCTTACTTCCATACCAGGAATCTTGTGAAATGATAAAGAGGTAACAGCTCTTCTCATGTGCAATCCAATTAGGCGGACAAGTGCTGGAAAAGACTCCTGGAAAGAAAAAATAATAGCCATGAAGTTCATAGTATTTCAATTCCTTCTTTCAAAGCTAGCACTGTTCATCTCATGAACACTTATGAGTTGTCACTATAAGCTTTATTTTCAACTCACACTACAAGGATATTGTTTTACCAACTAATTGAAATTTCCTTGTTCTTTTCAAATTTAAAAATTAGTTGAGTGATTATACTGTTTTAGATAGGTAACATCCTTTCCTTTTTGACCTGTCTTCCATTATATCAAATTCAGC
This sequence comes from Chinchilla lanigera, assembly GCF_000276665.1. Lineage (NCBI taxonomy): Eukaryota > Metazoa > Chordata > Mammalia > Rodentia > Chinchillidae > Chinchilla > Chinchilla lanigera. Next base: position 7,742,435 of record NW_004955413.1, on the reverse strand, counting down.
CCAGAACTCCTTTTCCTTCTTTCAACTTCCTAAAATAAATATTCTCAAATCAGTCATTGCAGACACAGTAATTTGATGTCACTTAAGTTATTTTATGATAAAAGACACCTTGCAAATTATGGCCTTCCAAAGTATGAATGCTTAAAGGCAATTGGTCGTGTTTCAGAGTACTTCTGCTATGCATTATTAGCTACTTGATGAAAATTGTGAGAAAATGGAAATCAAGAGATGAGAAACTGAAGTGAAAATATTGTTTTAATCAATTATGATGTGATCAGAAGTGAAGTGTACATATAAAATTGTAATTAAGTCAATGAAATCATGGGATTAAAGTCATTTAACCAGAGTTTTCAGGAATATGTATATTAGGTCTATCTCTTTTCTACATTTTTTAATTTAGTACTTTAATTCTCACCAACATTTTTACTTCTTTACTTTTCTCCTACTGATCTTCTTTTCTTATGTCCTATTTCTTATTCTGTCTCATTTAGAAAACATCAGTTCCCTAAGGAAAAAGAATACTTTTCATTCCCATGCGTCAAATTGTACAATCTCCTGTAAACCTGTGGAACTAGCTAGTGATAAATGAGTTATTGAGTTTTAAAAATCCAACTTAATAAAAATCCAGTCATATGCATGATTTTTTTTTGCAAAATCACTTTATATATGACAGAGACACATTAAACTAAGTCAATATTGGTGAATGTGTTTGTATTGAATCTTGATCGTTGGATGCAAGCATATTTAGATCCCCGTTATTTCTCTATCCCAGGCCTTAATACCAAGAGGTGATCATGTTGAATGAAGGATTCCACTACACCTTTAACTCTACCCTTGCCTGTGGTTTTGAGAGCTTTGGTAGAAACCGCATTCTCTTGTAAAGATGACTTTGTGGGTTGATTTTGGTACTCCTTGTTTCTTGACAGAGAGTTGTCTTTCTTCAGTGGATTGCTCCCTGAATTGGATCTCCAAAATGCTTTACATACCAAAAAACAAAACAAACAAACAATAATAGTGACAGAAAAAAATAAGTCACTTTGCTATGCCTAAAAACTAAAATTTTAAAGTTCACATGTTAAATGGAATATGAAGGGATGCATGTTGGATTGGTAATTAATAGAAGATAAATTGTAGTAGAAAGGTGCAGAAATTGATAGACAAAATAGATGGAAAGAAAGAAATAACTTCTATAAAGGAGATATGAAAATGAAAAATAAAAATAAACGAGGAAGACAAGAGGCAAATAATGTGATCAATTAAAACCACAAAGATTGCAAATAGTAATACTTCTACTTTTTTATGATTAAAACCTGAGAGCTCCTTATGAACCTGCTTGACATATAATACAAAGTTATGCAATAAACATTTGTTTAATAAAGGAAGTCATGAAGATTTTTGAAGGCTCAATAGTACTTTATTGACAACAGAATACATGAGATATAAAAATATAAGAAAATCTATTCATCCATCACAAGATGTTTACTTAGTAAGTGTCTCAGGCAATTCCTAGTATATCTGAAAGAGTTTATACTAATGATCAGGTATAAAATAATTTCTACAACTCATTAGACTCATGCAAATAGCTTACAGTCCCTCTAGCAAATTTACTTCATTAGAGAATAGCATCATATCATATTTCTTTCTCCAGCTCTACAGCTTTCCTTCCATTAATTTATCATTCAAAAAATCCAGGTCTGAAAACAAATATTTATGGCAATAAATAGAAAAATATGGTTAGGAATATGAGGTTGTTACCTAAATTTCTAATCCTGATTCTACCATTAAGAGACCCCTCAGTCTCTGACTTCTAAGTGAAATGAGATTTAATAGCACCAACTAAATAAATAAGGTTAATATACAGAATAAATAAGTTCATGCATGTAATCCCTTGAAAGAGAGCCCAGCAAACATTACTGCTTATTAAATGCCTATAGCTGTTATTAATCTTCCCAGATACTCACCCAGGGAACCCAGGACCACAGCTATCACTAGTATCACCGAGCATAAAATTCCCAAAATCACAACAATGAGCCTCCAAGGAGGAGATGTGGCAGGGGTTCCTGAGGAACCAGAAGAAGAAATTAAATTTCCAGCTAATACTGGACCACAGAACATTTTACTTGCACAGCAGGTTAAAATTCTAAAGGTTTTCATTAATCATTGGCATCTAGATAAGCTAGTCATTTAGGTTCGGTCTCTATTTTCCCCTACTTTTAGGATATTTCTTTAGTTGCTGGAACTATAATTTTAACACATTCTGTTTTCTGACTTTGATTCCATGTTTGTTGTCAGTAAGTATTAATGCCACTCAGATCCCTGAAACTGCCTGTTCTTAGAGAAAATAACTTCATATATCTGGAAATAGCACTGATTATCAAGGATAAGCTTCTTTTTACATTTATTTGGACTTGTGCAAATTATTTTCTATTTCTTTTACTTTTTCAAAAAATTTTGTGAATTGAGGTAATGTCTCAAAGATTATTGTGAGAAACAAGTGAGCTTATTTCTCATGTGGAATCACATGTAGAATCACCTCCTTTGAAATTATAAGCATGTTATAGATTATTTGCTGTTTACATGGAAATAGAAACTACTTTCTCCTTCACCTTATTGTCTACTTTTCTGAAATCAAGTTGCCCAAGAAAATAATTGTGTAAGTGGCGACAAGGGGAAAATAATTGTGCAATGTGAAAAGCAAAAAAGCAGAAGAAAGCAAACCCTGGTGTCAAAAGCTGTGAATCGTCTCTCTTGTAAAGATTGGGAGAAACTGATTTTGAATTATCACCACACCAAGAAAAGCGAGTTTATTCCCTGCTTGGTCAATTGGGAGAGCAGCTATTTAGCCCTCCTTCATCACACGGAAGCATTTCAATCTATGGGCAACATAGAAAAAAGCCAAGACATATGCATATGTGGATTCAGCCAGACCTTGGCTGCTAGCAGGACCCAGGAACATGTTGAAAGTCTGGTCCTGTTGAAACTTTCATGGTCCCGAGACTGAGGGTGGCAGTTTCTGCTGTCCGCATGAAGAACATGGAGAAAAAGTGTAGCTTTAAAATCCTAACTTTAAAATTCTGTTTCAACTTCATTTCTAAAGTATTAACTTTTCCTCACTCATCAAAAGGTTCATGACTGACACTCCTGTAATAAAATGCAGATAAGGCAGAGAAGAGCATGTAAATTTAAAATGACAGAGAGGACTTCCAAACTGAAGACCTCAGTGCCCAGAAAAACTATTTTTATGCCTAGCCATGCAGGAGGATATTGGTGAGCAGGAAGATGAGATCGAATGGGAAAAAACAGGAGATTCAACCAGTCCTGTGTGTTCAGATTCTTTGATCTCTGTGTGACATTCCTTCCTGAGGGCAAGATGCCATCATCTTAGGACTCAGGAGAGAATGCAGGGAGAAGGTCAGACAGTGGGCTGCAAGGTTTTATTGTTTTTTTCAGAGAAATAAAGATTGAGGCGAAGTTCAACTTCTCTGTAAGAAAGAGGGGGAGGCCAGACAGTTTTGCCCACTTCTCTAATTTTCTCAATTTAGCTCTGGTTTAAAATACTCAGTATGCCAATGTATCGTATTTTCAGGTGTAAAGCTGACCCCAAATATGTGATTGTCCCCAAAATTGTCCACTTTTTATTAAAAATGCAAAGATTTATTGCTTTGGTTCATGTCCTTATGAAGTCTCCCATGACACAAAATTTAAATAAATCCATATGCTTTCATCAACCAGTCATTTGTTTGGGGTACCTCAACTGTAATTCAGTAATGGGTGCAGAAAGAAAATCTTTCCTCTCCTACAAGCAATATCATAAAAAAGAGAATGAATAAATTGGCTCAAGGAGGGAGGGTCAGCCTACTAAATAAAACCCTAGAGCAATCAGGAGGAAAAGAACTTCCAGGTTGTAAAATCTGTCTTTGTATAATCAATTCAGAATGAGGTAGGATAGAAGAAATAAAAGATAGGTAGAAAGGAAACAAGGAAATCATAAGTAAAAATTGTACTTTTAAAAAATCTGCAACTTCCAGGACCCAGCCAAACTTGTTCAAGGTGATCTAGTTCTTTGGTTAAATTTAGGCTCTTTCTCTTCCAGACCTATCACACCAAAAATTCCTCAGACATCCTAAAAGACCTAATCTGAAAATAAAAGAACAGTTTGAGAGGGCCCAAAGAATGTTAAATTACCTACTCCAAAAACAAAACAAAGCAAAACAAAACAAAACACTGGGTCTATACCTATAGAAAGGGTTAGTACCCTTCTCAGGGGCTGGTTCACCTTTTTCCAGGGTTTTCACCTCCCCAACAGAAGAATCGATGTTCCCTGTTTCCAGGACGCCATGTGCTTCTGCCTCTTTTTCTCTCTCTCAGGTCCAGACTCCATTTCTTTGAGTGTTAATATCTGTCCAATAAAGCTTTCCTGAGCCTTTTACTGAGCTTTCTAAAACTTCCATGTCTGTGAGGGAAGTCAGTCAATCCGTGAGTGCAATCTAGCATGTCCTAAGTTTCATCTCTCAGTTTTAGGAACCTGCGCCCACCCAGTCCGGTGACCCTGTCTCTTGACAAACTAGCCAGGAGGTACAAGAGGCATCAGGACTGAGACTTTGGTAAGTTTTGCCAAAGGCTTTTCATTTTTTCTTACTCACTTTACCCAGACCCTTGCCTTCTGAAGTATAGTTTATCTCTTTTTGCGGCTCCTTTTTCTCCTCTCCTGTCTGCAGAGTTCTGCAGCCTTAGACTGTTTTTTCCATTTCAGCAGAATGTTGCAAGTCCTTTGAAAATAATGCCTCTTAAATCATGCACATCTTTAGGTGATAAACACTATAGATAAAAGGAGATCCTCTCACTTCTCTTAATTTCTCAAAATCAAAGGGCATAGCTCGGTCTGCTGATGCATGGCTCCTCTTTTTTGGGTGGCTGGGAGCATTTCTCAGGCCGTGCAAATTCAAGTGGTCATTCAGGTGATAACTGCCATTGTCCTTGGGATCTGGTAAAGTCTGTGGACTCAAACCAAAAAAAAGCCAGTGGTTCTCTTTTTCTCTCTCTCCCAGCAAGAAACCCCAAATTCCTTCCCTTTCTCTTCTCTCCCACTGAGCCTTTCATCTGTCAAAAAGCTTAAGTCCTCTTACTTTCTCTATTAGCTATCAGGAAGGGAAATGTCTTGGTTACTTTTTTTTGTTGCTGAGACAAAATATCTAATGTCTCAAATGAAGGAAGGAAAGGTTTATTTAGCTTATAGTTTGAGGAGGTTTTAGTCTGTACTTGGCTGGCTCTAAGGCAGAGTGGCACATGGCAGAGGGTAACAGTTCATGGCAGCAGAACAGCAAAGCAACAAGAGCAACAGGGAGGAGCGGCAGAGGGAGCAAGCCTCTTTCCCTCTCTTATATTGTAAGCAGGCTACCCCCACCCAGGGGGCATGTAGCGCTCACATAATCTCCATGCCCTCCTCCTGTGCAGGCTCAGGATGAATACAAAGTAAGCACCCTGGCTCCCTGCTGAGTCACATAATTAACTTTTAAACTCCTCAAATTGACACAGTGAACAACATCCTAGAAGGGTAAGGGTATATCCTTTTCACCTGGGGATGCAGAATTGCTGAGTCACTTAGCCAAACCTCTAGACTCCCCAAGCTGACACAATGTATCAACCCTAACAGGAACTGAAAGTTACGGAGGGATCCAGAGCAGAGGAACTCCAGAAGTTCTCTTATGGCTCTGTGGGCAGTTCCTAATGTGCCCTATCATGTAGGAAGAGGCAGGGAAGCACAGGGCTTCTGAATGTTCCTGCTTGTAGGAGAGGCCCATAGGCCTGTGAGTGAAAGGGCTCCATTTCACCCCCTCTCAGCTGTATACAATGACTTAACTGGGTCTTAGTGCTGCTTTTCAAGCCCTGCCTATAGGGTTGTTTTATGTCTTGGAGCCTCTTGGTTTTGCTTCTCTGATGCTGCCTTACATCCTCCCTCTACTACTTGTTTCTGGTATTCTTATAATTTTATCAAGTTTATCTCCCTACCTAATATGATATGTGATATGCAATTAAGTGACATCTCCATAATTTTTAAAGCCTCTGTGAATCCAGGCGTGGTGACGCACACATGTAATCCCAGCACTCAAGAGGCTGAGGCAGGAGGATCTTTGTGAATTCAAGACCAGCACGGGCTACAAAGTGAGCTCAAGGCCAGCCTGAACTATTTAGTGAGACCCTGTCTCAAAGACTAATAAATAAATAAATATATAAATAAACCTTCTGTGTGTTCCTTATATGTGGCACAAGTATGTAGATATAAAGACCTTTGGGGTAAATTTTTGAGTAAAACCCAGGTGTTGTTTACAACTCTTGTCCTCCCTTCCTGATGGTTTGATGAAGGTTGGAGTAGCTGTGTGCCAGGAACAAGAACACTTAACCTGGACGTGAGCAACAGATATCTGCATCTAATAGGGATGCTCAGATTAGGCAGCGATAGAAAACAGGGCAGAGCTGCCACCTGCAGGTGGCCCCTGCTGTAACAGGGCAGCACAGCCTTGGGCAGCTCCGGCTTTGGGAAGTGGGCGTGGTTTCGTGTGCAGCATGGTCCCAGGGATGAAGCAGGCTGTGGCCTGACCTCAGAGGCAGGCTGACTACACACACATTGTAACCCCATAATGAGGCAGGTGGCTCACACAGCCTGAAGTCAAGAACCTCACGGGATTCTGCCTTCTCTGTTTTTCCTTTCCTTTCCCTCCTTATCTCGTTCCAAAAGTACACAGGAGAGATCTTAAAGCCATGTAGTACGTCTTAAATGACGGTGAAGAACTCAGCATCTGTCCCCGAATGTCACCCTTAGGTTATATTTTATAAATTTAGGGCCGATTCAAGATGGAAGATTTTTTAAGAGATGATTTTTCTTCAAATGTAAGTTTAAGAGTAAAGAGATAAGGCTTCAAACCTGGTTTTATAACAGGGAGGTAAAATGAACAAAGATCCCATCTAACAGTCTTCCCTCTCTGGACTCCTACTGGTTATAAATGTGTGATGTTCACAAACAGGAAAAAGGTACTTAGAAAAGCTTAAAATGTTTTTTAAAATATTGTCTGACTTACATAAAAAAAGGGGCATTGATCACCCCTGAGAAATATTCTAAACGACTAGTCTATAGTTATAAATCTGAAACTAAGAATATGATAATTCAACATGGCCAATATGTCTAAAAGTATACTCTGATTTAATGTCATTGCTTTATGTGTTCTAGCTCTGTTTTCTTTTCTGCTCATCTGCCTGTTAATCTGTTTCAATAACTGGTTTCATTACCTGCAGCTGTTTAAGTGAAAATTTAGCTCATATCAAATCTATTCATTTATTCACTGCCCCTACATACTTCTGGCTGTGTTAGGGCTTTCCATAAAAAATGGTTGTACAAGCCAGGCGTGGTGAAGCATTCCTGTAATCCCAGTACTCAGGAAGCTGAGGCAGGGGGAACACTGACAATTTGAGGCCAGCCTGGGCTACACACGGAGTTGAAGGCCAGCCTGAACTATGTAATGAGATCTCTCTCAAAAAAAAAAAAAAAAAAAAATTGGTTATACAACCATGCAAGCATAACAAAAACCTCTTGAAACAGTAGAGGATTAAAACTTCTAGGCTAAATTTATGTAAAACTTGCAAATAAAAACTTTAGTGGGGTGTGGTGGCCCATGCCTATAATCCCAGACTCAAAACATTAAAGCGGAAAATGATCATGAGTTCAAGGCCAGGCTGGACCTCCTAGTGAGTTCACTAACAGAATGGTTAGGTTAATAACATGTTTCTGTGTGTTAATTTTCAAGTATGTGTTATCCTATAAATGTTCTATTTAAGTTGGTTAAAGAGAGACCGGAGAAGCGAAGCTGCCGGAGCCGGGCGCACCCACGCCTGCGAGCCCGCCGCCCTCCGCGCCCTTCGCTTCCCGGGCTGCAGGCGTCTGGCGGCCTCTGAGGAAGGCGCCTAAGTCCGGGTGTTTAAAATGAAGTTTAATTTCCGAAAAGTTTTGGATGGCTTAACTGCCTCCTCCCCTGGCAGTGCCAGCAGCAGTGGCAGTAACAGCGGTGGGGCTGGAAGTGGTCCCTTGCATCCAGGAGGGACAGCTGGAGTTCTCAGAGAGGAAACTCAGGAAATCCTGACTTCAGAGTATTTCCAGATTTGCAAGGGTCTCCCTATGCAGCTCAGGCTGGCCTCAAGCTCACTTTTACATCCCATGCTGGTTTCGAACTTGCAACGATCCTCTTGCCTCAGCCTCCGGAGTGCTGGGATTACAGATGTGCGCCACCACGCCTGGCTGTTTGCCTCCTTTTAGACATGAGTAGTTAAGCTATGTATTAGGATGAAAGTTAGACTATTGTAACAGACCATACAACTGTGACTTACACAATAAAGAAATTTGTTTCCAATTTAAAAAAAAAATAAGTTGGTTAAATCAACTCTTATTAGCTCAAATGGTTTTTGTTTGCATGCTTAACAGTGAGTTACTTTAAATTGGTTGGTAAGATCAGAGTAAAGATGTCCTCAAAGTTGATGAAGTATTTTCGTCCAAATTTTAGCCAATCAAGATAATTGGTTTCATAACAAAATAGTAATAGAATAAAACTAGTTAATACACTGTGTATCATTATCTTCAAAGTAATAACTCAGAGAACATGACATAGATTAAAAATTATTTTCTTTTACAAAGAAGAAGCAAACAATAGTACAAAACTTTCTTGTGAATGAACTAAGAGAAAATAACAGTATAAATAAAACAAATTATCATATATCTTAAAATATTCCGGAAATAATAGAATAGTTCATTTGGGGAATTGTTTGAAATTCTCCACACTTCCTATTTATCTATCATCTATTTTGCTCATTATTTGGAGAGAGGGAGAAAGAGAGAGAAAGAGAGAGAGAGAGGAGGAGGAGAATCCATAAATATTTAAGCTTGTGTGTCTGATTTATTTCACTTAATATTATGTTCTCAAGTTACATCTATTTACCTATAAAAGCTTTATTTTTCTTTGTACAAGAAATGCTTATCTATGACTTATACTCTGGGTAACTACTTTGAAGATAATGATAGACTTTCTATCCTTTTTCTTTTGTTTTGTTTGGGGTTTCTTTGAGTTTTATTGTGTTTTTTTTTTTTCCAGTACTGGGAATCGAACTCATGACCTTGCGCTTGCCAGGCAGGCTCTGTGCCACTGAGCTAAATCTCCAGCCCCTTAGACTTTCTATTCTTATTCTCATTATTTTGTTATGAAATTTTGCTTTATTTTTTTCATGAAATCGAAAAATAGGTTTTACAGATATGATGTCCATTATTACAGTAACTTAAGAGCTGCTCCTTTGTTAAAGATATCCCAAAAATGTGTCCTTCAACTGCTCAGGACATTCCCATTATATTAGTTGAGGGTACTTTTGAGTACCTCTCAGATAAAGATTTAGCTTCTTCTATAGGTATGCCTATAAAATAAAAATGGCAATGTAGATATTCCAGTTATCAATCATCATTATTTTTGAAATATAAACTTTTGTGATCTACATAAGACTTTGTATGTTTATATTATCTAGAGTAGTCACTACAAAGGTGTTCAAGTTGACAAAATAGAGATCTAAAGTAAAAATTTTAATAGTCTAAAGGCCAAAAGGATAGACATTTTAATTTAGCGTAGTTATCCATCATTGTTATAATTAAAATAGGACATAGAAGGAGTCTGTATCCTCTTAAATTCCAGCTGTTCCATTTGAATAAGCACCTATAAACAAATGAGTTAATGTAAATGACAAAAGGCTATGCCAATACCGCTAACTTTAACCATTTTTAGAGCCACATACATCAACATTCTACTTTTAGTGTCTATCTCCTGCTTGTTTTACAAGGTTATAAAACAAAGTTTAAACATCAATGACTTGGCTAATGTCATTGTCCTGTCTTTCAGACTATCAAAAGATGATGGTTCTAGCCAGGTGTAGTGGCACATGCCTGTAATCCCAGCACTCAGGAGGCTGAGGCAAGAGGATCATTGCAAGTTCGAGACCGGCCTGGGCTACAAAGTGAGCTCAAGGCCAGCCTGAACTGCCTAGCGAGACTCTCTCAAAATGACAAAAAAAAAAAAGAAAAGGTGATGGTTCTGAAAACAGCAGAAGCCAACATTTGTTTGTCTCTTTAGATCAGTCCGGGTGAGACTTTTGATCCCTGGTTAGCAAGACCAATGTCCCTTCTCAGCCTAGAGTGCTTAGAAGAGGATGCTCTGAAAGGCCTTCTGTACTCCCTTTTGAATAAGGGGTCAAATTTTTAGGGGTGGAATTGAGGTGGGATAGAAGAGATAAGAGGTAGAAAAGACACAAGTAAATTATGATTAAAAATTGGAGTTTTAAAAATCCTGCAATTTCAGGGCCCAGCCAAAGTTATCCACTGTGATTCATATTAGCATTCCTTTGGTTAAATTTAGGATCCTTCCCTTCCAGGCCTGTCACACCCAAAATTCCTCAAAATAGTACAAGCCCACAGACTGGCTTAATTAAAGAACTAAAGACAGGAATCTGATTGTAAGAAAAAAAAGAACAGGTTGAGAGAACCCAAAGAATGTTAAATTACCTATTTAAAAAAAAACGGGGCCCATAGTTATAGAATGGGCTAGTGTCCACCTCAGGGGTGGGCCACTTTTTCCCCAGTTTCCATCCTGCCAAGAGAAGCATAAATATTCCTTACTTCAGGACATAAAGCCCCTTCTTTTTCCCCGAGGGCCTGTACTCTGTATCTCTGAGTGTGTAATAAAATATCTGCCTAACAAACTTTTCCTGAGCCTCTTATTGACATGTTTTAAAAATTCTTTTGCCAGCTGGATGTGGTGGCGCATGCCTATAATCCCAGCACTTGGGAGGCTGAGGCCGGAGGATCCTTGAGAGTTTGAGACCAGCTTGGGCTACAAAGTGAACTCAAGGCCAGCCTGAACTGCATAGTCAGACCCTGTCTCAAAAAGACAAAAAAAAAAACCTTTTGCCACAAGGTGAGTCGGTGAACTGTAGGCCTATCCTATGTTCAGGGTGGATTAGATTCCTTTTTTCAGCTGCAGGGACCTCCTCAGACCTAGTCAAGGGGCAAAACAGGAAGTCTTTCCCTATGTGATGACTTTTATTCCCCATGAGTTTTGTTTTGCATTTAATCATATTCCTATGAAAACAATGAGCTGATTTGTTGAAGAATTTTTAAAATAAACATAAATTTTAATCTTCCTCTTTGTTCCTCCTTTGCTCTCCCTTTTCTTCCAGGGTAAAGCAAGCAGCAATTACACAAATCATTTGCAAACTGCTAAAACAAACCCCTCAGCAATTCTATTTAGGGGGTGGAATAGTTCATGTATTCAAAGAAAAAATACTCATTGCAAGCATGAGGTCCTGAGTTCTATTTCTGGTCCCCTCCCCCAAAAAAAAGAAAAAAAAAAAAAAAAAGAAAACATTCCTCACAAAATGTTAACATGGGTCAGGTGTGGTGGTGTATTCCAGAAATCACAGCACTCGGGAGGCTGAGGCAGGAGCATCACTGGGAGTTCCAAGCCAGCCTGAACTACACAGTTAGAACCTGTCTAAAATACAAACAAAATGTTAATGGAAATTAACCCAACCAAAGCAAACAAAAAGTCAGACAAAAAACAATTGTGTAATTCATATTCTTTGTGAAATTTGATTAAAAAGTCCACCAAAGAGTGAAGAATTTTGCCTTTGTTATTCAGTGATTGTACCTAAGAACCTAGGCTAGTTTATCAATAAATGCATGTTTGTTAGTATGTAGATTAATGTACTTATACATTTATATATATAGTTATGGAGACTAAGGAATATATAATCTTAAAAAGCAATTGTTATTCTTCATGCTGATAATTCTCTAATTAGAAACCAATCATTTATTTATATTTGACCTGAAAGCACAAAATGCTTTAAAAGTAATAACTTATATGCAATGTATATAAACATCTTCATACATTATATAACCAGTTCTATTATCTGACTCCATTTATACACTTCAGAAGATAAGTAGTTTGTCTGTATATATGTATGCACTCTTAGTCAATGTCTATTACTGTGTCTCAATATTTTCCTATGTAGTGGAGGAAATACAACAAAAAGCACACAACTATATTTCCTAGAAAGTCATCAAGCTAAACTGAGCGGGGTGGTGCATGCCTATAATCCCAGCTACTCTGGAGGCCGAGGCCAGATGATTGCAAGTTCTTGGGCATAGTGAGATCTTGTCTCAAAATCAAAAGTAGAAAAGACTAGGGATGTAGCTCAGTGGTAGAACACCTCTGGGTTCAAGTAAGAGTTCCACAAATGATGATAATATAAAATAAAAAAAGATGACAAGATTAATGTTAAACTAAACTATTCGTAGTTGTAATTGCTAGTCCCATGTTACACAACTTGTCACTAAATTGCCTTCAAAAGCAGAAAAGAAACAAAAGAATGATGATAAAAGAACAGAGAATGGTGAGTGATATTTTGAAGTAGGAAGGATTTTTTTTCAAAAATTAACAGTGACATCTAATGTATTTATTTTTAAAATGCATGTTATTTTAAATTGATGAATCATAATACACTTTATTTACAGAGTACCATGTGATGTTTTGATTGATCTATACAATGCAGAGTGGGTTCTGTCCCAGTATTTGTTTGTTTTATTTGGGTGACCCCCGCATTGCCTCTCTTTCTTGTCTGTTACCTTCACTTTTGCTACATTATTAGCCATCCATATGTCAGTCGGCTATGTTGCCTTTTTTCTCTGTCCCTTAAAATCAGCGCTATATTTCACAGAAAAATATAGCAGAAGACCATGTAGAAGGGCACACACAGGGGATCTCTCAAAGGTCCCAGCACTGGATCAACAGGGAGATCTCTGATGTTGATTTGTATGTTGAAATTTCATATGCAGTTTCCTTTAGAATATAACAATTGAGCTAAAAATATTAGACACTATTCACTTAGCAAATTCCATTTTTTTTTTTTTTTTGAGATAGGGTCTCCCTATGTAGTCCTTGCTGGCCTTGAACTCCTAGGTGGTCTGCCTGCCTCAGCCTCCTGAGTGCTGAGATTATACATGTGCACCACCACGCCCAGCTCCACTCACTTTTTAAAGAGAGGCAGCCACTCAAAGTAATGAAGTGAATTACACCTAAAGTCATTGGTGCAGCTTCTAAATTCAGAGTACATCATCTACTTAATAAATACAGTAGGTGACACTACCATCTCTCCTGACTGTCACTGAGTGACCAAGTGACTGGTGAGAATTTAAACAAGTTTCTGTGCTGCTGTCTCATCAGTAAAATGGTGATAGATCTGAATTCTCTACTGGGATGTTTGCACGATGAACAAAAGTACATGAAAATTGATAAATGAAGATAGTCTCCCAGTTGTGTATGATCTGAGCTGAACTGGTATGAATGAACCGAACTGAATTGGCAGAGTCAGGAAGAATGAATGAGGTGATGGTGCCACCTGCTGTCTCGTTTCTGCAATTTCCGGGCAAACAGGAAGAAGCGCCTATTGCTTCGCTTGGGAATAATTCTGAAGAATTTAAGCGGCAGGACCTGATTCATGATGAAAGGGCTCTTTTCATTCTGTGTAAAGGAATCTATGTTTTTCTTCCTATGAGTTATTGCTTTTAGAAGCCAGCTTTTGTTCTGAGCTGTTTTCGAACTCCTTCAACGATTAGAATGCGTATTATTCAGCCACAGGGACGAATGAAATTTTGTCATCTGCAGGGGAGTGGATGGATCTAGAGACCGTCACGTTGAGCAAAACAAGCCAGATTCTGAAAGATGAATGTCAGGTGTTCTCCCTCATGTGCGAAATCTACAAAGACAAAGAAAGTAGAAGGGAGATTATTATTTATTAGATGAGAGGAAGCAAAAAAAGAGAGGGAGAGGGGTACAAGGGCAGGTAATGGGAGCGCATATGAACAAAACATAGTGCACAATGAAACCCCTCAATCTGGCAATAAAAAAGGTGAACTTTTAGTACCTAGAGTAACTGTCATACTGTATTAAATAAATGAATAAAGTTTTTAAAAATTTTAGATGTCCCGTAACTATTTTTAATTGCTTATTTTCTTCCTCCATACTAGACAGTGAGCACCACGACAATAGTCTCTTTGTATGTTTGTTACCATCTAAGCTGTTAGACCTAAGGAAAAGCCTTTTTTAGAAGAAGTTCTCAGTAGAGCAGAGGAAATTAGAAAAACTTAGAGGAAGTAAAATATCTGACACTATCAGTTTGATATCTAAATTACTACTGCATATAATCAGCATTTTTACCATCTACACATTAAATAATCTATATCATTTCCAAAACATAGTAGATATGCTCCCTACGATGGATAAAGGTTTCAGAAAAAGTTGCTCATTTTTTCCTTAACATTTGGCGTTTGTTGCAAAGAAGTAGGAGAGTGCTGTGTAAGCTATCTGAGAAAAGAGCTTACCAAAGGCGGATGATTCCCATTTATGAACATGCTGAGGTAGATTCCCAATGTCAGTTTTATGGGGTGCTTTACTGAACTTAAATTATTCATACTACTATTGATTTGTTTACTCTCTGAGAGCCTGAATTATACATTATCCGTCAAATATGCTTATAATGAAATGTGACAACTAGGGAAGGTCAGGGCGTATGACTATCGGCTGTGGTATAACACAGGTCGTTCCGTTTAAACTTGTAACATGGGCTAACTTAACTCTTGTCAAAAGTCTCAGCCCAGACATCTAGGCACAGCTGTGATGGGGAATACTCAGAATTTTGAGTTTTCCAACTATGCCAATGCCTAGAACTCCTCAACCCTCTCAACTGTTTTTTTAAAGTGTTACTCCCAGGAAGGTAATGGTCTATTTCCTGCTCCAGCAGCTTTCATGGTGCACCGGTTAATGCCTCTCTCACCACGGGATGAGACTGACAAACAGCTAGGCTTAGAAGTTAGGAGTGAATGGAAGCGCAAAGAAAGCACACTGGAGAAACGAAAATATAAAAATCATATGTTTTCCATTTGTTTATTTTACTTGATACATTTTTTTAAAAATTTACAACAGATTCAAGAAAGTGCACATGTTCAGCTCACGTTGTCAACTACAATGGCAAAGGTTTGCTGGCGGAGACACCTCAAGGCAATCTAATTCCTGAAATCATATTCACATCTACACCATCTGTTCCTGTATTCACCCAGTTGTCCTTCAGCGCTCTGATAAGTCCCGGAAAAAAATCGAAGAGATGTTAAACAGTATTTATTATGGTTTGAGAAGTGTCGAGTCAAAGCAAGTCCCATAGTGCACTATTTTAACACAACAAAAATAACCCTAAGAAGGTTTATAGATGCAAATAAGCCTAATAAATCCATGAGTTATTTGTTTAACACACTGTAGCAGCTTAAGAATCTATTAGCATAAACCATATTTGTAGTGTTAAAAAGACAAAAACTTGAACAAAGTATAAATTAGTAAGATGTCTTGAATTCTTACTAACTTCTGGGTATGACGCAAAGTACTACAGAATGATTACTGTATTAAATCCTCAAGTATCTACAAGATAGCTACAACTCATCTTTCACTTGGAAAAATAAAGGCATTGAAAGGGTAAGCAATTTGCTTTAGATGACAAAGTCAATAACTCACTGGTGTTTGACTCAGTCAGATTTCTGAGTCTTAGTACTAATCCATCCTGTTTTCATTAGGGAAATGGATGTATATAAACGATAACTTACTTACACAAGCAACCTTTTACTGAGCAGAGTGAGTGAATAAATATTTTAAAGTTTGCAAGCCACTTACACTCTTTGCTTGCTGCTGCTATAATTTTAAGGACCCTTTGAAAATGTGATGACCAGCTTTAGCTTACAGAGAATATATAAACAAGCTACAGGGCAAGAGCTGTATTGGGGAACCAATTTAAATATCAAGTATGAGAGCACTTCAGTATTTGAGATCAAAAATAGCAAATGAACTAATGGGAAGAACTAGCCCCAGGAGAGACGGGAACAGGGAATTTGCCCTGAGGAAGCGACGTGCCAGCATCTGTAAGGACTGCAGACAGAAGTAGTGAGGGTGAGCACGATGACTCACAAGCACTGTCAGCACAGCTGGAGAAGACAGCTCTGTCATCACTCTGAAACACGAACTGCACCGGAAATAGAGTGAAGGAATTCCTCCAACTGAGTGAAAAGCTTAAGTACCTAACTGCAAAGTACTTATCTTGCACTTTTGCTTAAATCCAGGATGAAATAACGGGGACTGAAGTGATCTGCTAGCCCAAACTAACTGACATTGGATGTAAAGCACCAGTTTTCAAAATAGTGGACAGCAAGCAATAAAGGACGATGATATCTGAAAGATGGAAAACAAGCAAGGGGAGCTCTGTGCTTGCCTCAGGTTCGGTATTTAGAAGTGGGGCGGAGGGCCACACACAGGGAAAGAGAGGTGAGGGGGACACTGGGAAAGTCACTGCACTGAGGACCTGCAGTGAGAGTCTGGGGAGACAGTGGTAGTGAGAGTGGGGAGGAGAGGGTACAAGAGAAGGAAGTGCTCCCTGGAGAAAGCCCACAAAGAGCTGCTTGAGGAACCAACAGAGAGCAGAGCAAAGCGCCAGAGTGAAATTGCCAGCTGATCCATGGGTAGAACTATCACAGCAGATGAAAAGCTATCCTGAGCAGGGAAGAGTGCCCTTTCTCCCCCATAAAGGGAAGAGAAGGACAAAAAGGAAGAATGAATAAAGCAAACACAAGAAAGGAGGAGAAAGACAGGCAGGCAACATAAGATCTGTGGGATAACTGCTAACAGCTTCGCACAGATGTATTGGAGACCATAAATAGTTTGTAGGTGAGGGGAAGGGAGAAGAAAAGTATTTTAATGGATACTTTAAAAGTGTTCTAAAACAATGAAAGTATAAAAAATTAAATAAAATTAGGTCCAAAAACTTAATGAAGGCTGGGGATGTAGCTCAGCAGCACAGTGCCTGCCCGGCAAGCGTGAGGTCTTGAGTTCAATTCTGGTGCAAAAAAAAAAAACTTACTAAACCTTAAGAAATACACAAGAAACTATTCATAGGCATATCATGATAATAAATGCATAAAACAAACCATGTAGAAGAGATAGCATGTGTAGAGAATCAATGATAAAAATGAAAAAATATTTATCATTGAAAATAATACTAGTTGAAAAGTTATAGACTATCTTGAAGGCACAGAAAGAAAAATCTGTCACCTCATCTTTCTTTCTTTCTTTTTTTTTTTTTTTTTTTTTTTTTTTTTTTTTGTCTTTTTGAGACAGCGTCTCACTATGTAGTTCAGGCTGGCCTTAAACTCATTTATGTAGCCCAGGCTGGCCTCGAACTTGCAATGATCCTCCTGCCTCAGCCTCTGGAGTGCTGGGATTACAGGCGTGCGCCACCACACAGAGCTACCTCATCTTTCCATACCCAGTGAAAAGACTTTTTACAAAAGAAGAAGAAATACTATCTTCAGACATACACAAACAGAAAGAAGTCACCACAAACAAACCTTCCATACAGGAAATGTAGAAGAAAGCCCTTTAGGAAAAATGGAAATGTCATATGATGAAAAAGTAGCTGTAGAAACCAGGAAATAACTATACAGGCAAACACACAATATTTTTGTTATTTAAATGTCTTTAAAAATGGTTCACTTCTTAAACTGATAAAAGGTATCCATGCAAAATTTATAGTTTACACCATACTTAGTGTGCAATAATGACAGATACCTTCCGATGTAAAAAAACAACCCAATGTAACATAAAAGTTACTAGAACAATGAAAGGAATTTTTCAAGGTTTCAGGACATAAGCTTAATATAAAAATCTACTGAATTTCTATATACTAGCGATAAATATCTGTAAATCAAAATCACAAATGAGGTCTTTGCAGCTATTGCTGAGCTATGGGGATATCCGGGGACAATTCTAAGACTTGTTTCAAGCAAGCCCTGCCAAAAGCACGAGGTGAGGCGGGAACTCTCCTCACTAAGTTTGGCACTCAGAGCACACAGTCAGTCTGAGTGCCAGGAAGCCAGGAGAAATACATGCCCTGGGACTGGATGGGGGAACCCTCTCCCTAGTCCCTGAGGTGTTGTACTCCGAAACAAGGATGACTGGTGCAGTCTACAATGCATCCAGCAAGGAGTGGTCTGCACCTGCCTGTGGTGAAGAGCTGCACATTGCACCTTAGGGTCAGGGGTACCATCTCACTGTGCATGGCCCTTGGGCCACAAGAAATGGGCCACGCTGACTTCTGAGGAGAAAGGGATTTAAAATAAACAAACAAATAAAAAAATCAAAGAAAATTCAAAAGAAATAGGAAAAAAGGAAAAGAACGCTAAAATCAGCTGTTCTAAAGGAGCAGCTCCAAAGGGCATGCTTCTCCACAACACTTACCAGTAATCCCAGCACTCTGGGAGGTTGGGGCAAGAGGATCAGGAGTTTGAGCTCATCGTAGGCAATTTAGGAAATTAGTGACTTAGCAAGACCCTGTCTCAAAATACAAGATAAAAATGTACCTACTGGATGGAGGGGAGGGGAGAAAAAGAGCACAGAAAAGGAATTAAGATGTGCTACATACTTAAAACTCCACACAAGGAATGTAAACATTGATTTCCTCAAAATAGTCCCTCTTCTTCCTTGTAACCAGCTGCATATCCTGTTACAGCCTCTGGAAGCTACAGATCTGCTTTCCATCTTTATATTTTCTCTCTTCCAGAACAAATGGTATCAGTGTAAAAATAAATAAATAAAAAGGGCTGAATTCAAGCGCCAGTACAAACAAACCAATAAACAGAGACTGAGCCGGTGTGGCTGAGGAGAAGGCTGTGAGCTAGAGATAGAGATGAAGGAAATCATTGCCCCAGAAAGGCAAATGAATCCTCCCCCCGCCCCCCGCAGTCTTAGGTCATATGATAAAAAGAGATTTATTGTCCTAAAAAATATTACAAGTGGGAGAGGCATTAATAATAACTTCAAAAGTATGAAGTATATAATGATAATCTAGCAGTTTGTAAATCACTTGTACAGAAGTATAAAACATTGCTTGCAGGAATGAAAGAATTGCTAAATATAAGGGAAGATACTTTATGTGTCAAACAAATGAGTATTTTTAAGATTTTACTTCCCCTAAATATATCTATAGAATCAAGGCAGTTATAATCAATTTTGCAGAAATTTTGTAGAAATTGATGGGCCAATTAAAAATTAATATGGAAATACAAGGACATAAATCAGGTCAAACAACTTTGAAAAAGAAAAATAAAATTGGAGGACTTTTCCTTACATGACTTCAAGATATATTTTAAAGTGATGTATAGTATTCAAAAGGGTGTGTTGATAGTATCCTGAGAAAAGTCTGTGAAACAGAAAAGAGAGTTTTAAAATAAAACCATACCTACACAGACAACTGCTTGGTGGAAAAACTGCCAATGCAATGCAATAAGGGAAGATGTATATAGAAAGACAGCTGGGATAGTTGCACTGCTGGTGTCTGGTGGTTTATTGAAAGGAACAGTTAATGCCTAAATTTTTTTGACCTACTTTGCGTGCTTATATCTGGTAATCTGAATAGCTAATTTGAAGACAACAATATGCAATATAACAACCATTAGTGAATTCCTGTCATCTAGTTTAATGAAGCGCTGAATCATTTCCAACTTTCTTTATTATACTTTATTGTCTTTAATGGTATGATCAATCTTGCATTCTTACAACTGGTCATTGAGCAATTTAGCTGAAGATAACAATGTGTAATATAATAACCACTGTTAATTCCTACCATTTTGTTTTGAAGCTCTGTATCATTTTTATTGATTTAGCTTTGCTTTGTTTTTGTTATGCTGTTGTTATTTTGGTTTTTTTTTTTTATTCTCTTTAAAGTAAAAAAGATAGCTGGGCATGGTGGCACATGCCTGTAATCCCAGCACTTGGGAGGCTGAGGCAGGAGGATCATTGTGAGTTCGAGACCAACCTGGGCTACAAAGTGAGCTCACAGCCAGCTTGAACTGCATAGTGAGACCTTGTCTCAAAAAGACAAAAAATAAAATAAAATAAAAGAGTGTTCTTTCAAAAACAAAGTCATTAAAATAACTGGTTATTCATATGCAAAACAAACAAAAAGAACTTCAAAACATAACTTGCAAATGAATCCTAAGCCATAGGCC
Source organism: Chinchilla lanigera (assembly GCF_000276665.1). NCBI lineage: Eukaryota > Metazoa > Chordata > Mammalia > Rodentia > Chinchillidae > Chinchilla > Chinchilla lanigera. Next base: position 7,722,259 of record NW_004955413.1, on the reverse strand, counting down.
TCAATGTAATCTGAAACTATAAAATATGGAAAGAATAGGAAACATTTTGTGACCTTGATTTAGGCAATAAATTCCACAATGAGTTCCTAACCACAGAAATTGTACTTTATTGAAGTTAAAGATTTTTGCTTTTGTAAGTAAACTATTCAAAGAATGAAAAGACAAAGCATAGACTTGTACAAAATTCTCATCACATATCAGATAAAGGGGCTTTATCTCAAATATACAGAGCATTCCAAACTAAAAAAATAAGGAAACAAAATGGTTTAAACCAGTAAAGTTTCCAAAAACTTGTATAATTACAGTACAAATTCATAAACTCTTAGTTCACAAACACTTTTGTCTGCGAACAATTTAGTTCACAAACGGAAGCGTTTGGCAAGATTTTTTCTTGTTGGCAAACTCTGCATCAGGTGATGAACGTGACCATGGCCATCTTTCCCGCACAAACACAAATATGGCCAACTTTTCCAGAGTTGTGGAACGAATTAAGTTCATGAACCGAGGCATCACTGTATTTATCCAAGAAGACATAAAGATGGTAAATAATATACGCAAACAACTTACACATGAAAGTTCATAGCAGCTTTATTTGTAATTATTCAAAAGCTAAAACAATCCAAATTTCACTAACAGATAAACATAACAAATAAATTGTAGTATGCCCCTAAAGGGACAATCAACATTAAACAAAGAAACAAACAAAAAAATAAAGAATAAATAATTGATACAAGCAACGAGATGGAGATATATGAAACCAAACATAGTTACACAAGTTGAAAGAAGTCAGACTGAAAGGGCATGTGGTATGATTCTGTTCATATGAAGCCTTCCAGGATGTAAGCTGAAAGGTGATTGGTGGTAGTCTGGGGAGGAAATGTTGGGTAGGGCAAGATGAATCATTTATGGTTGTTGACATGCTCAGCTAAGGGAATGTGTTTACATGTTAACATGTGGGAAGTGCTTCAAATTGTACACTTTAGATATACTCAGGTTGGTGTATGTCAAACAGCAACTGGTAGCAAAAGAAAACATCCCTTGCCTTTGTAGGGATAATACAGAATACATATATATATATATATGATTATATGATATATATATATGATTTACTACTGTGTTATATGCAGCAAAAAAGAAAATTTTCTTTTAAAATAGAAAGGTCATGAAATAGATGGAAAGAGAATAGGAATATTTATATACCTGCTCAGTTTGTTCTTAAACTAGGTGTCTATATTTGGTCTTGTATATTTGTGAATCATAGCATAATATGATATAGTTGCGGAAAGTATCTACAAATAGTTTGTACTTTAGGGGAAAAATTCTATTTTTGCTTCTGTGACACACATTTTGTAATTCTCTCAAACATGGTATTAGGCCGCTATTTAGCAAAGAAAAGATGAAAAAAATAATAACAGTTTGAGAGATTAATAATGAGTTGTGGTTTTGTCCACAGAAAAGTCCATGAAATTGTTCATCATTTCCTGGGCCACCACAACCATTGTAAAATAGGTGGGATGTGTGTCAGTGGTGGAGATTGGAGACGGACCACAATTAAAAAGCCAACAAGTGATGCCTTTTAAGAGAACATGAGATTCTTGATTATAGAGCAGTCTTTTCTTCGTTCTATTTCTTCGAGCACCTGATTCCAGGGCGCATTTCCCCTTTTTTGGCTTCCTCTTGCAGCTGGGCAAGTTGTTCTGTCCACTCTGTAGTTGTAGAAGTGAACACTGAGGTAGAAAAGCCGGAGTGTGATAGCTTCCCAAGCTTGGGGAGGAGTCAATTTTTAAAATAGAAAAGGCCTGAAGGTTGGCATGGAGGCTTGGGACAGACTGCTTGAAAAACACATGGGTGGATAAATAGAATCACAACTTTTGATGTGAAGGTGTCACGCAGCTGGGGGCCCGGTCTCGGTCTCCAACAAGCCCCATTTGGGGATCTGCTGAGGAGTTCCGAAGCAGGCTCGTAACTGTCAGTTCTCAAAGCTGCTGTGCTTTGCTTAAAAGGTAAAAAATAGCTCACAGTCCAGGAAAAATTCAAAGACCTTCCTCTTTTCTTCCAGCATCTTCAAATTTATTCACAATAGATATGCTGCCTTCTGGCATATATGGGCTGCAACTAAAATGCAGTTGTCAGCAAATATATCTCCCCATTGTATATATGCACAAGTCCCTGAAGGGTACATATGAGCAAAAGCACCTCGAAGTTTAAACCTACAGGTGGGGAAGAAAGAAAAAGTTAAATTTCCCGTCACATTAGTGGTCCACCTAATGTCAGAAACTTAGCCGTGTCTTAAACCTTAGATCAGAAATGAAGATGGAAAGGAAAGCCCCAGAGAAGGTCTGAAAAAGCCTGTTGGCAAATCCCTCTGGGGGAGAGGCGAGGGAGACCAGTATAAATTCTACAAGCTTCATTCTTGCAAGAACAGGACACCAGCAGAATGTGGTAGTGAATTCAAAGCACATTCAGCAAGGAACAGAAAACTTACAGTGGGCGTCATAAAGACACTTACAAGTGCGGCCTCAAAGGAGACCCATCCTCCCACATCCAAGAATAGTTGGGCATCCTCAGAGTCAGTCCCATCCAGAAGGGGAGGTTAGAATGGGAGATCATTTGATGGATGAAATTCTGTGGAGAGTAATAGGTCTGAGTTGATGGAATTAATGTACAGCTTTAGAATCTGAAGGTCAGGTAGCATTAAATTTATAAGACTAAAAACCAAAAGGATCTTTGAAAGCCCCCGTGGGATTGCATGGAAAGGTTTACTGAAGCTTAGAATATTATGTAGCCTGTCAATCCAATGTCATACATGTGACCAGGCCAGGTTAAAAAAAAACAAGTATTTTTCACTCTTAAGTGCTCCTCCGCCCAGGACTTAATTCAGATTTATTTTACCATCAACCATACCCCACCCCACCCCAGTCATCCATAAATACCAGATCATTCATGTTCTTAATTTTCAGCAACTGGGCACCCAAAGCTGAGCAGTTCTTTCTGCTTGATTCCCAATTAAAGAGTCCAGAGGAAAATAAGTAGCAGCTTTCTCTGTGCCAGATCCAGTCCTGGGGACAAGGACCTAGGAAAAGCAGTAAATCCAATCAGTGAGTTATGTGGGAGCAGAAATACTTCCACAGTCCTACAGCCAACTTCCCCTTCAGCCATCCTTTAGCATACCATTTCGTCTCAGTGAAATGATCTCACTCTACACAGTCTCAGAATCTTTACTTCTCCTTTTTTTGAAGAAAAAGAGAAAAAAGTGATTTTAGTAAACTAAATTTACTTCTCAGTTAGTGTTTTTACTTCCTCTGCTAAAAAAGTAGAAGTTGGGGTGTAATTTTAAAACTTGCTTTATTTTTTAAGTTATGTATCAAAGAATGGAAGTGATATATATATATATACACACACACACACACACACACACACACACACACACACACACACATAGTTTTTTTTTTGGAGACAGGGACTTGCTTCATAGTTCAGGCTAGCTTTGAAAAATCATAGTGATCCTCCTGCCATAGCATCCCAAGAGCTTGGATTATAGATGTGTGCCACTATGTCCAGCTAAAAATGGCTGTTTAATAGCCATTTGGTAATTAAAAGTAATGTTTATTTTTAAAGTTTTTGTCTTTTTGAGACAGGTCTCACTATGCAGTGCAGGCTGGCCTTGAGCTCATTTTGTAGCCCAAGCTGGTCTCGAACTCACAAAGACTCTCCTGCCTCAGCCTCCCAAGTGCTGGGATTACGGTGTGTGCCACCATGCTTGGCTTTGTTTATGTATTTTAAAATTTCATGTACTTGAATAGTGGGTTTGGACCTAAGGAGTGTGCCTTCTGTTTTTAGGCAAGTGCTGACCAACACAATAGACACATGAAATTTCTGACTTTGAAATTTAAGGTAAAAAAATATAAAATTTCACATTAATAAATTTTATAATGGTTAGTATTGAATTAATATTTCCAACATTTTGGGTTAACTAAAATATGTTACTAAAATCTGCTTTTTCTACCTTTTCTTTTTTAAAAAGTGTGATTATGACAAAATTTAAGGTTAAATAGTGGTAAACACTGTATTTCTTTAGGACAAATTTGTTCTACAGAAACTACTGTATTGGTATGAAATTAACATCCCAGTTGCAATAAAATTTCAGGAAATACAGAGATTCTCAGCAAAAAAAAATTTCCCAGGGAGTCCAACAAATCCAACTGAAGATTTAGGCAAAGACGATGTGTCTACGTGCATGTCAGTGTTCCAACAAGCCCAAATGATCACCAGCACTGTCATCCACACCGTCATGTTCTCTATGTGTTAGTAACGCTTGGAATCTCCTTAAGGAGAAGCACAGACCTTTAGTCACCATGACCAAAAGGTGAAAAAAATTAAAATTTTTTTTGATTTTTCATCATGACAAATCATCACATAATTTTATTTCTTTATTTATTTGGTCTTTTTGAGACAAGTTCTTGCTGTGCAGTTCAGGCTGGCCTGGAGCTCACTTTGTAGCCCAGGCTGGTCTTGAACTCACGAAGATCCTCCTGCCTCAACCTCCCAAGTGCTGGGATTACAGGCGTGCGCCACCGTGCCCAGCTCACATGATTTTATGAGTAGACTTGACCAGGAAGGATAAAATAAGAAAGGAATAAAATAAATGATAGCAGTGAATAAGAAAGTTTACACAAAAGGCCAGTTGAAAGGAATAAATGAGACATTCTTCTTAATTTCCTCTGCCTCATATGCAAAGATAAAACAATCTATTTTAATACTAAATAAATAGCCTAGGCAGATTTTCCAACCTATGACAAAACAAAAAAGACATCTCAAATCATGGTATGTATATATACCATGTATAATATGTATACTATATTATATATAGATATATATTATATGAGATATATATGTATATACAGTACATTTCTATAATTTAACAAATATTATTTATCATGTGCCACAGACTGTTGGAAGTTCTTTACATATAAGAACTTCTTTAACACTCATAACAACCCCATGTCTTCATTTGACAGAGGGAAAATGGGAATATGAACCTACACTATCTAATTTTTGGAGGCTGTGTGTTTAACCACTATAACACACTACATCTCAAACTTTGAAGTTTAAGCCATTTGAGAAAATATTTCTGTGCCCCTCAAAACATTCTGGTGTAGAATCTTAGGGTCAATCTGGAATCTGCCATTTTTAACATGGTATTTCACGCACCTAAGACTAAGAACCAATACTGATACCAATTGTAAAATATTACTGTGATGCCTCTACCTCTTACTAGTTTGATGACCTCAAGCAAACTTGTAGTAACTCCTCAGAGTCTTTCCCTCCTAATATGCACTGAGGACCACAGGATTGTTAGTAAAAAAGATAGAACTTGCTTCAAATTTAAGAAAACGGAAGTCTTTTTCCATGTAGTATTTTAGTATCTTTTTCTTTTTTAGAATCCTCTCAAAGAGTCTTGATAACAACAGAATCTTATTTGGTATCTCTGTCATTGGCCTTTGGCACTGTCGAGGAATGAATTGTGTTACTTGGCATATCTACCAACAATGGATGTATCATCTCCTCTGCTTGATTACTTACAGATGCCTGACATTTCAGTAAATGGCTCCAATTGGTCTTCATGCAGATTTAATCCCTCAGTTTCATCAGTTTATAACTGATAAAACACTTTTTTTACAGTCCTGTTGTGAATAAACCCTTGGTTGGTACGTGGTTCTATCTGCTTATGCAAACATGCCTGCCCTTGGTATATATGCCTCCTTCCCTTAAGCCCTCCTTGAGGTACTACAATCATTTATCTCACTGAAAGCTCCCTCCCTAAAAAGATTAAATATATGTTTGACATTTGTTAAAGATCAACCTGTCTAAAAATTGTTGCTTATTTTGGATTTAATTCCTCTGTAAATACTGAAAGGATTTATAAACAATAAAACTTTATACAAAACCACTATTTTTCATTTACCTCAATCTCAGTTTTTGTCTCTAGAATAAAGATGGGTGTCCATGACCTATTATGTAATCTTTACGCTAAGAAGTTACATATTTGAAATTAAGTGGACTGTACAAGCACGAAGCTGGAGAAACCTGTTTATTAGTGGCACTTAGACACCAATTTAGAAAATAGGTACTCATTCACACCCTCCATAGGAAGAGATGGATCCATCTCACACCTTGGAGCTCTGCGCGTGGTGGAAACCAAACACATGATTTACTTACACTGTAAAAGAGTAATTTAATCATACCAGAATTTACCATAATTTTATCGATGCTATTTTTGTCTGACTCCTAGATTCTAAATCCTTTTAGACAGATGAGATTAACTCAATTCTTAGAATAACCCACTTCTTGGACTTCTCATATGCTTGTCTAACCTGAGTGTATCTACTTAATCATTCCAAGCAGCCTCCCTCCATTGATTCTAGGTTGATGTAGTATACTTCCTAAAACACTGTCGAGAATGAAGCTGATGCTGAAGTAGAGGTAAAGAGTCATAGGAAAAGACCCTTTATAAAGAGAAATCTGCTTGAGACACAGTAGAATGGGAAGATGTAATTATCTATGGCCTGAAATGAGGACGGGAAGATTCTTCCAGATAAATCTAAAAGCTAGAATTTTAAAGAGAAAGAAGATGCTCTTCTTTTAAAGAAGGAAACATGAAATCTACCAAATATTGTGGTTAACTAAATAAGATGTCCCCAGAGTTAACATAGGATAGGGTGGAGATGACAAATTAGAGAACCTCTGGCCACAGAAAATTATGAATGGATAATGATACATATATCAGTATGACAATTTTATGCTTACAGATATATACAAAAAATATTTAAGACAGGACAGGTAATCTGCTCTTACCTCTCGTTCTTCAATCCCCCTCCCCCAGTACCTGAATAGTTTTCCTTTCTTGACAGAGCTTCTTGGAGATCCAAGTTCTGCTGCAGAAGTTCCTCTTTCTCTTTGTATCCCTCATCCAGCTTCTGGTAAAGGGTATCTATTATTTCTCTGAGTTCCTTCTGGGAATTCTGAGAATCTTTTTTTGCCTGCTGATAGTCTAAGAGCTGTCCTTCCAGGATATTTTCCTGGTGAGTAACATTTGCTTGATATTGCTCTAGGAAGTCAGATATCTGGAATACTAAATCATAGTTGAATTACAATTCCATTTTCAATCTCCATTATAAAACCCCTCTACTAAATTTTGAGGAAGTTAAAACACAGAATCAAATAATCTACTTTGACCACAGAGAAGTATTTACAGATTAAAAATAGAAATATTTTAGGAAATTGAACAGTAAGTGAAAAGCAAATAGCACTTCAAAAGCTGATGGAAATGATCTGCATTCACTAAGAAATTCTTACTTTGGAAATTATTTAATAGTCCTGCAGTATATTTTTAAAAGGAAAAAGCAATAACAAAATAACAATGCAGACAAAAACAAAACAACACAAAAATAATAAAAAAAAAATACAGGATTTCAAAACAAGATGACAGAAATTAACAGTGGTTGTTATAGTATATATTGTTATCTTCAGTGAAGTTGTTCAGATTACCACACATAAAAATGCAAGGTTGACCAATCAATTTTACATGCCTGTGGTACATTTTAATGTCAAGAATTGTGCAGATACTTGTGATAAAAACATTGACCTATATTTTACTTTTTGAGAGTTACACACAAAATAAAAGTAATGACAAGGTAAGTAATATCAGTGAAATAAATAAAATACAGATAATTTAAAATAGTCCATGCCTTGCTAGGCTCAGTATTAGTAGAAATTCGCTCACTGATTAGTTCTATTTGTCTTAATTCCTCTGCTGTATCTCCTTCTATTCTGTCTACCCTTCCAGACTTCCCAACTTTATTGAGGAACTGTGACATTTTCCTTTTCTTGAATGGCCACCAAAAAAAATATTTTAAATTACTGCATCACAACACACTCAAACTTTTTCTTTTGTAATTTTTAATTTTAGCCATAGTATACTTTATGAAGCCTGGAGATCAAACTGAACTTGTGCAATCCAGCAACAATGAATGCTGTGGGCAGGAGAACTTAGTTCTGGAATCTTTAATGTGCACCACAAAGCAGATGCCTTAGCTTGAAGGCCAGAGCAGGGAGTTTTGCAAAGTCATCACAGCCTCGAAGGAAGCCTCTTTGAGTCCTGGCCACTGTGTTGAAGACCCTTTCCCCAGTCATAAAGAGAGGCCCACAGTGTTGATGGACTGAAAGTAACAATGTGCTATGAACTGAGCAATTGAGAGCAAACAGTACTTTAAAGGCCTTATGAATGGCGACCTGGGATCTGGCTAGCTAAAATAACTCAGATCTATAGCCTAAGTACGCAGGGGGATCAGATGGATGGTGGACGCCTTTTCTTTCAGTCCTGGTTACTCTGATCCTTACTTTTCACTTCTTTTCCTCTCAGTGAGCCTTCTTTCCTAAACGGTCATGTTACAAGTTTAAAGTACAATTTGTTTTAAGTGTTTTACTTACTGAGGTTGTGTTTGCGGATGTTAACGTTAAAATGGTATTTAATCATCTCTATCAGAATGCAAGAAGAGCTAAATGATTTTTATTTTTTAACTTTTGTGTTGCTCAGATGATCTTGTGGATTTTTTTTCTTTCAGTACTGAGGCTTGAATCTAGGGCCTTCCCCTGAGCTCCATCCCCAGTCTTTTAATTTTTCTTTCTTTTTAATTTTGAAGCAGAGTCTCATTAAGTCACCAAATTGCCCAGATTGGGCTTGAATTCACAATCCTTCTGCCTCAGCCTTCAGAATGCTGGGATTATAGGTGCACAACACCAAACCCAGCTACTTCAAATTATTTTATTTCCCATCATTCTAATGTTTAAACATGATCTCTATCTGAAGTTATGAAAACAAAATAATAAACATAAAACCTCTGCCATGTATACAATCTCTGTCCCATGCCTCTACCCATTTGAAGGACGAACAGAACATTCTCATCTTCTTCCCACTCACTCTGAAAACATAGCCTAAAAGGAATCTAGATTAAGGCTGTTTCACAGTTATTGAAAACAAACTTATGCACTATGTTTATAAACCCTCACTCCCAGTGCCTGTTTTTCTATTTCACTTACTTTGCTTCTTCAGCATTATAACAGTCACCAATAAGCCCAGGCAAAGGATGCCCAGTGTCATGGCAGCAGGGCACCAGCACGGAGAAGAAAGAAAACGGAGACCTAGAGGGTGGAGGATAGAATCAGAAAGGCCAAAAAGATGGGACTAGGCAGTCAAACCATTCTTTGGATCCTGTCTGTCCTTGATGTTCCATATTCCTGACCTCTCATCCTCCCAGCATAACTCATTGTGCACACTTATGGAGGAACACATGGACAGTTGAAGAATTTAACTAATTTGGTCATGGGTCATACAACTGGTAAATTTCAGAGCTAAGATTCAGTATCTAATATCGGACTCTAAATATTCTATTCTAAAACTTATTCATTGTCCACCCTCTATAATGACTCTTTAAGAAACTCTCAAGCTGGGAGTGGTGCACACCTGTAATCCCAGCACTTGGAAGGCTGAGGCAGGAGGATCTTCGTGAGTTCATGACCAGCCTGGGCTACAAAGTGAGCTCAAGGCCAGCCTGAACTGCATAGCCAGACCCTGCCTCAAAAAGACCAAAAGGAAAGAAAGAAACTCTCAGTCTAAGTTGGTTGGGTCAACTGCACAGGACCAAGAACCTCATGGTTGTAATACAGATCATGCGTGCACGTGAATGCACACACATACACATGCATGTTTTATAAGTAACATGATATAAATGAAGTTCAGTGTCAAGCAAATAAGCTTTAGCCAATTAGTTGATATTTCCTCAAAGAATTCTCTACATAATTTTATGTGATTTAATTTTCATTCCACTGTAATTACATCTTGAAACTGGAGTCATTGACCAAAATAAAAGGGGAATGAAAACTTAGTATTAATTTGGCTTATATTCACAGTATGCCTTATAATCATGGCCACTACAGGCCACAGAAAAATTTACCATTTTAATAAAACAAGTCATGTGGCTTAAAGGTGTACATATATTCAATTACAAGTTCCAGATATTGCTTTGGTAATAAGAAAACATCCCGTACCATTTATTAGGTTTTCCTCTCTCCTGAGATAAAGCACTGGTAATGTTTGCCTCTGTATGTAAAGCAGGAAACTGAAAAGTTCAGTGACTTGTTGAAGACTGTAGCATAAAAGAAGACCACACCGGATCTTAAGACCAAAACACAGGTCATTAGTCAACCATCTACAAGCTACATTGCTGGGAACATTACATCACAAAATTTCCTGTGTCATATTTAATGATCCAAGTCAAACAATGCTCACATGTATTCATGGAGTCCTCTTGCGTCAAAACCATTGTGCTAGATTCACAAGTGATAAAAAGAAAATAGAAATTTTGACAAGGAGGAACATAATTCATTTCCTGATTCAATAGTTATGGTCTCCTCCCACATACAGTGCAAGTGAACAGAAAAGTCGCAAGAAATTTCATCTCTTGCAAAGAATTGCCTCATTTTATCAAGTATCTGTGAGTACATCTTTCCTATCTTTTGCAGTAGGTAAAATAGCTAATTTTATACTTAGGTTATTAACTACATGAATGATGAATGAATGAGTGAGTGAATAGATGAATGAAAACATGGCCATTGTTAACTTGTAAGTCTACCAATAAATGCTGGCAGCGTTTTCATATCAAGTTAGTTCACTAGCTCAAATGTTAAATGAGTCCATACTTGCCCTTATTCTATCATGTAAAGAAATTTCTATTTTGTTTATGAAAACTTGATTTGAAATTTCTTTATCCAAATTTCTGAAAATGCTTTTCTGCCTTCCCCTTCTTGTGTTTTGTTCCCTTTCTCAGAATAAATATAAAATAAAAGCCAATTTATCTAGGCTTCTTATGGAATTGGACTTATGAATCAATGTATACCTAAGGAGTTTAGTTTACTGCATGTGTCAAATAGAAATCATAATTTTCCAAAGCAATATTATATCATCAGATATAATTTACACTAAACTATACTGAATATCACTTAAGTAGCTTTAGATAATGAATACAATATTACAAGTTATCACTCCATACACTAGTGAATTCGTTTCTTGAATCCTGCTCATGGATGGGATACTGGATTCTGGAAGCTTGTAGTATAATCCTAGTTCTGCCACTTACTAACTCTGGATGATTTTGTTAATGCTCTAGATCTCAAGTTAACCTTTTGGAAAAAGGAGTAATAAAACATCAGTTTCAAAGTGTCATCGTGAAGATCGAAATCATGCATTTAAAGTGAGTAGAAGAAAACTGCTTGTAGGAAACAGGATAAGTTAGCTATCATTATCGTCCCCATCATATCTTAATTGCTTTTATTTAAGTAAGTGGTATTAATTCTCTTACATTTTGTGATTTTGGGGTACTTTAGTTTTCTAATCTAATCTTCAGTAAATTTACATTTTTGAGCTGCCACTGAAATTCTGTCCTTGTACAGTCACCCACCCTCGCTCCTCGGTACCTTTAACTTTTTTTCCAAATGACTTCTGATCTGGCTGGTCCTTCATAGACTTCATCTTGAGATCATCAAAAATCGTTTCCAAATTCATGCTAGGAATGAGATAGTAAAGCAGTCGAGAACTGCAGCAAACTGAAAATATGTGAGCTTCTGCTAGAGTGCTTAAATAGCTACTGTTATCTAAGAGAATGACTCAATCATTGCCAGGAGGAAGGGGAGGCTTTGCTTCATACTGGGAAGTTGACTGACGAAAACTCTTGGGGTGTGTCTATTTCAGGTGGGGAGTGATTCTGATGCTGTTTCATGATATTTCAAAAAGTGGCTTTTTTGAAAGGGAAAGTTATATTTTCCATGAGAAAGGAAATGCATTATGCCACTCACCAGGTATGGAAAGTTAGGTGCAAGAGAGTAAGTTACATTCAAATCATGCAAGAGCATTCATTAGGACCAGATTGTTTCATTTCAACATTCACATTTGTTTGTTTGCTAATTTTATCATGGTACATTTTCTCCACATGGTGTCTTTCAGAAATCACACATTTTCTTTTTTAATATTCATTGTTTTAAATGACAATAGACAGGAATTTGAGGTGAATTCCATAAGATTCTTAAGTGTTGGGTAATTTTAGCACTCAAAGAAATGTACTGTCTTATACAATGACAGTGCCACACAGCTGCAGAGGGCCATTGGAACTGGACAACTAATTCAATCTTTCCCCTGGTCTATTGTCTTGGGGAATTATTTAATGCCTAATCTATACTTTTGTTTATATAAATTTGGGATAATATGAGTATATATGACAAGCACTGTACTTGGAATATAATGAACTCGATAAATAATAGTCACAACTATTATTAGTAGTAATATTCAGCACAGTTAAATAACCCAGAAAAGACTACCTTTTGGGCTAACCCATCATTGACTGGAGTCACAAAGACTCCTCATAGAATCCTCATAAGTGTATCTATATATACACACAGATAAAATCTTCACCTATTTTTTACCTCACAATCTTATGGCCAGAAAATAAATAATTACTGAAGTTACAGGTACTTTTGAAAAAAAATTTTATCAACAAAAGATATTTTCTGAAGTATTTATGTGAAAAATTATATGATATCTGAAATCTGCTTTAAACCACTATAGGAAAAATAAAAAAGAAAAGCTACATAAAGGAAGATTAGAAAATCAATAAATACATAAAGTTTCTAGGTAGTTAATTAGGAAAAATCACCAATGTTCAGAGTCTAATTAGGATTGCATTTCCTTTCTCCACCTTCAGTTTTCTGAATTCTTTTTTTCTGTGCAAAATATCCAGAACCAAAGTGAAAACACTTTATCTCCCATTTAACATTTTACTCTACAATACAGTTCACCAAAATTCACCATGTAGCAAGTACATCCTTGCCAAATCAGCTTCTGAGAAGACTACATAAGTACATGTACAAACTCCCCATGATAAATGTAATCATTGTGCACTGGAAACATGCACCAAAAAATACATTGATCAAGAAAAAAAAGACCATGTTATCTTTATCATGCAAGCCCCTTCCTAGGTCCCTTGGCTGTGAGTGCCAGGAAATCACTTCTGGGATCAGACACATTTCTTCAATTACCATGTCAGTCACACAAGTGGAATCTCAGGAAATTTCTCATAATAATGAATTAATAAATACCAGAATAGCATCACAATGAAAATGACAATTTGTGATTCCCACAATGACTTAATTATTTTGGATCCCTTCAAACGGTTGTAATTTTAACCATTTCAGATATACTGATCTGTATGGTCTTAAATACACTTACAATGTTTGGTAGCCATCACCACAGTCCACTTCTTGAACATTTTTATCTTCTCCAGCTGCAATTCAACATTAAACAGCAATTCTAGTGATGGTGAATTCTATTTATTGTCTTGCATGGGCCATGGGGTGCCCAAGATGGAGAGTTTGGGTATGAGGTTTACATATGCATCATTACAATAAAATAGACTTCAATCCGTAAGGTGGGTGGGCCTCATTCAAAGGATGAAATCTTGAAGAACAAAAAAACTAACCTCCCTAGTAAGAAAAAATTATCCAGCAGATGCCCTTGGGCTGAAAAAACACACAACTAACTCTTCTGGAAATTCCCCTTATCAACTGGAATTGTAACATTCAATCTCCTGGACTGTCATTCAGCTGGCATGCACTGAAGATTTGGACTTGCTGGGTCCTATAGTCATCAATTTCTTTATATATGTACATATTTTATTCTGCTTTTCTAGAGAACTTTGATTACAACTCCCCACTTTTTACACCTCTCCGGTAAGCCAACATGTTCATTTCTAACTCTTCCATATCTCTCCATTGGGACTTTAGAAGGAAGCACATACTGACCCCACAGCTCCAAAGAAATGTATCTTGCCTACAGGAATTTGCGAGTGGAACCTTCCCTGGTTGAGCATTTCTGTAAGAATGCAGCCCAGCAGCCAGCACGATTCTAGCCTTATGAGACTCTAAACAAAAAATACAGTTCATCTGTGTGCATGCTTCTGAGCCACACATACTATGAGATAAGCTTTTTATATTGTCGTCCGCATATTTTGTGCTTGAAAGTTATATGGCTGTATTAGTTACTTCTCTCATTGCTAAGACAAAATACACAACACCCAAATTTAAAGAATGAAAGAGTGATATTGTCTCATAGTTCATAAAGGTTTATAAAGTCTCATAGTTCATAAGGTCCATAGTTGACTGTCTCTAAGGCAGGGTAGCATGGCAGAGGAGAAACAGTTCATACTAGGACAGGCAGGAGGTGATAAGCAGCAGCATACAGCCTCTCTTTCCCTTTTATTCAGTTCAGTCTACAAGCCTATTGATTGGTGTTACCTACACCCAGTGTGGAGCTCTTGTCTTTGCTAAAATCCATTCAGCCTCACCCAGAAGTATGCTAAATTAATCAGTGGGCTAATTTAGTATCACACACCAATAATCCATGTTTACATGCCAGAGATACAGCCACCTCCCCAAAGCCACACTTATGAGCATATGAGGTAGATACAAGCACATGTAGATACAAGCCATAGCAGAGACACATAAACCTGATGCATCTTTGATAAGCTGAATGCTTCTGACTTGTTTCCCTTCTTTAAATCTAACCCTCTAACAAACTTTCAATGCCTCTGTGGTTGCAGTTCCCAGTGGTTTAAAGTGGAACAGACCTTTTCTGTCATCTTATCCAACCTTGAAGGCATGGCGTTGACCCTAAGCGCTGCTCAACTCTTTATCATTTCATGTTGATCCTTCTTTATCATTTCATGTTGATCCCTCAAAGTAATAACAGTCTTAGCTGCTATTTCACTGAGGCACAGACAGAAAGGGAACCCGCGGTGTGCCACCTGACTTAGCAGACTATAAAGCGAATAATCAAAGGAACCAGAGTAAGTAATCAGTAAGTAAGCAATCAAAGGAAACATTTGTTGCCCTGCTTGTCTAACAATTTCCCAAAGTGTAGGTGAAAAGGTCTTATTCGCGCACCTTCCACTGGTTCCAATCAAGTCCTTAACAATGTGGGCACGAGTTAATGAATCACAGGCTTAATGGAACCACACAGGGTTGTGCCGGGTCACAGTGAGGTCAATCTCCTCTGCCCTAGCTGCTGTCCTCTATCCCCAACCATGTATGCCTTTCACAGTCTTCTCTTCTGAATTCTCTGTAATCAATCCCTAATGAGACCCCTTGACTTAACACTCTCACAAGGCATCATTAACCTTCACTAGGATAACAAGGAAGTTTTGTTTTCCCAGGTAATACTCTGGTGAGAAAGCAGAAACGGTAATAGTGATTC
The DNA here is from genome assembly GCF_000276665.1 of Chinchilla lanigera. Lineage (NCBI taxonomy): Eukaryota > Metazoa > Chordata > Mammalia > Rodentia > Chinchillidae > Chinchilla > Chinchilla lanigera. The sequence goes on along the minus strand of NW_004955413.1, from coordinate 7,706,901 downwards.
TAAGAAAGAAAAATAACAAGGTAGTCATTAACAGAAACCTATTCTGTTCAAACCTATTAGGAAGCTGGAGGGCAAAAAAGGCGATGGCGATCACAGTACAGGAAAGTGCAACAAGGGGGAAAGTCTTGTTAACGCAGACCTGCTTGTGCTGGTGGAAGCTGGCATGGCTGGGAAAACGATGGAAATTAGCAAGGGGAAATATTCAAGAACCAGAATACTGTATTAGGAAAGCTGAGACACAGTCCAGAGAAGGACTGCTGTAAAAATACACACAAGAGTTATCCAGCATTTTAAAAGGGAATCATTTGCAAAATATAGTTAAAATGAAAATCATCTTAGATAACATAAAACATGTGTTATTAGGACTATTATTTGCATTGTGTATATATATATATAACCTTATTTACTCTTTTGAAATCTATGAAATAAACATTATTACCACATATATATATATATATGAAACCCACAGAGAAATGTAATAACTTTTCCAAGATCACAGAGCTAATAAGTGAAAAAGGAAGCAAGTAATCCCAGCTTTCTAGCTAAACTGTTATCCATGATGTTTTACTGTCTCTCCAAGAAGTAAAGGAGAGGGGAAAGGTTCATGATGCTTCTCAGGCGTGTGTTATTGAATATAAATGTTGTATTCAAAAATGCCTTCCTGACAGGCACAGTAGCACATGCCTATAATCCCATCTACTCAGGAGACTGAGGCAGGAAGATTAAAAGTTCAAGGTCAAGTTGGGCAATATAGTAAAACCTTGTATCAGAAGAAAAATGTTTTTAGAAAGGCTCTTGTGGCAATTTAGCTCCACTGTATAGTACTAGGCTAGCAAGCATGAGTCCCTGTTCAATCCCCAGCACACGCGCGCACACACACACACACACACACACACACACACACAGCTAGGTATAATGATGCATATTAGAAATACTAGCATTGAAAGAAGCAGGAGATCATGAGTTTCAGCCAAACCCAAGCAATTTAAAGAGACCTTGTCTCAAAAACCAAGGGGAAGCCTGGCACGGTGGCGCACGCCTATAATCCTAGCACTTGGGAGGCTGAGGCAGGAGGATTTTTACAAGTTGGAAGCCAGTCTGGGCTACAAAGTGACCTCAAGACCAGCCTGAACTGCATAGTGAGACCCTGTCTCTAAAAAGACCAAAAAATAAACCAAAAACCAAGGGGAATGGGGCTGGGAACATAGCTCAGCAGTAGAAAACTCTGAAAATGAACCCCAGCACTAAAAAGCAGAGGGGCTGAAGACATAGTTCAGCACTCCATGGCTTCAGCCCATTGTGGGGAGTGGGGGGAAATATTTCTTGTCTCTGATTTTATTTTCTCTATGATTTCACATGTAATGCAGGCCAAGTACGCATTTCATTCCTGCTTTATGAATAGAAAAGGACTGGGGAAATTACATAATTATTTACTGAAGAGTCATAACTGAAGTCATTCTCTTCTTGTCCTATACAATACCTTTTGCCTTGCCAAGTTTTCTACTAAAATTTGAAAAGCATTCTTCATCCTAATTGCATTAACTTTACTTTAAAAACATATCACTAATTCACTAACTTTACTTTAAAAACATTATCACTAATTCACTTTTTTTTGTTTTGTTTTTTGTTTTTTTGTTTTGTTTTGTTTTGTCTTTTTGAGAAAGGGTCTCGCTATGCAGTTCAGGCTGACCTTGAGCTCACTTTGTAACCCAGGCTGGCCTCAAACTCTCCACTATCCTCCTACCTCATCCTCCCACCTGCTGGGATTGCAGGCGTGTGCCACCGTGCCCAGCAGTTCTGAAACAAATAAATTGTAACAATCAACATCTTACTGGGATATTCTCTTACTCTCTGTTTTCTTTAAGTGAAAAGAAAATGTTTCTTTTCTCTGTTCTCACCTCAGTGTCATGCTGTGTGAGAATCTTTTAGAATGTGATCAATTCCAATCACTAGTCCCACCCAACAACTGCCTTTCGGAGTTAAAAGGCATCAAACATGGCGTTATCCCATTCTTATGAGATGGATTTTTTTTATTTTAAAAATTACAAAACTGACAAAACAACAGTGAAGACAAAACCCAAACAACACAAAAACAACCAAAATGATGCATGACCTCAAAACAAAGTGACAGGAATTAACACTGCTTGCTACATTCCATACCGTTATCTTCAACCAAGTTGCTCAGTCCACCAGACATAAGAATGGAAGATTGATCAATCAAAGACACTAACAAGTTAAAAAGCAACACTGGAAATGATGCAGAGCTTCACCATACAAGACGGTAGGAGTTCAACAATGGCTCTTATACTGCATACTGTTGTCTTCACATCAATCATTCTGATTATCAAATTCAAGTGTGCAAAATTGGTTAAGAAAAAAGAAAATTTTAAGCATTGACTGTTCCTTTCAATAAACCACAGACATAAGCAATACACCTATACGAGATGGGTATATCTTTTTAAACTAAATGTCTAATATCATATCAAATACTTTGCATTAAGTAAAAGATTACCTACTTGAGTATAAATCCTTCTTTCATTCCAATAAGTATGTTATAAGTATTATTTTTCTCTCACTGACCTTAGATTTCATTTTCTTGAGTGACAAAATTGTCTTTCTCCTTCCTTTATCTTTTCTTTATCTTAAGATTAGGGTCACATTTTGTCTTCCAGGGTGATCTCAAACTCCTGAGCTCAAGTGATCCTCCTGCCTCGGTCTCCCCTATACCTGGGATTATAGGTGCACATTATAGCACCTAGCTGCTGAGTAGCTGGATCTATTCTCATTCACAACACTTTTACCAGAAAAGATGAAGAAGGTGGAAGAAGAAGAAGGAAAAGGAGAAGAAGGAGAGGAGGAGGAAGAGGGGCAGGAAAGACAGGAAGACAGAGAGTGAAAAGAAAGGAGAGAAACAAGGACAAATGACAAAAACACAAAGAAAAAAATCTACAGATCTTGGAAGTCGGTTTTGAAGCATATGTCTGCATGTCTGGTTTTCCTGTTTCAGTGGGAATCGAAGTCAGAACAGAGGAGAGCATGGAGAGCACCTGGAAAGTCTAATTTTCAAATCTCCTCATCCCAAAGATGGGATGGCTTTCCAGTTCATTTGGCTGCTGCTCAGTTCTACCTCAGTGGTTAAGAATAAATGACCCAGAACCGGGAGAGTTGATTATCAACATAGTAAGGGGAGAGTTTCAAAGAGCAAGAAGGGGGAGTGTTAATCACATGCATAATGGGTGAAAGGAGATTGGCAGCGTGACTTTCAACCTTCAGCAGTCACCCTGGCGCCCTGTGATAAAGGACCAAGAAGCATTTGCTGCTTTCTGGTGAAGACAAGAATGTATCTGGTCATCACCAAGCTGCCTTTGACCCTCCTCAAAGCCAGGCTTCTCATCAATGATTAGAAAACCATTTAACTTAAAGGGCCAGTGTGTCTTCCTTGAATGTTTTCCTATTGGGAGCAGCCAAGGCAAGAACATTGAAAACATAGGAAGGGTTAACCTCAGAATGGAAAAGGGCAAAATGAAACAAATGCAGAGTCAATAAAAGCAGAAATAAAAATAGAGGAGGAAGCCAAGAGGAAATCTCAAAAACAAAAGTCAGAGGGAGTAAGAAGTGATAGAAAGAAAAACTGATTTATTGCTGAGAAAAATTTCCCTCTTTAAGAATTCTAGATCAAGAAGTGAAGCTGCCGCAGAGGATGGAGAAGAGGCAGCGGATACCCAGTGCGTGATGCGGGAGCAGATGTTCAGCCCGATGGGAGTCCCTGCCCGGGTCCTGCCGGCCTCTGTTCTGGCCTGTTTCATCCAGGTGAGTTCAGCTGTGAAAGGGCGGGATGGAGAAGGCACTTTTTTCAGGTCCATCAGCTCTTAGAAGAATCTTGTAGAAAATGGATGAGGTGAAAAGAAAAATGCAGAATCTAGAAGGTTCTAGAGAAAGGAATAAGTGTTATGGTCTCTTAGTATTGTAAGGTTGCACAGATGCATGTGTGATTAATGTTAATGCTCACGAAAAGGGAGACAAAAATTACAAGCCAGGTGTGGTGATGAATGCCTGTAATCCCAGCGCTCTGGGAGGGTGAGGCAGGAAGATCACAAGTTGGAGCCCAGCCTGTACAATTTAGTGAGACCTTGTCTCAAAGTAAAAAGAAATAAAAAGGGCTTGGGGTGTAGCTCACTGTGAAGGTCCTGGGTTCATTCCCAAGTAACACACAGATGCACACACACAAACACACACACACATACACACACACAATCATATAGAGTCGTAGGATAGCTATAGCATTTTAGGAGTGACAATTATGTTTCTCTCATTTAGTATATTACCACTATCACTCAAAATCCCAAATAAATTATACTTGGGATAATTTGCACATAATTCCACTAAATGGAAATTCCTACACCAGCTCTAATATTATGGTAGCAGTTTAGGTGTCTCTATTCCAGAAATAAAAGAGGGAGCACTGCCCTGAAAAGTTTAAGCAAGAAGGAACACTAATTTGGTCCCAGCCTGGGCAAATTAGACCCTGCCTCAAATAAAAAATGGACTATGATGGTGATGTAGTTCAATGAAGCCCTAGGTGCAATTTCCAGTATGGGAGGTGGGCATGAGAGTAGGGGAGACTCTTTAAAAATATTTTGGATCCTTTATTTCTCCCCACTCTGAATCAGTAGGCTGTGGTAACGCATTAGTTGAAAAAGGTGTCATTAGACTGGAGGATTCTGGACAATCATCAGAATTAACCAGTATATAAATATGAAATCTAGCAAGAGAATGCAGCAAGTGCACAAACTGAATTACATCCCATGCCTGTTCAGAGCTGGCTGTTTTGCTTCCTAGATGCCAGTTAACCAATATCTGCAAGTCCTTGGTTTCCTTGCATTTTTTCTAGCTTCTGTGTCTCTTCCTGTTCCTTCTCTTCATTTCACTTCTCTTTTCTTCTCTCTGCAGCAAGCCTGAGAGGTGGCAAATTATCTACTAAGCACCTTAGATATCCTTTTACTTTAGTAAAGAAAGTGAAGCAAAGGGTCAGGGTTGGGCTGAGGAAACAAACACTTGGGCATTTCTCTTGGCAATCCCTTAAGTGAAAATAAAAACAATGGGCAGGAGTTTCTCCAGGGTTACCGCAGAGGGTGGCTCCTAGTCCTTTTACAAACTCTTTCTACCTGATATACTTCGAATACACAGGTCCTTGTACCCATCCACTTCCTATCATAAAATAGGTACAAATGTCTGTCCTATCATAAGGGTCCTGTTGTTGCCTTTCTGAAATTACTAGGTCATTTGAATTTTTGGAAGACTAAAACAGTTTCTGGAAATAAAGTTTGATTCTAAAGGGATCTTTCGAGAAGGAAGTCGTCTGAGATATAAGACAGATGGGGAGAAAGAGTTTTTGATTTTGCTTTGTTGCTCTTGTTTAAGAGGAATAGAAAGGAATGGGGACACCACCAAGGAGCTGTACGACTAAACTTGTCATCAGCATTCATTCAACACATAACCATGATGACAGAGTCAGATTTGAATTCTGCCTACATCAGTGAGTGTATGTTATTGGGTACATTACTTAGCCCTATGCCTTATTCCTTTTACCCTTCAATCTGAGGTTAAAGATACTCACCTATGGGATTGTTGTAAAGAAATGTTATACAATATTAGAAATTAATGGTCTGATTAGCATGTATAAGTCATTCAGCAAGCCCCCCTCCCCTTTTTGTCTTATATGGTAAGACTTGGTGTATCAAGGACATGAAAAAGGACAAGGTGGAAAAATCCAGTTCACAACTGGGCAATAATGAGGACCAGCTAGACACTCTAAAGGACAGATCAGGAAGTTTCTGGGGTAAATAAATGGATATAAATGGCTGCCTTTCATTCCCAGGCAGTAAGACTCATCCACTATTAAAAACAAACAGACAAACGAACACAAACAGGCGAGATAAGTCTCTCCCAAGTTCTCCCACCTCAAATCAGCAGGCATAGGAGTGAGAAGAGCTGCAAGTCCCAGTCCTAGGTATGGCCTGACCTTACAAACATGCCCTCATCCAACCACAGCCATGAGCTATGATTGTTAGTCTGCCCACCATCGTGGGCGAGATTACCCTGTCTGAGACTATTTCCCTTCCTACAGCTTCCTGGAGCACGCAGTGAGGAGAATTGTGTCAATCCTGAAAAGTAAGTATCTAAGAGTTTGAGCTGAAAGGAAAAGCAGACAGAACATCACTATCCAAACCCAGGTCAAAAAGTCATTAGATCACTATCACTTCCCTTTCTTTCTACTTAAGTGGGCATCCACCTACTATCACAGACATATACGTGTCATTCTGTGCACTCAGAATAATACTGCTGACAGGGTATTTTCCAAAGCCAATCTTCCCATCAAAGCAGCGTAATTCGTCTCCATTTATAAAGTCATAGAGACTTGCAAAAGGCTTTCCCAGCCATGCTGCTTGGTGATTCATCAGGCCAGACAGGATTCATTATCTAGTCACTGGCTTATTTACTTGGGTGATTTCCAAAGTGGAATCCCTATTTCAAATCAAAAAAAGCAGTTTCCAGCTCTTACGCAGTTAATGTTTATTGCAGAATTCATTTATCCGTCACTTTGATTGAGTTATTCTATAAACTGAGGCTGTCACAACTGAGTCCCACGCAGACACAGAGAATATAAAGATGAATATTTATGCAGGAGGCCCTGGGTTTAATCCCCAGTATTGAAAGAAAAACAAAGGAGGAAGGAAGGAAGGAGAGGAGTGAGTGAAAGAAAGAAGGATGAAAGGAAAGAAGGAAGGAAGGAAGAAAAAGCAAAAGAAAAGAGAAAAAAAGATTTGCTCAGGCTGAAGGAAATCACATATTTAACCATGGAAATGGTGATAACATTGATGATTTATCACATGCACATTACACCTTGGCTACTTGACATGGTCTGAGGTTTTAGACATCCAGCACTGCAGGAAAGACCTTCCCTACAGAATCAGACTCTAGTGTAAAGCTACAAGGGTTTTGAACATGTGATGAATGCAAAAAAACCCACAAGTATAGAGGCTCAGTGAAAAAAACTAAATGCTTCTATCTACAAATGTGTGGCCAACGAGGGATATAGAAATAGATTTCAGTGGATGGTTGTATCATGAAGTATTATGAAAGAACAGAAGTTACTAATCTACAAAGACATAAAAATACTCTGCTTTTCCTCTCTTATTCCTATGCTGCTCCTCCCACGCAAAGCGCATTTTCCTCACCCCTACAGAGAAAGTTTACAATTGCCACAGTTAATTCAGAATATTTAGTTCACTTTCCTCATAGCGAAACTTTTTCCCCTTCCTGTTTGGCCTCAGTGCATATGGGCATGAGGGATGTGACAGTTTAGATCCCTTTTCCCTGATGGTAAGGGTGTTGCAAGAGCTTGTGAAACATAAACTTAATTGCTTTCATGCTTTTAACTGAAATTTCCTTTATGTTTCCATTCTCTTGACCTCAAATATATAAGAACTGTAACATTCATACCAGTTTTCCAATTCACTCTTTATAAATATGTTCCAAATGACTTCTGGCAATTTCTTCATAATTATTTACAACAGTCATAGATCTATTTTCTATGAACACATTTTGTGATCACTATGATTAACTATTTTATACTGATTTTACAAAATACTTTGCACAACGTCATATATGGTATAAAATACTATTTACATCATTTGACACTAGAATTGGCTCATTACTGAGAACTTGAAAAAGTATAGCCTTAGTTGCTTTTATTGTAATGGTATCATTTTATACTATAACTCACATTTTCAGATGTTTAATGAAATACACTTTATTTTTCTCCATAGCTGCATGACCACTGACTGGGTACATCTGTGGTATATATGGTAAGTTTCAGTTGCAGTATCAACATATTTAATTTTACAAGGTCATTAATTATATGCACCATATATATATATATATATATAGAGAGAGAGAGACAGAGAGAGAGAGAGAGAGAGGGGGAGAGAAAGAGGGAGACAGGGAGAGAAGGAGGGAGTAAAAGGAGGGAGAGAGCAGGAAGAAAAAGTTTGAGACAGCCTCCTTACTTAGTACCTCCTGTACTACAGTTACTTTACCTAGCCTATTAGCCTATGAGATGATACGTCAGGGTATCCTATTTGAATACAGTCTCCTCCACTGAGATCAAAAGACTATTGTGTCCTTTTGGGTTCTGCTCAGGAAATAGCTCTACAAAGTTTGCCTTGGTAAAGTAAAATGCAGCTACTTCAAATTACCTTAAATTTACTTATGTGTTCTAACCAGTTTACTTAGTCCTGCTAACAAATAAGGAAGCATATATGTATATGAATTAGAATCTTACCATTTTTATGTAAAATGTCAACAAGAATCAAAAGGCAGACACTAAAAACTGATGCGGTCAGAGCCAGGTCTGAGTTTCCTACCTGCTGGGCTCTTACAGGTTACTGGTGGTAGTTGGTGTCCTGATTCTGCTCTGTGGCCTGACTTCAGTGTGCTTCCGCTGCTGTCTGATTCGTCAGCAAAATGGGGAAGATGACGGTCAGCCACCCTACGAAGTGACTGTCATTGCTTTTGACCATGACACCCTCCAGAACACTATCACTTGTGAGTACACTAACCTGATGTAGGGAAGAGACCTGGGTTTAAATGAAGGATTAGGACACCACACAGGTATAGAAACACTGATCAAATAACATTACAGGTTCTAGGATTCAGAGCAATGTTAATTTCCAGAGGACTAATGTGCTGATCTGGGAATCTCACTGGTGCTCAAATATTGGTCTGGCTGGTGATAGTGTGAAGAAAGAAGTGAAATATTAGAGACAGTGTTAGAAACATTTTACAGGGAGAATCACACAGTTTATAGATTTTGTTTTGTTTCTGTTTTTTATTAATAGTCCGTGTTTGCACTAAATAGTGTTTGCCTTCCCCGTGTGGAATTGGTCTGTGTACATAACACATCTTCATTCTTCTTCATCCCCTCCCCTCCTCTCCTTCCTCCCGCCCTTCATCTCTTGATCCCCTTCCCATGAGAGAAAGGTGTATCTCTCTACTCCCTATTATCATGATAATAAATAATTTTCATGAACTACATTAATGTGTAAGCTTATAAATAGCTTTATTATCCATTTTCAAATGCTGAATACATCTTTGAAAATGTCTTAAATTTTATGAAAACCTACATTTTGTATTTTCTATATTGTTTTGTATTGTTAAGGAAATTAGTGATGTAAACTTTCAATTCTGTGTTCTTCAAGTCTTGGTACATTCAATTTTTGCCCCAATATCCCTTTGATCTTTATTATAAGACACTTTATATTACTGTATAGTCATTCCTAAAATCAGGTCATAAATACAAGGCAAAGCAGCAGATAGCAAAACACTGCACTATTTATTTTGAAAATAGTACAATATGACATATTGTTATTCACCTTCCCTACTTCCCTTTTCCCACTTCATTTTAGAGAAAGAATAAAGCTCAGGGTGTGCAGTATTGGTAGGTGGAGTAAAGGCAGGAAGAGGAAGGGTAGGATGTGAGATATGGGAATATGACACAGATTATTCAAAGGTACCAGAGAAGACAAGTTCTTCTAGCAGAACCTGAAGCTCAGAAGCTTCAACTTCACAGGATTTTCATACATTTTGTGGTGGGGGGTGACAGTGAATTGGGACACTTATTAAAAACGTAGGGACCTTAGTGCAATGTTAAGCATCTGAGACCTGAAAACAACACATTTAAGGCAGCTCTGCTTCTTCTTCCTTTACAGCCCTGCAGTCAGTGTTTGGCTCTGCAGCTCGGAGAATTCTGGCTGTATCCCCCTCCCCCAGCTCCCGGGGCCAGCTGCCCTCCTCGTTGGACACCCTCCCAGGCTATGAGGAAGCTCTTCACATGAGTCGCTTCACAGTGGCGAGGTGTGGACAGAAAGCACCTGAGTTACCCCCGGTGCCTGAGGAAAGGCAGCTACCTCCGGTGGAGAAGGAATCCAGAGCAGAGCACCCCTCACTATGATGGGGATTTTGATTTGTATGTGGAGACCCAGGTTTCCTCAGAGTCCACAGAAGGTCTGTAGTCCAAGTCTTCATGCCTGACCACAAATCTTTTCTGATATGCAGTGGTCTCATCAGGTACTCTAATTCTTTAATCAATGGGCAAAATTCACTACCAACAAGGCAGGAGAGCATCAGGTGTCTTGAATTCCTTCAGTCGTTCAGTGTATATAAAATTCCTTCACCTCGTGATACTGACGGTTGGTTTTCTCTGTGCCAACTAAGAGACTGTGGCAAGCTTGAGGAACAGGAAATTGCAAGCACAGCCATTGTCATTAATGCACTGAACCCAGGAACTTCCCTCCTGGAAGAATAACCAATTTTACAATAGATGAAATGATTATTTTAAATGTCATGTAATACCCATGTAGTAATATAGAATACATGGCTGAGATTGTTGGAGTAGGATAAACGAATACAGTCTACTCTGTGTCAGATATCGAATTCTTTCTTTCACTACAGTTCTCCCCGCCAGAAATGTGATACTATTACTTCTTCAGTTCCTCTGCTCTACAAATACATAAGCACATGTTTGCAAGAATACATGCGTCCTTTTTAAATTCTAAAACAATACACTGCTTAGCTTCTTTCCTCCTTCCTGCTCCTGCCACTTAAAGCCACAGCATGTCCACAGCAACTCACACCAGTCTCACTGCCACCTTGTGGAGCCACGGTAGAAAATGCATTCTGTCCTTTGGACCCATCTGCCTGTCTTTCTGATTCTTGAGTACTAAGTGGGCAACTAAGCCTGGCTAAGATGCTACCCCTGCCACCATCCTGCTGAACACTGCTGAGCTAGCCACACAACACACTAGCCACTAAAGTACAGTTACTGGAAAACTGAGAAGAGGAAAAAAATACATGTCTTCGACAAGTTACTAAAATCTTTAAAGCATCGTTTTCTCACCTGTAGAATAAGGACGAAAGATACCTCCAAGATTTGCTGTGAGGAACAAAGAAACTAAGTTATGACATAATTTGTAAATCACTATGCACATGTACTTGCTACCATTCTTACTGTTGTCACGTAATATTCACCTGCCTGCTATCATTCTGTTAAGAATTACATTCTGGGGGCTGGGGATTTACGTCAGCAGCACAGAGCCTGCCTGGCAAGCGCAAGGTTGTGAGTTTGATTCCCAGTACCGGGGGGGGGGGGGGAGAATTACATTCTGGTTTGTCATTTTGCCAGTCTGCTGTGTTATTGTAAAGTCATACCTGACAAAGCTTTAATTTAGTAATAAACACTTATTGAGGTAAACAACTAAAAAAAATGAGATTCTTATTTTTTTAACTAATTATATTATTTTTTATTTTTTTAGTATTTTAAAGAGTAAAAGAAGGATAACATAGCAATGGGGGGCTTACCAAATTACAGACAAAGTAGTAGGAAATTATCAATGGTTGTTGTTTTACATATTGTTACCTACAAGATAGTTTCTCAGGAAAACAAATAGACAAATAATAGTGAGTTACAGACAAAAGAGGTAGGTAATTATCAATGGTTGTTGTACTATACCTTGGTATCTTCAAAGTGGTTTCTGAAGGAAATAAATAGAGCTATACAGGAGTGATCAATTGAATATTCACTGACTATTCTCAATGGTTGTTATAGGAAACACATAGTAATAAACATACCTCCATTTACAAAATAGCATAGGAACAATATAAACATTACAGAGTTATGGACAGATTAGTAGGAAGTATCAGTGGCTGCTGTAATACATGGTGGTATCTTCAAAGTGGTTTCTCAGGAAGACAGAGATATGCAAGAAAGATCTAACAAGTAGCTACAGCCGAAGGGTTGTGAAAAATAGTGTATTACCTCCTCACCAGTGACTCCTTTCACTGAAGTGTGACAGCTGGAAGGAAGGCCAGGATTGAAAAGAAGGACCAAGAGATTTGTACCTGTGTCTAGCAACAAGCTGTTTTCTTTTTTCTCTGTAATCATGATTACCTGGGGCTCCTCCATGGGGATGACAGTCTGGCCAGAGGGAGAAGGTAGAATATGCCCCAGGCCCCCTCATTCCTGTTAGACTACCTGGTAGTATGGGTCTGAGTTCTGGGGTCTCCGCTTCAGAGGACAGACTGATCTCCAGTGGTCATCTTTGCAGTCAGGGCATGGTCCAGGGGGCTTCTTAGGGCAGCTCCTCTTGAGGTGGCCTGGCTTTCAACAGTGGTAGCAGATGAATGTAGTCATTGAGTACTTCTTGGGGCCCCAAGAATCAGACTTAGGGTCTGTTTCTTTTAGTGCTGCAGCAAAAGCAGCTGCTTTTTCTCGGTCTCTTTGTTTTCTCTCCTTGGCCTTGTCATGGCTATAGAATACTGAGGAGGCAATTCTTACTAACATCTCAAGTGAGCCATCTGGGGTGAAAGCCATTCTTTGTAGCTTTTTCTCTTCAACCACCCAGCGCATTGGACCCTTCAACCACTTAGTGTCCTCTCCCCAACTGTCAGCACAGGCAGCAGGAATCTTGGTGCAGACCTCTCTGGAGCTCCATGTGCTCCTCCACTGCAGCCTGTACTGTCAGAGGAAGGCTTCCAGGGGGTCTCCCCAGGTATTGTGAAGGCTCTTCCTGGTTTCCAGCTTCTGAATGGCTCTCGTTACCCTGGTCAACTAGACCTCTGAGTCTTCGGGCGTAGCCTGTATTCTCATGTTCTCTGAGTTCTTGTTCCACGGCTGCTCCTCCTCTGACTCTGGCCCTTTCTGGTTCTCAACAGCAGGGGCAAGAGCAACCCATTGTGTGGCATGTATTCCTAGGGGTTTCTCCATGTCAGGATGATTCACGCATGTCCCCAGGTGGGCCTCTGCAGCCAGCAAGTGGTGGGCCAGTTGTGTCATTGCTTCTCTGTGCCATGATAGTTCTCAACCACACAGCGGTGGCTGGGGTGAGAGCTGGCTCACGCCAGTGCACACTGCTGCGCGACTTCCCAGACACCTACTGCCCGCCTCCCAGGTGCCTGCACAGCTAGGGGCTGTGTGATTCTTGTTAGTACATTCTGCATGGATGTAGAAAATATTTGAGAAAAGTAGTTGTTTTTTAAGCAATCAGCTCCAGTTTTCAGAGTAGGCAATACAGAAGTAGGGGTTAGTTAATTAAACACATTTTTTTATTTTAAAGGGTAAAAGAAGGACAACATAGCAATAGGGGGATTCACCAAATTACAGACAAAGTGGTAGGACATTATCAATGGTTGTTATTTTACCTATTGATATCTTCAAGATAGTTTCTCAGGAAAACAAATAGACAAATAATAGTGAGTTACAGACAAAAATGGCAGGCAATTATCAGTGGTTGTTGTACCATATCTTGGTTTCTCCAAAGTGGTCTCTAGGGAAAACAATAGAGCTATACATGAGGGATCAATCAAATAATCATTGACTATTCTCAATGATTGTTGCTGAAAACACATAGTAACAAACGTACATTCATTTACAAAATAGCATAGGAACAATACAAACATTACAGAGTTATGAACAGACTGGTAGGAAATCATCCATGGCTGCTGCAATACATGTTGGCATCCTCAAAGTGGTTTCTCAGGAAAACAAAGATATGCAAGAAAGATCCAACAGGTAGTTACAGCCTAAGGGTTGCAAAAAAGAGCGGATTACCTCCTCATCAGTGACTTTTTTCACTGAAGTGTGATGGCTGAAAGGAAGGCCAGGGCTAAAAAGAAGGACCAAGAGACCAGCACCAGTGTCCAGCAACAGGCCATCCACTTTCCTCTACAGTCATGATTTCACAGGACTCCTCCTTGGAGACAATGGTCCTTCTCCATGAAAGCGGTTCTACAGAATCTAAATATTGGGCACCCGTGTAATCCATGAAGTCTCGGTGCAGACCTCTCCAGAGCTCCACGAGCTCCTCCACGGCAGCCTGTACAGTTATCGGAAGAATGGCCTCCAAGGGGTCTCCCCAGGTATTGCACAAGATCTTCCTGTTTCCAGCTCCTGAATGGCTCTTGCGTCCCCAGTCAGCTCGATCTCTGTGTTGTCGAGCGTCAGTACTCTCATGTTCTCTGAGTCCTTGTTCATCAGCTGCTCCTCCGCTGACTCTGGACCTTTCTGGCTCTCAAGGGCAGGGCCAAGAGTGACCCACCGTGTGGCATGTTTTCCCAGAGATTTCTCCATGTCGAGACGGTTCACACACGTCTCTGGGCTGGCCTGTTGTGTTGGTGCTTCTCTGCGGCATAGTGGTTGTCAACCTCATGGGGGTGGCCAGCCCAGGGGCCAGCACAAGTCTCCACGTTGCTTCCCAGGCACCTGCTGCCTGCCTTCCTGGGTGCCTCCCTGGGTGGGCAACTGCACATAAACACATTTTTAAATAGCCCAGAGGAGATAATGTTCTGAGTGAGCATAATCTTATAATCTCACTTTCACCCCAGTTACTTAAAAACTGTTCAGATGCATGGATTGTTAATGACACCTAAGGTGCCTGCATTAGGGTTCACAAGAGGAACAGATTTAAAATAAAAATGCAGATGATTCTATAAAGGATTTAGGAGGTAGTCTCATAGGATCAGAAGCTGAGGAGTCCCAGTAGCCACCAGCACAATCAGGGATGGAAGAGGTTGAAATGGCCATTGGTGGTCTGGAGGACTGGAGCACTGGGTCCAAGGTTGAAGGCTTGTAGCTCACTGCAGTTTGGCATAAGCTGCCCTGGAAGCCTGAAGGAACTGAAGTAAATGTCCTGAGCCAATAGCAATGACAAGAGCTCCTCCTCCAAAGAAAACAGGAGAAACTTTTTCTCCTTTCTCTTTTATTCTGTCCAGACTACTAACCTATTTGTTGGTGCCACTCACAACTGGGTGGGTCTTTCCTCTCAGTGTGCAGCCTGTAAATAAATCATCTACAGACACAGTCAGACCTGTGCTGAGCTGCTAGGTATTACTTATTCAAGTGAGGTTGACATACCACAAGTAAGATCATAGTGGCCTTATTTTATTACCAGTGAATGAGTCATTTGGTCATGACACATTCCATAAAATATTCGAGGCATCCTTCAAGACACTACAGACTTTAAGAAGTTAAGATGCTGATGGGTATTTAAAGATCTTGGAAGAAATTTTGCCTGTAAGGTCTTATCTTTCTCTTGACCCTCGCCCCAACGCAACCCATTCGATGTGTGGAATTACTTCCATCCATCTTCTGTCACTCCTATTTCTCCATCCTCAAGTGTGTCTTTTCATAATCTGTTTCACACATAGGGTCTTATGACTACTTCTTAGCTACATGGAGTCATTTACTCCCTCAGCTCTATCATTTTTGTTATGAAATATTAGCATGCTTCTGATTTCACTTCTTTGTCTACTTGATCAAAGATGTCACCAAATCACCTGAATCATTTTCACTATTGCTCTCAAGTTTCTAACTTTTTAAAACTTTCCTCTGATCTATTTTTCAAACTTCCAACAATGTTTCACTGAAGTTGATTTCTCCCCAATGCCTACACTGCTGAACAGTGCTGGAGGAAATCTGTCAGTGATGCTAATTGAGGTTAGTCTAGAGTGACGGTCTCCAACACTCGACATTCCTCGCAGATTTCCTCCAGCATTTTCTGCATTCTTTTTAGTAGATATTCAGATTTCAATAGCTGTCTTCAATGCCTTCCAGTCTACCATCAGTGCATTAATCCTAGGCAGGGAACTTGTTCCAGTTCAGAGAAAGAATCAAAGCTTTCAGGTAACTTCCTACCCCAAGGATACAAATATCTCTGTAGATATATATTTATCCTTCCCTCCATCCTTTCAGGATCATTGAAATAAATGTACTTTCTCCTCCTCAGTAATCATACTTCTAGTAGTGTTTTGCATTGCATTAACTCAACAGAACTTTTTTATCAGCAATTATTATTTCATAAATAATGTACTAAGAATAGTGAAGAGGCAGCTGGGTAAACAAAATGTGCAAGGAAGATCTATTTGACTTTTGTTCCTCTCAGAGCTTACACTGTAAGTAGGTAAAATAATATTAAGGAAAAGTAAAAACAGAATGATAAAACTTCTAAGTACAAAGAACTAAATGCAGGCTGAAATAAGAAATAACAGGTAAGAAGGGATGGAGCATGGTTGGAAAGGTAGAGGGAAGGAAATCATTTTCAGATATTAGAAAATATTAGGTAAGATAGAATAACAGAAAGACTGGAGTAACTGCTTGTAGTAAGCCAAGGACATTGCTACAGAAAATAAAGTATAACCAGACATGGTGGTACACGCCTGTAATCTCAGCACTCGGGAGGCTGAGGCAGGAGGATCATTGTGAGTTTGAGACAAGCCTGGACTACAAAGTGAGCTCAAGGCCATCCTGAACTGCGTAGCCAGACCATGTCTCAAAAAGACAAAAAAAAAAAAAAAAAAAAAAAAAAGAGAGAGACATATAGCCAGTCATGCACAAGTACACTTGGAGTTTACTGTAAAGCAGATATAGAGAGAGTTACTCTTTCAAGCAAGGAAGCAGGCAGTATCACAAAGACATCTGTACTGAGTGCAAATGTTTTTTGTTACCTTCTTATGTTCCCAACAGTTACTTGTAGAGTTCAGGGAACTATGACAATTGTCATTTGTCATTGTTAAGTGTGATGTGTCAACTTGACTTCAGTAAGCATCACTTAGCAGATTAGTAAAGCTCACATTGTACTGGGAGATGATTGACATGTAAACCACAGGATGAGGAGGAAGACTCGGCCTGGGATAAGTGGTGCCAGTCAATAGCCTTATAGCCTTGGATGGAATAAGATGAGAAGCTATCAAGAAGTCTTCCCTCTTTTTTCTTCAGAGGAGCTCCAGTCTACACCATTACCTTTTGATGTCTGTCTCCAGTTCCTTCAGGGTTTCAGTACAGGTGCTGAGCCTTCCAACCTTGACCCTTTGGCTTTCTGACACAGACTCACACTGGACTCTTCAGTGAGCTCCAGGCTTTCAACCTTTGATCCACTCTTCTGGTCCTTCAGCACACAGACAGCCATTCCACACTTTTTCACAACTGATTCTATTGGTGACCATCGTAAGCCTACCTAGCAAATTCATGTTGTATATTAAATCTGTTCCTCTAGGGAACCCTAACTAATGCATTATTGTCTTATTTATGCTATGTACATGCTTATTGACATTTTTCTTCGAGGTTATTGGGAACATTACTGTTTCAAAACTGTTTCTTTTTTCTGTCTTTTTGAAACAGGGTCTTGCTGTGCAGTTCAGGCTGGTCTTGAGCTCACTTTGTAGCTCAGGCTGGCCTCAAACTCACAACGATCCTCATGCCTCAGCCTCGCGAGTGCTGGGATTACAGGAGTGCACCACCACACCCAGCTTCAAAACTGTTTCTTGTTTCTTTCGGGTGGTCACTGCTCCCTCAGGGACCTTTACCATATGAGGAACTTAGAAAAAAATTTATGAAAGATGATTTCTAATCTAAATCACCCTTACAGCTCACTGAGGAGTGATCTTTAACAAATGCTCACGTTTCCGAAATCACTGAGCATAGGCCATGAGACCTAGAAATACTCTATGTCTCTGTTATGGTTTGTGTCTAGATGTTCCTCCAAAGCCTCAAGCAGTCATGGGATGGGCTTCTAGAATTTGTGATTGATCCATGGTCCAATGCTGGGATTATGGGTGTGAATGCTACACCTGTCCTGGGGCAGGCAGCCTGCTTACACTACAAGGGAGGGAAAGAGATTCGCTCTTGCTCCTCCTCCCTTTTTGCTCTTGTTGCTTTTGCTGATTTCTGTCACCATGAACCGTTGCCATGTGCTACTCTTGGAGCCAGCTGAGTATGGACTGAAACCTCCACAAACTGTGAGCTAATGTGAGCTAAACAAACCTTTCCCTCCTGAATTTTAGGCATTGAGTATTTTGACCCCTCACACCTAACAGTAGTGACGAGATGATTATCGATGCTGTGGTAACCGGGTGAGAGTAAAATGTTCCACCTTGAATACATTTCCTTGACATATTTCCAGTTAATTAGGGAAAACTCAGAGCTTTGTAGGTACAGGAATGGATCTAAAAACTTTCCTGTTATAAAAAGCAATATAAATATGTCTGTATAAGTAAATAACATATGCATACAGAGGATTCATCTCACACTTTTCACTTTCTTCCCAGGAAGGGTCCTCCTAAAGGAAGAAGAGGTTGGGCATCTCTCACTTGCTCAGGTATTGATCACTGCACATGACAGTTACTGGAAGACCTCATATGTATACTGACAACCCTTGCTTGCCAAGCAGATCCTCCCTATAGCCTCCCATAGCCCCTACCTCCTTCTTTCTCCTGGACACTCATAGCCCTTTACATTCTATAATATCCAACCTCTTCCTCCTAATTTGGTCTCACACTCTCATGCCTTAAGTGTGTAATACAATGTGTTCTTTTTCCTCTCATCACCTGTTCTCAGTGTATTATATAGACTAACATAGCCGAATCCTCAGAGTAAATTTAAAATTCCCTTCCATGATTAAGGGATGTGTTATGATTTATATCTACATGTCCCCCTAAAGCCTTGGGCAGTCACACATGTGGCTTTTTGTTTTTGTTTTTGTTTTTAAGAGTAAAAGAAGGATAACATAATAAAAGGGGGGGGCTTACCAAATTACAGACAAAGTGGTAGGAAATTATCAATGGTTATTTTTTTACATATTGTTACCTACAAGATAGTTTCTCAGGAAAACAAATAGACAAATAATAGTGAGTTACAGACAAAAGAGGTAGGTAATTATCAATGGTTGTTGTACTGTACTTTGGTATCTTCAAAGTGGCTTCTAAAGAAAATAAATAGAGCTATACAGGAGTGATCAATTGAATATTCACTGACTATTCTCAGTGGTTGTTGTAGGAAACACATAGTAATAAACCTACATCCATTTATGAAATAGCATAGGAACAATACAAACATTACAGAGTTATGGACAGATTAGTAGGTAAGTATCAATGGCTGCTGCAATACATGGTGGTATCTTCAAAGTGGTTTCTCAGGAAGACAGAGATATGCAAGAAGGATCTAATAAGTAGTTACAGCCTAAAGGTTGTCAGAACTAGCATATTACTTCCTCACCAGTGACTCCTGTCACTGAGGTGTGACGACTGGCAGGAAAGCCAGGATAGAAAAGAAGGACCGAGAGACTTGCACCTGTGTTTAGCAACAGGCTGTTTTCTTATTCCTCCATAGTCATGATTACCTGGGGCTCCTTCATGGGGATGACAGTCTGGCCAGAGAGAGGAGGCGGAGTATGCCCCAGGTTCCCTCATTCTTGTGGACTAACTGGTAGTATGGGTCTGAGCTCTGGGGCCTCCTGTTCAGAGGGCAGACGGATCTCCAGTGGTCACCTTTGCATTCAGGGCATGGCCCAGGAGGGCTCTTAGGGCAGTTCCTCTTGAGGTGGCCTGGCTTTTGACACCAGTAGCAGATGAATGCAGTTGTTGAGTTTTTCTTGGGGCCCAGGAATCAGACTTGGGGTCTGTTTCTCTTAGTGCTGCAGCAAAAGCAGCTGCTTTATTTCAGTCTCTTTGTTTTCTCTCCTTGGCCTCATCCTCGTCATGGCTACAGAATACTGAGAAGGCAATTCTTACTAACATCTCAAGTGAGCCATCTGGGGTGAAAGCCATTCTTTGTAGCTTTTTTTCTCCAGCCTCCCATCGCATTGGGACCCCACAATTAGTTAGTGTCATCTCCTCAACCATCAGCACAGGCAGCAGGAATCTTGGTGCAGACCTCTCCAGAGCTCCACGCACTCCTCCTCCACAGCCTGTACTGTCAAGGGAGGAATGGCTTCCAGGGGGTCTCCCCAGGTATTGCACAAGGACTTCCTGGTTTACAGCTTCCAAACAGCTCTCGTGACCCCAGTCCACAGGACCTCTGACTCTTCGGGCTTAGTCTGTATTCTCATGTTCTCCGAGTCCTTGTTCAGCAGCTACTCCTCCCTTGACTCTGGACCCTTCTGATTCTCAAAGGCAGGAGCAAGAGTGACCCGTTGTGTGGGATGTACTCCCAGGGGTTTCTCCATTTTGGAATGATTCACATGCATCTGTGGGTGGTCCTCTGCAGCCGGTGCATGGTGGGCCAATTGTGTCATTGTTCATCTGTGCCATGGTAGTTTTCAATTGAGCAGCAGCAGCCTGAGGGCCAGCGTGTATCAGCAGCTTCCCTGGCCCTGGGGCCCCTCCTCCCAGGCGCCTGCAAGGCTGGGGGCTGGCCTGAGGGCTGGCACTCCCCACCCCGTGGCTTTCTGGGCGCTGGGGGTCCTCCTTCTGGGCCTGTGAGGCAGGGAGCAGGCCCGAAGACCGGTGCTCCCCACTGGACAGCTTCCTGGGCACCAGGGCCCCTCTTCCCGGGTGCCTGGGAGCATGCGGCTTTTTGGAGGTGGCTGGATCTATGGTGTATCACACTGGGATTAAGGATGTGTGATTACTAAATTAGTCCACTGATTGGTTTAGCATAGTTCTGGATATGAAAAATAGGAAGGCTCACCCTGGGTGTGGGTAGAACCACCCAAAAGCCTGGAAGCACGGATGGGATGAAAGGAAAAGGCAGGTCTGCTGCTACTTCTTCTGCTCATCCACTTCCTGTTGCTTGTTGCCTTCTGCCTGCCCTGACATACCTTTGATTGTTTCCTCTTTGTGACGCCCCACTGTATGCCACCTGGCCTGAGAGCCAGCCAACTATGGGCTGAAAAATTGTGAGCTGAATAGAGTTTCCTCCTTTAACTTTAGGTGGTGGGTGTTTTGGTTGAGCAATGTGAAAAGGAACCAAGAGAGAATGAAATAGAGAAGAACATAGGGATTTGAGAGAGACTGTGGGGAAAGGATTGTCAAGGTAGGATGATGAACTGGATGGGGAAATGTATTAAGGGAAGAGAATGAAGCATGAATACTAGGTCACTACTTGACTTAATGCACACAGGGAATAGCTTTTATTAAGATCAGGAAAACAGGAGGAAGACCTAAGATAGGGAAAATTGAAGACAATGATTTCTAAAGGTAGGGAAAAACCATTTGACTGTGAAATTCAATCTAAGTGTACTACACTATGCAGCAAGGAAAGCTGAGATGTGCCCATGAAATAAGTCAGCTTGTTGTCAATTAGCATGAGTGCTAGTTCAATAAAAATTAAAACTGAAGCAAGAATTTTCAAGAAAAAGCTTTAATTTAAAAGTAAGAGAAAATAATGAGACATCTGGAAAGATGGCAAATGTGGTGAGAAGCAGAGAAGGAGCCTCTCACAGATCTGGTGTTCAGACACTGGAATATAGCAACCTGAGGAAGAGAAAGAGGAGAGTAGATCCCTGGGACCCAGCAAGGATCTGAAGCAAAAATTGAAGACCATGGGGAGAGTGAAGAGAAAGACTTCAGTGAAGAAGAAGGAGGTGGCAGGCAGTGCTTTCTTACTGAGCCCTGACTCATTGTGTGGGAGGGACAGCTCAAACCTGGTGACCCCAAAGGCCTCTTCACAGAAACGTACCAGTAGAATGGAGCAGTAGATGCAGCAGACTGCAGTGGTTGGTGAGTTATTCAGATTCAGATATGCTCCAGCAGAGAGTGATTGGCTGGTAGCCATCTTGGGGAGTGGCTAATTGAGCTCACAACTCACAGAAGCTGTGGTCTGGCTAATTAGTGGCTCCCAGTGTCAAGGTGAAGCTGCTGAATTCAAGTCAGCAGGAGGTCAGGAAGCCTAGTTGCAGGTGTCAGGAGGCACATGGAGTATCACAGGCTGAACAAATCAGACTCCATCCTCACAGCCAGAAACTACCCTAAACTTCAGTAAAACTAAAGGTGCAGATTTGCTGGGGTTGTTTTTCTAGTTTCTTTCTCAGTGTATTCATAGCAAAGGAATGATGTTGATTTTTGTGTGTTGATTTTGTATCCTGGACACTAACATTTCATTGGAATGGAATCACATCACAAGTCAGGAGAGTCCCAGCGCTATAAAGCTATGACTGAGATAATGATCAACTATACCATAGTCTACTAGTTAATTCTTAAATACTGACAAGCTGGTTTTATGGGGTGGCAGCTTGACTCCCTTTGTTTAAGTGTGCCACTTCCAGCTACTTAAACTGGAGTTCTTTCCTGTTGTCTTACAATAGCTTACAAAAAAACTAAATATTTAGGAATTAACCTAAGCAAAGAAATGAAAAATCCCTACAATGAAAACTATAGTCTTGAAAAAAGAGATTGAAGAGGACATTAGAAAATGGAAAGACTTGCCTTGTTCCTAAACAGGGAGAACCAAAATTGTCAAAATGGGCATATTATGGGCTGGGGATATAGCTCACTGGCATAAGCGCTTGCCTGGAAAGCACAAGGTCATGAGTTCGATCCCCAGTACTGCCAAAAAAATAAAAATAAAAATTTAAAAATGGGCATATTACAAAAACTGATAGGGAAATTTAATGGAATCTCAAACAAAATCCCAACAGCATTCTTCATAGATCTAGAAAAAAAAAATCCTAAAATTTATATGGAACCAAAAGAGATCCAGAACACCAAAAGCA
The DNA here is from genome assembly GCF_000276665.1 of Chinchilla lanigera. Classification (NCBI taxonomy): domain Eukaryota; kingdom Metazoa; phylum Chordata; class Mammalia; order Rodentia; family Chinchillidae; genus Chinchilla; species Chinchilla lanigera. The sequence continues at coordinate 7,684,363 of NW_004955413.1, read as the reverse complement.
ATTCTTACAACAAGAGAAAAGTAGGAAGCAGCATGATCCCAGCATGATCTGGTTATATTTCAAAGCTACAATGACAGAACAGCACAGTATTGACATAAAAACAGAAATGTAGATCAATGGAACAGAATAGGGGCTCAGAAACAATCCCAAGTACATTTAGCCATTTGATCTTTAACAAAGGGACCAAAAGCATAGGCTACAGAAAAAATAGCATCTTATTAAAATGTACTGGAAAAACTGGTTATCTACATACAAGAAGGAATCTAGACCCATATCTCTCACCATCTACTAAAAAATTGAAAATGGAGCAAAGATCTAGATACTAAAACAGAAACAGTGAATCTGCTAAAAAAAAATTAGGTAAAACTCTCAAAGACAAAGTTATAGGCAAGGACTTTCTGAATAGAACTCCAACTGCATAAGGAATGACACCAAGGATCAGGAAATGGCATTATATAACATTTAGAAGCTGGATCAATTTCTAAAGAAACAAAATAATAGAGAATTCATGATTTAAAAACAAAACACAGCTTCTTCAGGACCTAGAATTAAGATATGTGGAAAATCATAACTTGGTGAAGAGAAAAAAAGAAACAGATCTCCCAGACTTGGGAAAGAACTGACAGGAAAATTAGAAGGTACAGAGAACTGGGAGAAATTGATCACAATACAGAGAAAAGAATAAAGCACACTAGTAGCTTACCCCAGTTTCTGGGGAGAGGAACGTGTTTCCACAGACACAAGTGACTGGATAAGACAGCCATGGATGACAGTCACTGAGAGGGTATGGGCTAGACATGGAACTCTCAGAACTTTAAACTCAGGTTAGGAAGGTTACAGGGCTCCACCATCCGATGTAAGAAGTCAGGCCTGGTGTATGTGGCTTTCACAAGCAGCTGAGTCTGAAAGGGCTGGCATTAGTATACAAATCTTCTTGAAACTTTACTCTGCTGCCTACATCCAGCATAGGCAGGAGGTCTGATTACTTCCCCCATCTACCAATGTGAGCAAGGACATGCCTCAGCTTGGGGTGAACAAACACAGAGACTACAGCTACAAGAAGAGGAAGTAACACAGCAGAACTGCTCAACATAGGCCTCCCCCCAGAATAATAATAATAATAAAAGAAAAAGAAAAAAAAAGGAGAAGGGGACTATATTGAGCTATTCTGCTTTTCAGCTAAGCCACCAAAAGGGCCAGAAAGGAGCTCCTCCTCTGGAAAGCTGACCAGGAGAAAACATTTAAACAAATGAAAGAGGCCCTGACTCAGGCTGCAGCCTTGGACTATCAGATATAACCAAGCCTTCCTTCCCATATGTCCATAAACAAAAAAGGCCATAGGAGTCTTAATCCAAGTCATGGGATCCTGGCATTGTCCTATGGTATACTTGTCAAAACAGACTCTGGGCCAAGCGTGGTGGCGTACACCTGTAATCTCAGCACTCAGGAGGCCAGCCTGGGCTACAAAGTGAGCTCAAGGCCAGCCTGAACTGCATAACAAGACTATGTCAAAAAAAGACAAAAAAAAAAAAACACCCGAAAAAAACCAGACTCTGTAGCCCTAGAATGGTCTCCATGCTTTAGGGCACTTGCTTCCACTGCCTTGCTGATGCAGGAGACTAATAAGTTGCCTTTGGGACAACAATGGCCCATTTGGGCACCACATTCAGTTATAACCTTAATGGACCAGAGAGGACACCATTGGTTGTCAAATCCAGGTATGTATTGCTATCAGGGGCTCTTATGTGAAAATCCCTACACAACTCTAGAGACAATAAACACTCTTGACCCAGTTCCAGGTGAACTGGAAGACTCCCGTCATGACTGTCGCGTTGTGCTAAAAGGAGTCCAATGCACAGGATATGCAGTGGTGACTCAGCTCTGTGGTAGAGGTCTAGCCTCTGCCTACCAGAACCTCAGCCCAGAAGGCAGAGCTAACAGCCTCGATGAGGTCTCTTTTGCTGGCAAAAGGGCAAATAGGTTGTTAACATCTATACTGACTCCAATATAAGAAGAGGGCTCCTAATGGCTGGGGGGAAAGAGATAAAGTTTAAGAGTTATTCTAGCTCCTTGGTGCTATACGGCCCCAAGAAAGGACATGCCTCAGCTTGGGGTGAACAAACAGAGACTACAGCTACAAGAACTTTCTGTTCTATACTGTAGAGGGCACCAGAGGACGGGAACATTAGAAGCCAGAGGAAGCCAACAGATGGCCAGGGAAGCAAAGCAGGCTGCTGTCACTTCCCCACAGAGGGCGACCCTAGCTACGCCCCGCGTCCTGGAGCTTCCCCTCCTGCAGACCCAAATTACTCTCCTGACAAAGAGGCATGGTTTGCCAGGAAATCTGGAAATTTTTTTATATTGTTATATATATTTTTTAATTTTTATTTTAAAGAAAAAGAAACAATAAACAAGAAATAAACAAATAGAAACAAAAAATAAAATTCCAAAACAATATGATAGGAGAGTAACAAGGGTTGATACATTGTGAATTGCTGTCTTTAAATCAGTTACTCAGAGTGTGGGATAGCAGCATTTAACTGTCCAAACAATATTAGCACAGACCTGTCTTTTCAATGAACTGAGAAATTTGTGTGTGTGTGTGTGTGTGTGTGTGTGTGTGTATACATATATATATATATATTTTTTTTCCTTTCACTGTTCCCTTTTATTCCCCATTCCCCTAAACCAGTTGAAATCTGGTGGCTGGGTGTGGTAGTGCATGCCTGTAATCCCAGCACTCAGGAGGCTGAGGCAAGAGGATCATTGTGAATTCAAGACCAGCCTGGGCAACAGAGCTCAGAGCCAGCCTGCACTGCATAGCGAGACCCTGTCTCAAAAAGACCAAAAAAAAATAAAAGAAAAAAAATGAAATCTGGAAATAGTAGACAATCTCTGATGGGAGACTTGCCATCCCTGAAATACTGAGCCTTAGGTTTGTGAGACAAGGGACTCACATGGGAAAGATGATGCCCAGAGACACTCCGAAGATGCCATTCCTCTGTGCCATGGCCCACAGCCATCCCTGAGCCATTTGTAAACAATGCCTAGCAGATGCTCAAAACAATTTGAGACAAGGGCTCACTTAGTCCCTGGATAGTCAAGAAATGGGAGCCACTCCTTGCGAAAACTTGCTTGCAAACGTCTCTGAAATGCCTCGTGCAGGAGGGTATCAATATATGTTGGTGTTTGTCTACACTTTCTTAGGAAGGGCAGAAGCTTTTCCCACCTCAACAGAAAAGACACAGAGATAACCACGGTACTGTTAAGAGACATCCTCCCAAGATTTGGACTGCTCCTGATCTTGGGGTCAGACAACGAACTGGCATTTGTAGCAAAGATAGCCTTGGGCTCACCTGATGTGAACTCAGCTGTTATCATCAAGAAAAGTAGTGTGACAAGCTTCTGCAGCACCAGCATGCCATCTTCCGCTTCAGTTCTGCTTTTATGCTGTTAGCACCAATCCTCAGGTGGGTCTTCCACACTCACCACCAGAACTATGGAAATAATTAAGCTCATGAACCAAGGCACCACTGTATCGGTCCCTTGTCTGGTCTGTTTCCACCCTTACCCTGCTGTAAGGCGGGTAGTACCATGCTGACTCTGTAAAGTGCATGCAACCGCTACAGAAGTTCCTATGCAAGGTTCTTCTGCTTCCTCCTGAGCAAATAAAGATGGCCATTTATTTTGGTAAAAAGGAAAGAGGGTTTATTCAAAGCTGGGACAGAAGAGATGGCAAGGCCCATTTGTCTCGTCACCCCCTCAGCACGTACAGGGGCCTTTGGGGTCTTTTGTAGCATGGGACAATGAGGGGAAGGAATACATTGAAACAATAGACACGTCCAGTCTTGTTTCATCCCTTCCTGGACTGGAACCTCTCCCTCTCTGCCTAAGGTAATGAAACTGAACTTTAAACTCCAAGTGCCAGATTTGCATATTCTATCCATTTATCCAGGCTTAGAGGGGCTTGGGGGTAGCCATTTCATTTATGCCCTCGGCCTGTGGCAGTTTGGCGAAGTCACTTGTCTCTAAAGGAAAAAAAAATCTAACTCTTTAAAGTCCATTTTGTTGTTGTGATTGTTGTTTTTTTTTTTTGTCTTTTTGAGACGGGGCTTCATGATGCAGTTCAGGCTGGCTTTGTGCTCACTTTGTAGTCCGGACAGGTCTCGAACTCACAACATCCCTCCTGCCTCAGCCTCCTGAGTGCTGGGATTACAAGTGTGCACCACCATGCCCGGCTGTTGCTGTTTTGTGATAGGGTCTCCCCGTGTAGTTCAGGCTGACCTTGAACTCACTATGTAGCCCAGGCTGGCTTTAAACTTGTGGCAATCTTCCTGCCTCAGCCTCATGAGTACTTGGATGACAGGTGCACCACTACACTATCTTGAAGGTCTATTTGGCAGTAGCAGTTAAATGACTGCAAGTTCTTAATTTTACTGTTTTCAGGACACCATCTTCTAAGTGAACCAAGGTTTCTCATCTTATACAAAGATTGAAACTTCAGTCTATCCCTGGATGAGAACACACACATCAGGCAAACTTCTTCATCACCAGAGAAGAAGGTACACACTTCCTTCAATGAGAGAGAAACAGAGATTGACTGAAGGAATGAAAATGGCATCTGGGTCCCCAGTTTCAGACTGTGCACTGTTTGATGGTACATACATAAAATATGTCTTTAAAAACTGGCTCACTATCCATTCTTGCTGGAGAGAGCCTGCCCTTCCCAGGCTGCGCATTTCCTAGGGACAGCAAAGGGCTCAGCCAGGATCATGTCTCTGATACACAAGCAGCTCATCCCTGGACCAGATCTCCTCTACCTGGCTTGTACATCCCAGGGGGCAACACTCCTCTGCGTTAATCATCGCAGGGACAGATGCCAGGCACGCAGAGACCATGTCTGTAGTTTGAACACATGAGATTTATTCAAATGAGCAATTCTCAACAGTTGAGGAGGAGGAGGGAGAGGCAGATGGAGAGAGAAGGAGGGAGGATAGTAGCCAGATCACAAGTTCTCTATTTTTCTTTTTCTTTTTTTCTTGGTATCAGGAATCAAACTCAGGACATTGTGCTTGCCAGGCAGGCACTTATGTCACTGAGCTATATCCCTTGCCCTCGATTTTTTTCTCCTAACAAATCTGAACTTTATCCCAAAGACGACAGAGACCTGCTGGTGAATGAATGATATGAAGAGAAAGGAAAAGAAATGAAAATATGGTTGTATTACATTTATTTTGGTATGGGTGAACCCTCTTGCCCTTTTGCCTAGAAGATGTGAGAACACAGTAGAAGACCAGTTAAGAATGAGATTGAATAATGGTTGTTTTAAAACATGACCATGGACTCTTCAGTATTTTTCCATCTAGAGGCAGAGTCTGTGCCCTCTCCTTTAAATCTGGGAGAACTTGGTAACTGCCTTGAGGAATAAAGTGAGGCAGAAGTACCACTAAGGAACCATAGTAGTCACTTTTTCATTTCTATAATTACCTGAGGTAATCAAGTTAGGCGGAGGAAAGGTTTGCTTTGTCTCTAGGCCAGCTGCTCCGTTGCGTTTGGCTTATGGCAAAGCAAAGCATCATGGTAGTAATCACATGATGAAGCGCGCTGCTCACCAGGAAGCAAGAGGGCGAACAGAGGCCAGGGCCTCACCGTCCTCTGCCAGGGCATGCCACCAACAACTTCAAACCTCTCACCACCCTCTTCTTTAAAGGTTTCTCCTCCTACTAATAGTGCCCCTGGTTGGACATCAGGCTTTTCAACACAGGGGCTCTGGGGGGAACATTCAAATTCCAAACTACAGCAGGCATTTAAAAGACGAAGTTACAGGGGGCTGGGGATTTAGCTCAGTGGCACAGTGCCTGCCTGGCAAGTGAAAGGTCATGAGTTCGATTCCCGGTACCGGAAAAAAACCAAAATAAATAAATAAAAAATAAAAGACGAGGTTACAAAGGATCATGAACTTTCTCTTTGGGAATGTGTTCAGAGAGACTCTAGCTGTCATAAAAGAAAAATGGCAGGTGTGTTGTCACTACATGAAAAGACCCACAGTGATAACGCAGGAAATAGTTGGCCAGGGAACCTTGCTGTTTGAGTCTCCCCAGCCCGATTACTAGAAGCCCTAGTGAAGCTTTCAAAGGAGAGCTTATCTTGAGCCACTATCTGACTAACGCTCAAGAAGCCCTTAAAAGAATTATGTAGCTAAACCCTGTAACCTCAGATGTGTCATCAAAATGATATTGTTTTAAGCCACTGTTTTGATGTGGCCTGCTATACAAAACTACAACCCAAATTAAAGGCTGGAAGGCGGTGGCAGTTGGGATAGAACGAAGTGGGCACTTTCAAATTATTGGGAATGAGAGTCCACCCCCCACGCACTCCCAGGGATAAGAAATAATCCTGGTCTCACAGTCAACCAGACTCATCCTGATAGTATTTGACACTTATTTGATAAATGACAACTTATTTAACAATCAAAATTATGGCTGAGTATGGCAGTGCATGCCTATAATCCCAGCACTCGGGAGGCTGAGGCAGGAGGATCACTGTGAGTTTAAGGCCAGCCTGGGCTACAAAGTAAGTTTAAAACCAGCTTAAACTGCATAGTAAAACCTTGTTTCAAAACAAAAAAATTAAATAGTAATATCTCTTGTTTAAATTCTCAGCTTAGCAAGTGAATTTAGCAAATGGTTATAAGTAACTGAGCCTGTAGCTGTATTTCTTATTGGAAATCAAAACACTGAAATCATTGTTTCATAAATCACTTTATGGATGATGATATAAAGTACTCTTTAAAAAAGAAGACCCGTCTAAATGGTCAGTTCCAGCTGTGTGGCTATCCTGGCGCTTGACTGTTGGGACCCGCTGAAGCTGCAAAGTAATTACGTGTGCAGAACGAAGCCAGCTCGAGAACACGGGAGCTCCTCGAAGCATGGAAACAAGCTGTTGTAGCTTGTTGACTGATTGCTGGACAGTGAGGCGAAAATTAACCAACCTCTTGGTATAAATAAATGCTCCACTGTTCTCGGGTAGTTCCCCTTCTGCACTAGAGAGAGAGGACCTCTATCTGATCCCAGCTTTTTGTCTCTTGTCTATTTTTTCCTCATTCTTGCTGCTGTTCCTTCCTGGGGTACAGCAAGAACCCAACGGATCCGTACAATTGGTGACCAGGAAAGGACCCCGGTAGGATTAAGAGGGCGGTGAAAACACTTCTCAAAAGACGCGCAACGGAGGGGGAAGCGATTTCGTCAGTTAGTATTCAGCACTGCAGTGCATGGTACTGGCACGTCAGGTGTAAAGCATGGGATATGCGTTTTTTAGGGCTAGAATATATACAGGCTTCAAGGAAGCCAAAGAGAAAGGGATATTGAAGTGCAGGTAGAGTCTCAAGACTCCTGGGGGGTGTGTCTGTAGAAGTGTTTGTTGCATGTGTGACTCCTGTGTTTGATTTTCTGGAGGTTGGTTTGGAGGGGTTTTGTAACCATGAAGGACTTGGTTCAGAACATTATGTTAAAATCAAGTCCCACAGCTAAGCGGGACACGGAGAGCCGAGCAAGGGTGCTGCCTGTAGAGCCTGAGCTCTCTAGCCTGGTCCAAGTTAAGAAGGAAGGAGTGGTGGGGGACAAGAAACCTCCCCACCAGAGGGGTGTGTCCTTGCAAATACCATTTCTTAACACCCAGTTAACTTGACTGATCCACAGGCAGCTTTCCCAGCCTCTTCAGCTAGGGGAAATATGGCCGCAGCACAGGTGCTTTCTGCCTCTCAAGCAGTACAAGCCATTTTCCCTGTCTCTCTTGCAGTGAGCATTAAAGAAGCTAGAGGGGCAGGGGAGACTGTGGAGGGTGTTCAGCATATCTACCCTGTAACTGAAGTTCAAGTCCCTGAAAATCCCGGACAAGTTATACGTTGTTATGAAGCCATACATTTTAAAACCCTGAAAGAGTTAAAACAAGCTGCTGCTACATATGGTCCCACTGCTCCCTTTACTTTGAGTTTAATGGAAATTCTAGAACAACAGATTATGGCCCAAAATGATTGGAAGGCAACAGCCAAAGTGTGTTTGGATCCAGGTGATTACTTATTGTGGAAAGGAAACTTCTTTGAATTTTGCACAGACCAGGCAGCTCCTTATGTTGTTCATAACATACCCATTACAAAGGCTATGCTAGTCGGGGACAGTGCCTTGCTATCACAGATAATCAACTGACCTTTGAACTGCCAGCATATGAGCAAACCAAGATGGCTGCCATGAGGGCTTGGAGGGAACTTCCTTCCAAGGGTGAGACAGCCCTTAATTTGGCTTCTGTTTATCAAGGCCCAGATGAGCCTTTTCAAGATTTTGCCGCACACATAATGCAAGCTAGTGAAAGGATCATAGGTAATACAGAAGCTAGCAAATTAATAGTTCAACAACTCACCTTTAAAAATGCAAATAGATGGTATAAAAAGGCTTTAAGAGCCCACAAAAGACAGGCTACATTGCCAGAAATGATTCGGATTTGTGCAGATACTGGCCCCTCATGTGTAGAGGGGGCTGCCTCGGCAGCAGGTATTACTCAAGTTATTCATCCGCAGGCTGGGGGAATGAGAAAAAACAAGGCCATTTATTTTCATTGTGGCAAAAAGGGACATGTTGCCCAGAATTGCTCTGTCACACCTGTAAGGGCAACCCAGACATTATCTGTCCCTTCAACTAAACCTGGTAGTCCTTGAACTGTCAACAAGGGTATCACTGGAATAATCAGTGTAGATCTAAAACAGTTGGGAAAGGTCAGCCCTTCCTGGAAAACTCCTATTGGGGCCTGCCTCAGCCCCACCAAATAATAGGGGCTGCCCAGATGGCCGCAATGGGGGACGAAGTGCTGGGTGCATTCAGGTATCCGGCATGCACCCCCTATTCCTATCTCTTTCTGTATCCACTGGATGCCAAGGCCACCCCCCTCCTGCCTCGTTCTCCTCTGCCACACTCCTGTCACACCTGAGCCCAGGCTTTGATCCGTGCCCTGGAAGGCCCAGCTGCTGCGATGTGGGGTGAAACCGCAGGGTGATGCTTCAGTTCAGTGCACACTCAGGTGGCAGACACCTCTGTGCAGGGCCCGGGACTCCAGAACCCCAGCTGGCCCCACACACTTCCTGCACTCCCACTGCCTTACCAGCTGCCTGGAGGAGGCCCCAGCAAGCACTCAGGGCCCTGTGGCACCAAAGGAGTTCAAGGGGGCAGCAAGGAAGGCATTCCCACCGCCAAGGGCAGAGCAGGAACACCAGGAGACTCAAACTAGTGAGGCAGCCCCACAGCCCGTGCTGCAGAGGCCAAAGCGCCCCCTGGCAGCAGGAAGTGTTGGGGATGCCGGGGATGTGACCGCCACTATGCAGGAGAGGTTGCTGCTGGGTGCAGAGCCAGGTAAGAAGCACCTGCACTTCTGGCACAAATAGGGCTACTATCACTGCAAAGACTGCAACATTCGCTGGCAGAGTGCATACCTATGGTGTGTCCAGGGAACAAACAAGGTTTATTTTGAACAGTTTTGTAGAACCTGTCAGAAATCTTACAACCCTTACCGAGTGGAGGATTCACCTGTCAAAGTTGTAAAAGAACTAGATGTTCCTGCTCAGTAAGGTTTCACTGCATGGGCCCCCAAAGCTCCCATTGTCAAGACCTGTGTAAGAGATGCAGGGGCAAGTGCCTGTCCAGAGCAGGCACTGGTACGTGGAATCCAGACAGAAACAAAATATCCAGTGGCCAGAGCAACAGTGACAGCCAACATACGCAGTGGCAGGGCACTGCTACCGAGGCGCTTGTGGGGGCAGTGCAGGCAGTGGAACCCATTCCCTAGTATAAAGCAGGACTTTTGAGGCCCTGCCACCAACTCGCCTAGTCCCAAGGTGATAAAATGAAAGCTGCATCCAGTTACTGCCAGATCCTAAAGTATCAGCGCAGCTCTGCCCAAAGCCATGACTGGTGGCTGCTGCCTCCTTGGCAGCCACGCCCTCCTGCCTCGCTGCTCCTATTCCCCTGCCCACAGCACCCTTCCCCCAGCCCACTGCTGCTCTGGTCAGGGTGCTGCCAGACACACTGGGGTGCCAGATAGAATGGGCAATAAAGAGACCAAGAGTAAGGGTGGAGGAGTCTGCCCAGAGAGTAGCTGGCAAAAGACTGAAGTTAGATGGGCACGAA
>NW_004955413.1:7671898-7673121 GCF_000276665.1 Chinchilla lanigera | reverse complement strand
AAAAAAAAAAAAAAAAACAGATCACGGAGAGCAGCCACATTGTCCTGATGTTTGCTGATGATATGGCCTGCAATCCTAGAAACTGCAAACCAGCTACCATGTTTAGTCACAAGTATGGGGAACTAAATGTGTATGGAGACGACATGAAAGTGGATTGCAGAAGCTATGAGGTAATCAAGAAAGAATTTTATACAAAGAATATATATATTCATTACAGATTAAGGATTGTATTCTACCCAAATTTTTTGATAAGAGGTCTCTGTTAATTGATGAACAAAATCTGACTAGTCTATTTACAATTATAAATTTCTAAAAATTGTAAATTACTATAATTCAATTTGATCTAGAATATATTTGAGTGCACTCTGATTTTGTAAGATGTTTGTGTGTTCTGTGTACTTATCTGTTTGTCATTTTGTGAACAGCTGTTCCCCTTTACTTTGAGCTCAACCATTTTTCTTTTATCATTTGTCTGTAATACAATTTGGATTATAAAATGTGAAAGATTTATTCAATCTGAAGAGAAACCAAAATTCTAATTTGGATTATAGACTTAAAAGTATGCTTTCTCCTCAGTTATCAGCTGATTTTAAAAATTGGCTTTTTTACAGGTGAGCAAAAAAATTAAGATATTTAACCACAATTCTTTAGGAAGAAATTATTGGGCAAAAACTCCAATTGGTAAATAAAGGGGTGGCCAACATTTATTCATTAATAAGGAGTCCCCAGTGATCTCCAGAGTCTCTTGGGGGATACACCCAATAATTTGGTCATGGTTAAAAGTGTTCCAGAAAAAATAAAAAATAAGGTGTTCTCATGAAAGACGTTCTTAGTACAAAACTAAAGTAAGAAACAAGGGTTTTCATATGTGCATGGTAATCTGTTATTGTTAATTTCATAATATATTGAAATGTATTCATGATTCTGGATGTATAGGTCTTTAAAATGTAAAGCAAGGATTGCTTATGATAAGACTTTTGGTCCAAATTCAGACCTTTGCCTTTAAAAGCTTATGTATATCTTGTGAAAGGATAACAGATTAGATAAAAGTTTACATATTAGATAGAGATGATTGGTTGAAAGAGTTATATTATGTCAAAATGAAAATTTAAATATGTTACAAAATGTCATGATTGTTATGCGGCAATGTTATATATGGATTTGGTTTCTAATTTCAATGTACAAATATGTGACTATTATCTGTTAACATTCTATAGGGATTT
>NW_004955413.1:7661437-7670550 GCF_000276665.1 Chinchilla lanigera | reverse complement strand
AGTCTCAGCACCATCAGGTGCAAAGTGTCCCAGGCAGGTACCCTAGACAGGTACCTTCTCCATGAAGGTGGTTCTTCAAAATCTGAATATTGGGTGCCCATTTAATCCATGAAGTCTCGATGCAGACCTCTCTGGAGCTCCACTTGCTCCTCCACTGCAGCCTGCACAGTTAGGGGAAGAATGGCCCCCAGGGGGTCTGCCCAGGTATTTCACACAAGGTCCTCCTGGTTTCCAGCTCCTGAATGGCTCCTGCGTCCCCAGTCAGCTCGATCTCTGTGTTGTTGGGCGTCGGTACTCTCATGTTCTCTTAGTCCTTGTTCATCGGCTGCTCCTCCCGACTCTGAACCTTTCTGGCTCTCAAGGACAGGGCCAAGAGCGACACGCCATGTGGCATGTTTTCCCAGAGGTTTCTCCATGTCGGAATGGTTCATGCATGTCTCTGGGTGGGCCTATTGTGTCAGTGCTTCTCTATGGCATGGCGTTTCTTGGGCAGCGGCCAGCCCAAGGGCCAGCACAGATCTCCACGCTGCTTCCTGGGTGCCTGCTGTCTGCCTTTCCAGGTGCCTGCGCAGCCAGGTGTGCCGGGCCCCAAAGGGCCCTCACTCCCCAGCCATGTGCGGCCTTGTGGAGTGGGCGCCTGTGGCCTGCCTCTTAGGGATTTAAATGATAGGATATCCATGGTTAAGAAAATAACAGTTCCATTTTATATTCTAAGGTGTTTGATATTCACATAGATAGTAATGTTAAGCTTACTGTCTCTATTATAGTGTAATGTCATTAAGCTTCTCTTCTGGATGTTTAATAACTTAGATTTTGAGACTAGAAAATTAGAAAGATAAATGGGCTAAGAGAAGAGTCAATATTTTAGTCCTAGTCCTCTGTGGTCAGAGTAAACCCAGGGCAGAAGAGAACCTCTGCTGCGACATCCTATGACTCAGTTGAGGCCCTGATTTCCTGATCAAGAAGATTATGGGATCACAGAGGAAAGCGAATTAAGGATGTACAGTGTGCCTAAGGAGAGTCACTTGGAGAGATTAGGTCTCTCAAGCTTTCACAGAAAGCAACTTGGTCAAGCAATGGCTGTGACTCATCCAGATGGCTGACACTGACAGTGGATCTAGAGGTGCTGTGCGTGGTTCCAAAGCAACACTGAGGAGATTTAACTGACCTTGATGGATAGGAAAAAAAAGATTAATATGGGTCTTGCCTTAACTTGATCTTAAACATCCAGCAGAAATGCATAACCACAAGATGTATAAATAAGCATCGTCATAGTAAGATGTTAGCTGTAAAGGGTTCAAACCACCAACAACTTTGGGCATTTTACCAACTAGACTGGCAATGGACTACTGTTAGGAATACAGAATACTGTATTCTCCAAGTATGGCCTTTCCAGCTAATCGCCCATCATTTACAAAGCAGAGAAGAGAGAGTTGTTGGAAGCTGCTGAACTTGCAAAGTAATTACAGGTGCAGGACGAAGCCAGCCCAAGAACATGGGAGCCCGAGGACACAGGAGCTCCTCAAAACACGTAAACAAGCCATTGTAGCTTGTTAACTGATTGCTGGACAGCGAGGTGAAAATTAACCAATCTCTTGGTATAAATAAATGCTCTACTGGTCTTGGGTAGTTCCCCTTTTCCACTAGAGAGAGAGGACCTCCACCTGATCCCAGCTTTTTGTCTCTTGTCTATTTTTTCTTGCTGCTGTTCTTTCCTGGGGTACAGCAAGAACCCAACAGATCCCTACACTTGACTGGGAAAAAAATACTGAAAGTATTTTAGAAGCATTGAAGGAGTATGAATATAAATTATATACAATGTTAGATATTTGGGGTAATACTGAAAAAAAATTTAGCTATAATAGCAGTATTGTCACCGGGTTCTGGGGACTTCTTCTAGAGATTCTTTTCAGGTTCTTCTTGGCCTGAACAAAGAATTGGAGAACACAAGTGTAAAAGACAGCAAGGTTTTACATTTACTAATGGTAGAAAAGAAAACATGCTCTGCAGAGCCAGCGGGGACAAGTTAAGTTGGAAAAGTACAGGCTACAGGGTGAGAGTGAACCACTGAGAAAGGCAACAGCGACCAAGAGTTTAATGGCGGCCATCTTTTGTATCTGCCACTCCTCAGGCTGAGGTCAGCTCTACGCTGTCCTATCAAAAACCTGCTTGACTTCTCAGGAGAAGAGCTGAAGATAACAGTCTAAATGCAGGGTTTTTGGGAACTGGTTGTTTTTGGTTTTTTTTTTGGTGTTTTTTTTTTTTGCACACATGTCCCCGGGTCTCTCTGATGGACAAGTCATGCCCACTTGCTCAGCCAGTTTGCCGTGCCCTAATCTTCTGCCTCAGTACTGTGATCACAAAGGAGGCACACTACCCCTCAGAAGGAAAAATATACTGTTTGGTGGTAAAGTGCCATGATGTTTAAATTTACTTTCAACTTAAAAAAGAAAGGGGAGTACTAGTTTGGCACCGTCTGAAAGTAGTCTTAAACAACTGGAAAAAATTTTAACCCTTAAAAACAGAAACCCAGGGGCTGGGGATTTAGCTCAGCGGCAAAAGCGCCTGCCTGGCAAGCGCAAGGTCGTGAGTTCGGTTCCTGGTACCGGAGAAAAAACCAAAAAAAAAAAAAAAAACCCAGAAGATTACTACAAAAAAGTTGAAATGGATATTTGAGAAAATGTGATGTTTTCAATGTACTATTTGTCTGACTAAAAAGGAAAATTTGAAATATTTTATTTGATGAAATGTGTTAATTTATAAAATTAGCTTTGTATATTTTAGATGCCTTGATGAGAATAAAGGTGAAAAAGCAAACTTTGAAATTTACAGATTTTATATTGTCTTTCTCTCACTGTCTCTCTTTTTTTTGGTAGTACTAGGGGTTAGATGTAGAGCCTTCACACTGAGCTATGTCACCAGTCCTTTCTTATTTTGAAAGTCTCTCAAATTGCTAAACTGCTCAGGCTGAGTAGGAATTTAAGATCCTCCTGCCTCAGCCTCTCGGAGTGCTTGGATTATAAGTATGCACTATCATACCCATACCTGGCTCATATTTTTTACTGGGGATCAAACCCAGCACCTTTACACTGACTTGTATCCCTAGCCCCTTTTATTTATTTAGTTCCTGTCTGTGTAGTTTAAACTCTCCAAATTCTTCTGCCTCAGCCTCTTGAGTGCTAAATTATAGGTGTGTGCCACTATCTCAGTTACTTTGCTGGTTGCTGAGACAAAATATCAGATACCTGTTGAGGACCATTCCATATAGTTTGGGGGGAAAAATATTTCATAATTAAACTGTGATTAGGGCTTGTCCAAGGCCTAGTCCCTTGCCATGTGGGCTGGTTATGGTGTTCAAGAACATAATTCCCTGTGCCTCCTGTCACAGTGGAGACCTGAATGTTCCCATAATGCTGAGATGCTCCAGGGCAATATTAATCATCTGAAGATATCAAAACATTCTGGTTCCTAAGAACCCAGTAATAATAAAAATAGGGTTTTACCTTGGGAAAAGGACAAACTCCTTAACCTGCTATCTCTCCCCACAGTTCTCAACAAAAAGGTCCTATTTAGCATAAGATCACTGTTACTCTAAATCATCTGAAGCGATCCTCATCAGCATAAGACCAGCTTGGTATAACACACCTCCACCCTCTGAGTCATCCGATAATCCCTCTGATTATTATGTTCATCCAACAAACGGTGGCCACCCACAGTGTCATCCATCTGCCCATCCTGAGGCACTGACTGCCCAGAACCCTGTGTACTTTGAAAGTGTGTCCCTCTGTATGTCTTTCTTTATTCCTTATTGTACCCCTTACTAGGTAGATGGGGGACTGATCAGCCCCTGATAGACACCTAAAGTTAAAGGGAAATGGTTTATTTAGCTCACAGTTTATAGAGGTTTAGTCCATAATCGGTTGGCTCCAAATCAGGGTGGCACATGGCAGAGGGGCAACAGTACATGGTGGTGGAGGATAGCAAAAGCAACAAGAGAGAAAAAGAGAGGAAAGCCTTTTTCTGTCCCTTATAATGTATGCAGGCTACCCATTTTATTTTCTTTATTTAATTTATTTATTTTATTTATTTTTGGTGTTTTTCAGACAAGGTCACTACACAGTTCAGGTTGGACTTGAGCTCACTTTGTAGCCCAGGCTGGCCTTGAACTCACAACGATCCTCCTGCCTCAGCCTCCTGAGTGCTGGGATTATAGGTTTGCGCTACCACACCCAGGTTTAGGTTACCCATTTTGGTGTGGGTGTAGCACTGACACCCTTAATCCCAGCATTGGACTATGAATCAATCACAAACTCTTGATTCAGCTGCATGTGAAGAGCCTGTCCCCCATGATTGCAAGAGGCTGTGGGGGGACATCTAGACATAAACCCTAACAGAGACCATGCCCAGTTTTGTTTTTTATTTTAAGACAGAATTTTGCTAAATCAAAACATTT
The DNA here is from genome assembly GCF_000276665.1 of Chinchilla lanigera. Classification (NCBI taxonomy): domain Eukaryota; kingdom Metazoa; phylum Chordata; class Mammalia; order Rodentia; family Chinchillidae; genus Chinchilla; species Chinchilla lanigera. Next base: position 7,666,097 of record NW_004955413.1, on the reverse strand, counting down.
CCCAGGCTGGGTGGGAACTTGTGATTCTCCTGCCTCAGCTTCTCAGAGTGCTGGGATTATAAGTGTGTGCCATCACACCTAGTTTAGATTTTGAATTCTGATGTAAAGATTCAGCATTTAGAAAAGCCTAGTGGTGATCAGGAGTGGTCGCACATGCCTGTAATCCCAGTGCTCAGGACGTTGGCCAGCCTGGGCTACAAATTGAGTTCAAGGCCAGCCTGAACTGCATGGCAAAACCCTGTCTCAAACACACACACACACACAAACACACACACACACACACACACACACACACATACACACAAAAGCCTAATGCTAAAAAGAGTAGCCAGTGGACCAGCTTGTCCTTGGGCTAGAGAGCGGGACATCTGGATTCTGAACTGGAGCCTTCCTTGAGGTTTAAGAATGGGTGATGTTGAGAAAAGCAAAAAGATTTTTATACAGAAGTGTGCCCAGTGCCACACGGTTGAGAAGGGAGGCAGACACAAAACCAGGCCAAATCTCCATGGTCTCTTTGGGCAGGAGAGAGGTCAGGCTGTTGGATTCTCTTGCACAGATGCCAACAAGAACAAAGGCATCACCTGGGGAGAGGATACATTGAGGGAGTATTTGGAGAATACCAAGAAGTACATCCCCGGAACAAAAATGATCTTCGCTGGCATCACGAAGAAGGGAGAGAGGGCAGACTTAATTGAGTACCTCAAAAAGGCTACTAATGAGTAATAGTCACTGTCTTATTACAGAAGAGAAATGTCTCATGGCTTTTTTACGTGTACCATGCTTTAATAGATCTCATACACCAGAATTTAGATCATGAGTGGCTGACAGAATATTTTTGTTGGATAGTCCTGATTTAAGTAAAATTGGCTTGTAGTTAAATGGATATCTTTTTCCTCCCAAGTTTTGATAGTAATTCCACTTCAGTAAATACTATCACTGTTTTCCCCTTTCTAAATATATGGTTGGGGCTGGGGATTTAGCTCAGTGGCACAGCGCCTGCCTGGCAAGCGTGAGGTTGTGAGTTCGATTCCCAGTACCAGGAAAAATAAATAAATAAATAAATAGCTGGACATGATTAGTAATGTTTGACTTTTCACAAAGATTGAGAATGTCATCTCAACTTACTGAAGGTTGGTTTTATATTTAGATTTATATAACTGGTTCTGTGAATATGCTTAAATATGGAGAAATTCCTCATTGTCTCAAAACCAAGCAAGACCCCCCTGGTTCAGTTTGTGTTTCTGAGCCTGTTAAAGGGAGTGGTTGAAGACAAGAAAGCAACGTCTATATTTTTGGTCTTGACTATGCCAATTTAATTAGAATTCCCTATATCTAAAAAGTGCTGTCTTTTACTTAGAGAAAGGCATTTTAGTGTGGTGTATGTATAACACCAAATAAAGAATATTTAACATTTTTTTAAAAAAAAGAGTAGCCAATCTTCCCTCTCTAAATGATCAGAAATTCATGTCCAAATTATTATTATCATCATTATAATTATTATTGTGGTCGTGATCATGGCTGTGGTACTAGATCTTAAACCTAGGACCTTCACACTGAGTTAATCCTTCAGTCCTTTCTATTTTATTTTATTTTTTTGTTTTGGTCTTTTTGTTTTGTTTTGGTTTGGTTTTTCTCTGGTACCGGGAACCAAACTCACGACCTTGCGCTTGCCAGGCAGGCGCTTTGCCGCTGAGCTAAATCCCCAGCCCCTGTTTTGGTCTTTTTGAGAGAGCATCTCACTACACAGTTCAGGCTGGCCTTGGACTCCCTTTGTAGACCAGGCTGGTCTCAAACTCACAAGGATCCTCCTGCCTCAGCCTCCCGATTACAGGCGTGTGTCACCACCCCCGCTTATTTTTAATTTTGAGATTCTTGCTAAATTGCAAAATTAAACTTGAACTTCTTATCTTCCTGCCTCAGGCTTCCAGAGTGTTCAAATTACAAGTGTGGGCCACCAAGTTTAGTTCAATTTATTTTTTACATACTGTACACATTGCCACTGTGCTAAGGTATATTGCATTTTAACTAGTTATAGTTGTTTCCAGCAGTTTAAAAAGACAGCACTTAAAATTTTAATCTCCAATTATCCTTCTCAACTGGTTATAAAATTCTCCTTTAAAAGATTTAGCTGAACTGTGTTTGTTTTTTTTTTTTTTTTTTTGGTTTTTCTCCGGTACCGGGAACCGAACTCACGACCTTGCACTTGCCAGGCAGGTGCTTTTGCCGCTGAGCTAAATCCCCAGCCCCCCTGAACTGTGTTTGGATCAAAATTAAAATGAGTGAGCCGGGCTTGGTGGCGCATGCCTGTAATCCCAGAACTAGGGAGGCTGAGGCCAGATGATTCTTGTGAGTTCGAGACCAGCCTGGGCTACAGAGTGAACTCAAGGCCAGCCTGAACTGCATAGCAAGACCCTGTCTCAAAAGGAGAACAACAACAACAAAAAAAAAAACCAAGAAAAAAAAGTTAAAATGAGTAAATGGGAATGAAAGCACCTTCAATTTGAAAGTAAGTTATGAAAATTATAAAATATGTAATTTAATATTAATTTATGGATTTTCATATGTGGAAAGGATTGAAATCAAAATAAGAAGCGTTTGTAATATATTTTCTTATTTCAATAATGAAGCTTAGTTTTTTCTATTTTGTGGATTTTTTTTTTTTGCCGGACATGGTGGCACACACCTTTAGTCCCAGCACTGAGGAGGCTGAGGCAGGAGGATCGTTGTGAGTTCAAGGCCAGCCTGAACTGCACAGTGAGACCCTGTCTCAAAAAGATTTTTTTTTTGGTACTGGGAATCGAACTCATGCTTGCCAAGTAGGCGCTATGCCACTGAGCTATATCCCCAGCGGCTTTGTCATTTAAAGTAGACACTTGAAGCGTTTATAACAAAGATAGAAGGGGATGCTGTTGCCCCTTATTTCGTATTTTTTTAATTTTAATTTTTATCAGTACATATTTGCATCACATAATAATTACATCCAAGCCGGGCGAAGTGGTGCAAGCCTGTAATTCCAGCACTCACAAGGTTGAGGAAGAAGGATCACTGCGAGTTTGAGGCCAGCTTAGGCTACAGAGTGGGTTCAAGGCCAGGCTGAACTGCATAGTGAAACCGTTTCTTTTGTTTGTTGAGACAGGGTTTCCCTAGGTAGGGCAGGCTGGCCTTGAATTTACGATGTGAATACTGGGATTACAGGCGTGTGCCACCACGCCTGGTTTGAAACCCTGTTTCAAAGCTACAAAAAAAAAAAAAAAAAAAAAAAAAATCCATTGTGGGTGGGGAGTTGGGTGCATATAACATAACTTCTTTCTTTTTATGGCACATAGTCCAGGATTTTTTAAAACTCAGCCCTGCCCCTCTTTTTCCATTTCTCACGCTCTCCCTCTACAGACCCCAGGAATCTCGCTGCCAACAGCACTAGTGGAAAGGCCTTGTCCTCTAATCGAGTAGGGAAACCGGAGCGGAGCGCTAGAAGACGGCCTCACCGCCCTGGCCCCACTTGGAATCCTCCCTCCACTCAGCGCGTTCTGTAACCACTACATCTATGCTCTGGGTGAATTTTTGTGCCAGTTCAAAAAAAAAATTGTTTTCAGAACCACAGAGTTAATCACCTAAAAATGCTTGATGTTTTCTTTCCAAAAGACAGGCCCAACTTCTGGGAGCAGGGGAAAGTGAATACCGTCTGGGTTATTCGTAGAACGTGCCCGAAGCCCTTGGGAGGCACCACTTCTGGGAGCCTCGCTGCCGCTCTTGCCCTTCACCTTCAGAGGCCTGAGTCACGCGGTTTGTGTTGCCCTTCTAAGAACGACTGCAGCAGGCACCTGGGGCGGAGCGGGCGGAGGAGCCCAGCCCAGCCCCTGGGGTGCCCGGCGTGCAAAGGTGAAAAGGCAAGCACGAGACGTTTCAGCTCCGGTACGAGGAATCCCGAGAGTCTCCGCCCTTGTTCTTGGCGCTGGCCTCCAGATCCGCACCGGCTGGAAGACGCTAGATTTTCCTTGTGTATTTGTTTTGGGACCCAACCAAGAATGCAGAAGAGAGGGGAGAAAGCATCTTTAGAACCTTGTTCAAGGCTATGAAGCCACTGTTGATGTGACAATCACAATACAACAATAAACGAAGTATTATGCTGTAAGCTCGGGAAACGATTTGAAAGAGTTACAAACGGAAAGGAAAGCGTTTGAGATAGACGGGGTCCCTGTCCTCCCCCCCTCGGGCGCAGTCCCGAGCGCCGGGGGCGGGGGAGGGCGGGGCCAGGTGACGTCACAACACACCGCCCCGCCCCCGTGTTTTCGTGCTGGGCTCGCGGGGAAGCCGCGGGGTCTCTCCTCCTGGCCGTCCTCCACCGCCGGCTCAGAGTGTCTGCGGAGCGGGCAGGTGCTGTGCCGCGGGAGCTGCCGTTCCCCGAGCGACCCTCGGAGCCCCGCCGTCGGCCTGAGCCAGCGGGACCGCGAGCGCAGTCTGCAGCGAGGGAGGCAGGCCCCGCGCGGGGACCTGGACAGCGAGCCGCGGCCCATCATGAAGTTCCAGTACAAGGAGGACCATCCCTTCGAGTACCGGAAAAAGGAGGGCGAGAAGATCCGAAAGAAGTACCCGGACCGCGTCCCGGTGAGCGCCTCGCGGGGGCGTCGCGAGGGCCTGGGCGCGGGCGGTGTCGGGGAGC
>NW_004955413.1:7604512-7661225 GCF_000276665.1 Chinchilla lanigera | reverse complement strand
GGCGGCGGGGGCGGCGCGGACGGGTCCCAGCGGTTTCTGCCCGAATGGTTCCCCGGAAATCGAGGTCACCTTGGTCATTATATCGTCGGGCCTGGGAGCAAAGGTCCAGAAGCCGGCGGGTTCTTCCCGGTTTCAACTAGAATTAGGAGCGTGCGCGCGGCGAGGCCCGCACAGGCCGGAGGCAAGGTCACGATCCGGGCCCGCAGCCCGCGCGCTCGCTCGCTCGGCTCCGGGGCCAGGTGGGGACGGGCGGCCTTCCCCGGTACTGGTTCCGATCCGACCACACCTGGGCCCCGCGAGGCCACACCGAGGCGCTTTCTTCCTAGATGTGAACCCCTGGTTTAATTTAAGGGCTTGAAGCAGGCCGTGAGGAAGAGGGAGAAATCCCACGGTGTCTGTCAGCATCCGGGTGTTTTTCCCTCTCCCCCTCCCCCGCCCACCTGCCGGGGTTTTCTCCCCTCTGGGCTGCGCAGCTGTATGGGAAAGCAGGTGTTTAAGGCGGCAGAGGGAACAGCAGCTGTTGGATTTCGGAGATGTGAGGGGTCGGAGGGTGCTTAAGGGCTGTGCTTTTATCCTTCGCGTGGAGACACTAGGATACGTATGTGTACTTCTTTTAAAATAGTAATTATCTGGTATTTTCTTCTTGACCCGCAGGTACTCTTTGGGATTCGTCTTCTATCCTTGCCTAACTTTCATGGTCTTGTAGCTACTAGAAAGAACCTGGGCATTAGCCTAGCGGTAGAAACTCGTTTTTCTGTAATGGTTAGGACAGTGGGACACCAGGTATTACACACAAAAGGATTTTCTGCTGAAGTGAGAACTAACCGTTTACCAGTAGGTGACCCCTGGACTGTGGGTGACAGGTGTACAATTTTCTCTCTGTTCTGTTGATACTAGTCTCCATCTTTAATATTCTTTAAAAATGACAGCTAATTTAGTAGACATCTTACCACATAATCTGGCAGCATTCTCATTCTTCGTGTATGGCGTGTATATGTTCACACAGTCGCCACACCAGTGTTAACCCATTCTATGGATAAAGAATCTGAATTACAGAAAGGTGAAGTAACTTCCTGCAAGTGTGACCTGGCTGGCCTGTGACAGTGCTGGGATTCCAACCCTGGCTGTCACGCGGTAGAGCTTTGAGAGCCTCTGATCTCTAGGCCATATCATTTTTGGATTTATACTTTTATTAGCCAAAATGAATAACATACAGTACATGTTACATTGCTGAGTACCGGAGATAAACTGTCTCCCTACCCTCAAGAGATCAGATAGCCTGGTACCAGCAAGGCAACTTAAACAGAATTACCTTTTATTCAGAATTCAACAAGGGCAGGCTCTGTTCTCGTAGCTTTGCATAAATCATGAAATCCAGTGTGTACCTGTTCCCAAATTAAAATGCCCATATATTTCTTTAAAAGAGAACCTTTCCCATTGCAATCATTTACTTGAAGGGGCCCCGTATATTTTTACTAATCCTCCTGTTTTCCTGTTCATAGTCGGTATTAAATGTTTTACTTCTACTTTAATTTATAAACCATGAAAACTATCACTCAGATCTCTGGCTCTTTCAGTTATGTTTTAATTAGTGCCTAGTGCCGAGCCTCCTACAGTGACCCTAAGTGAAGGGCTTGGAAGGGCTCTGCTGAGTACAGAGGTGTTTTTACTTTTGGATTTGAACCTAGGTCCTCCAACATGGGAAGCATTGCACGTTTACCCCTGAGCTACACTCTTACCCCTATAGCTGTGTCTTTAATTCTGTGCTGTATGAGGAGTTCTTGTGTCTTTAGGCTGAATCCTCAGTCTTCCTGTGCAAGGTGTCTTGTTTACAGGAGAGGGGAAAGGGTTTCTCAGGCCCCACACTCAGAGCGCTCAGATAACTTGAACTTAGTCCCCTCCGTAGTAGGTGTGCAGGTAGCATGGGAGAAAAGAGTATCATTGCATCCTGAAATAATAGCTACGGGGATTGACAGGCCCCCCTAACGGCAGGAAACTGTTAGGAAGACAGTGTCTCTTTTTGTTGTCCTTCTTTGTGATGGTCTTGCTGTGTAATCTAGGTTGACCCTGAACTCACTGTTGCCCAGGCTGGTCTCAAACTCAGTGGTCTCAGCCTCCGAGTGCTGGAATCAGAGGTGCACACCAGCATGCTGGCCCGGATTTATTTGTCTATTTTTTTAAAAATGTAAATATCCCTGCTGAGTGTTAGCCACATTTCACAGAGGAAAACAGACCCAAAGCATCTTATTCAGGGTTCACTGTGAGGAGTACAGTTAGGTTTCCTAGAAACCTTCACCTTTTTTGGTCAACCAGGGCCTTAAAAAAAACCAGTCTTCTTCTCCTGTTCTTCCCCAGAACCTTCCTGGCTGACCCCTTCTGTCTGTTATGTTGCCCTCCTCCTCCTCCTGGTTTTCTTCTCTCTTTCACCACCAGAGAGAGGTCTTGTGCCTGCTGGGCAGTGCCAGGCCCTCTGTTCCCTTTGAGTTTTAAAAGAACAGTGCAGTCTCCTGTCCATCCTCCTGTGCCGGCCTTACTGGGCTCCCTCAGAAACTCTACCTTTTCTATCTACACCCGTTTGTATTCTGACTTTTAAAATGCTTTGTTGCTGCACTTTGAACCCACAGCCTCATGCATGCTAACCATGACCAAAGCCCTGAATATTTGTTAAAAGCTTCCAGTCTCCCCTCAAATTAATTTTGTTTACAGAATTCTTTATAATTTGCAAAGCATTTGACATAAAATATTATGTATTAGTTAAGTTCACATAATATCAATATCACAAATTATAAAAGGTGTGTTGGAAAATTCTTTCACTGGGAAGATACTCATTGGAACCCGAAGCTCAGCGGTAAAGTGAACTGTTGGAGATCACACAGCTACTAGGGATACTTATCCATTGTTTCTGCTTCTTCATTTAATTTTTTGATACTTCCCATTCCTTATATCTAAAAGAATAATATATGTATATATGTGTGTGTGTATGTGTCTTCATTTTTTGTTTATTACAGAAATACATGAGCTTTATAAAACTTGAAGTATTTATTGTGCGCTTTAAATTCTAATATTATCAACACTGACAAATGGTTAATATATGGCCCTCATACTACAATCTCATTATTATAAAAACTTTTCATGCATTTTCACTTAATAGTATCTTGAATACTTTTGTAGGCATTCTTGAAAATTTTGACAAAATAGACTTCATGCCTGTGATGTTTTACTTAGCTTTCCAGTCGTGTAACAAATTCTGAAGAAAATCAGTTTATGAAGAGGTTTCTTTTGGCCCAGGGTTTCAGTGGTTTCATTCCACAGCGAGTTGGCTGCACTGTTCGCGTGTTTGACAGAAGAGTATGTCATGGTGGAGCAGAACTACTCACCTCATGTGGCAATGAAAGAGAGCAGGAGACAGGCTCCCACAGTCTCCTTCAGGGATACGGCCCCTGTGACCTAAAGCCTTACCTCTTCAGATTTCCACCATGTCTCAGTGCCACCTAGCTGGGGACCAGTCATTTAACACGTGGGCCTTTTTGGCTTTTGTTTTCCTAAGACAGGATCTCTCCATGAAGTTTGGGCTGGCCTTAAACTCACAGTAGCCCTGCCTCAGCCTCCCAAGTTCTGGGATTACAAGTGTGTGCCACCAGCCCTGGCTATAAGTGGCATTTTAAAGACAGAATAAAACTAATAGGTGATAGAACCATCTGAGAAAATCCGGAAAGTCTTGATATTCTAACTAAATACTAGAAAGAAAATGTGCTGTAGCACGCCTCAGTAGTTTGTAACTACGTAAAATCAAGAGGGAGGTGTGATGTGAGGGGTTGAGAAGTTGTATCAGGCCCAGTCACTTCCTGTGGAGTGGCGGTAAGGTGTGAAAGGAAAACAGTGCCGGTCTCTACTTTTGATCTCTGTTCTCCTGCTTTCTTCCCAGGTCATTGTGGAGAAGGCGCCGAAGGCCAGGGTGCCTGATCTGGACAAGAGGAAGTACCTAGTGCCCTCGGACCTCACTGGTAATGTTCTTTCCCAAGCAGGGACTTCGTTTCCCAGACATACCATTCTCAGTCCTTGTAAAGTGCCTGAGAGTAACATGGGGTGTTTGCCAGAGGCAGCAGGACGAAGTGACTCAACTTTCATCAGTGGGTCCCTGCACCAATTTCCACCACTGTGGAAAGCAAAAGATGTTTAAGATGAGACATTTGTGTTTAAAACACTTTTAAAATTGAGTCTTGTTCCTGTGGGAGTAATTTGTTTGAAAACAAAAACTAGTCCTGTCTTGGGAGGATCACATTTTAGAGATTCTTGACTAAATGTTTATCTTTTTTTTTTTTTTTTCTCTTTTGAAGGGATTTTGCTATGCAGTTCAGGCTCCTTGGACTCACCTTGTAGTCCAGGCTGGCCTCAAACTCACAGCGGTCCTCCGGCCTCAGCCTTCTGAATACTGGGATTACGGCATGTAATCCCACGTCTGGCTGAATTCTTCTCCTCTAAAGACAGTTTATTTTGTAAACATGTTTTGTAGGTTCCCTTTGGAATTATAAGAACATATTCAGTCTCTACCTTGGTTCTTAATGGAATTTGCATTGTATCCAGGATATAGCCTGGGTTTTGTAGAAAAATTTGCTTGAGAATTAATACAGTGGATTGTCACCTTTCTAGAAGTTTTTCAGTAGTCTCAGGAAAATATTAAAAAATACTAAACTGAACCCTCCCGTTGCTTCAACACTGGGTTGAGCCGGGCATGGTGGTGCACGCCTATAATCCCAGCATTCAGGAGGCTGAGGCAAGAGGATCCTTCCAAGTTCGAGGCTAGCCTGGCCTACAAAGTGAGCTCAAGACCAACCTCAACTGCACAGTGAAACCTGGTCTCAAAAAAAGAGACCCAAAAAAAAAAAAAAACCACTGGTTGAGTCCCATTACTATAGCCCCTCTTCCTCCCATTAGTTTGTCTTAGGATCGAAGTGGGGATAGGGAAGTATTTTCAGTCACTTTTCAACAAGGGTGGGAATGTGTCAGTCTGTATATGCTCCCTTGATGTGGTACTCACACTCCTTGAGTGGCTGTGCTAACATTAGTTCTGAAACTAAGGAGGAATGGTCCCAGTGTGGCATGTCAGAGATTATACAGACCTCTTTGAGTTTTGCTGCTTATTGCCAAAGCTCTTGGTCAGTTTTTGGCCCTGTTTTGATGGCATAGAAAGGTGGTCTAATCCTTTTTTTTTTTTTTTCCTTGCCCTTTTCCTTCTCCTTCATCCAGTGGGCCAGTTCTACTTCTTAATCCGGAAGAGGATCCACCTGAGACCTGAGGACGCCTTATTCTTCTTTGTCAACAACACTATCCCTCCCACTAGCGCTACCATGGGCCAACTGTATGAGGTAATGGTCCTGTCACAGTGCCCAGGAGGGTGGCATCCTCCTGCTTTTGTTCTGTGTATGTGGATGACATAGCTGGAAGTGGGGCAGGAGGTGTTTTTTTATCAGGATCCTCTTACACGTGGTGGTATAAGGCTGTGGGAGATTAGATACCTCTTGTCCTGGTAGAGATTGGGCACTCTACTAGATTTAATCCTTTTGAAATCTCCTCTCAGTCTTGCCTGACTGTAGTGCTTTATTGCTGGATCGCCTTTATTCAAGCAGTAGGAAGTGCTCCCTGATAGCAAAAAGTTGCAAAGTAGCTTTTACTGTTCCTATTGCTGTTGTCAGTAATGTGTAGTTTGTGGCCGAATTGTCTATTTGAATCCCAGTTCATTATATTCCTACTCAGCAGCAGATTGAGAAAACCCACATGAACAAGCTAGCTGCTCCTCATGCTGAGGGTAACAGCCTTGACTAAAGCTGTGTCTTCATAGTTCCTATGTAAACTCAGAAAATTTGGCTTAGGCTTTTCTTCTTAGGAAGAAAATGAAAATCTTGAAGCAGATACCCCATTATCTGACCACAGTGAATCAGAGAAAATGAAATTTAAGGTCAAGTATTTAAATCGATGCAAGTATCATCTAACACTAGAACTGCATTATTCCTTAAAGGATTTTTTCATATAGTTGATGCCTTTTTATTGTCTCCCAGGGGAAATGACTTAAACATCTAGTAGTGCCTAACCTAACCTTATTCCATAGCATGCATTCTTTTTAGTGTATATTCTGGTATGCATGTCTTACAGTATCTGTGTTGCTAGAATGAGCTAAGAGTAAGGACTGTCCCTATCATCTTTGTATCCCTGATCCCTATGTGTATTGTGTTCGCAGTGGAGTTTTTCTGTGAAGTCACAGCGCAGTTCTAGCCTCTTCTGCCTATTCTTTTTTCATACTCTTTTATTTTTATCACTGCTGGGGATCAAACTCAGAGCCTTGACCATCCTCTGCGGATAAGTGCTCTACCACTGGGCTACATGCCAGCCCTGTTCTTTTTAATGGGGGTGAATAATAACTTCCATACGCGTTTTACAAGGTCGTGTGAGGCTTGGAATCCTGGAGATAATGGTTGCGAATATTTCCTGAACTGTCATCATGTCTCTCCTTCTAGGACAACCACGAGGAAGACTATTTTCTGTACGTGGCCTACAGTGACGAGAGTGTCTATGGGAAGTGAGTGGTGGAAGCCCAGCAGATGGGAGCACTTGGACTTGGGGGTAGGGGAGGGGTGCGAGTGGGACTCGAGGGAAGAGAGAGAGGGCTCCCACCATGGAGAAGACAGAAGGTGAAGACATTGGAAACCTTACACTGCACACACTGTCGTCATACTTTCACATGCTCAGTTGATGTTTTTTTTGCTGCTTCCTCCGGCCCAGGGAGAAAGCATGTCAGGACAGAGCTGCTGGATGGACTTTGACAGAGAGTGGAGATGACCTAAGTTCATGGCGTTGCCAAGAATTACGTTTTTTTGTGATTTCACAGTAGGTCAGAAGGTGGGCAAGTTAAAGCCAGAGATGAGTGTAATCCAGCAGCACCTCTCATCTCTTTGGGCAGAGATTTGATTTTTGACATTTGCACAAGACAAGTAGGAAAGGGAACAGGAATTCCTTAGGAGTTGTGGTAGCGGACCATACCTGGGGACCAAAAGACACCCACAGTAGTTGAAGTATTGCAGACTTTGCTCTCTCCAATTTCTCCACTTCCTGCATCACCTGCTAGTCTCTCATACGTGAGTGTCACAGCCCTACTTCCCGAGGTGGAGTAGACGCCCACACAGACATTCAGAAGGAGCACACTTTGGAAAGCTGCGGTCCTCCAAAGGTGATTGTGATTCCTATTAGTTTTGATAGCATTAAACTGGAACTGACCGTTGAGCTTCTGTCTTAACCTGCTCGCTCTCTGGTGCCCCTCCTCCCACACCTACTCCGTAATTTTCTGCACCCTGGGCACTTTCAGTTGCAGGCTAAAGCCAGTCCTTTCGTGTTGCCCTGAGCAGTTTCCATGAACAGGAACAGAGGTGTCTTTCAGTGTGGAAAGGGCAAGTAAGGGAGATGATCTGCACTTCCCACACATCGTGTCCTCGCTCCCTCACTGCTGTCCCTAGTCTCACACGCACAGGAGCGCAGAGTGACGGCCAGCTGCTTCCCTCCTCTGGTTTTCATCCACTGCAGCTGCTCATTAGAAGTGTTTGGAGGGATGACTTTTAGTCATTCACAGGGGATTAATTGGTTTCTTTTCATTTAAGGGTCGAGGGTGGGGGTGGGAAGCAGGAATTGCACTCAGATGTGACATTTCATCTCCGCTAATGAAAAGGATCCTTCCTGTTGGGGGATATCTGTGTGTCTGTTCTGTCAGCTTCAGGTTCTTGTATAATGAATTCAGTCTTGTCAGGCCAAGGAAATAAAATATTTGCTTACTGTAAAAATCTACCCTGAGTTCAGAACTGTTGCCTTTCTTTGGTATGAGCTTGGACTCCTGAACAGAAAGCTTCGTGTGGGCGTGGCTGTTGGCAGCGAATGCTCCCGTATGTTCAGGGCGTGCGTGTTTACACAGCTCTTCCCTGACCAGGAATAGCTGTCCGAGGGTGAGAGTCACAGTTGGCAGTGTGCCTGGTGCACTTCTGATGTGTGGCTACTTTTCTCTGCGGATAAGTTGCTGTGGCATTGCTTTATGTATTCGCAAAGCTGAAGCTGGAAGACTGCTTCTATCACATTCGAGGGATGGGGTAGAGATGTGCTAATCACAGATGGAGATGTCGAGGCCTTGTCCCAGATTCAGCTGACTCAGAAACAACGTGGGCGTCTGATTTTTAATGAGCTCATATAATTCCTGTACTGAGGTTTGCTCTCCCAGCTTTCCTGCAAGTCCAACCATCCCACCTTCTCCACAACAGCTTTTCCTGTGTGAGACCACTGTCTCCCAAAGCAGTAAATAACACACCTCCCGCTCAGCGCAAGAGTATGTCCTGACCCTCCGAGAGCCTTACTCAGTCAGAACCAGTGTGTGGGTGGGAAGCAGGGAACAGAATGACAAGGGAAGTAAAGTCATAGGAGATCTGTGGTAGAACTCCACCCACAACCCAAACATAGCCAGTGTATTCATTGGGAAGTTACGTCAGGACTGAGAGGAAAGGAAGAAGCCCAAGCACAGTGAGCGCCATGTAATTTTCTAGGAAACAGGAAGCTCTGCAGGAATTTCAAACAATATTGGAGACCTGTCCGTATAAAAACAGCAGGGTGCTGTTCTCCAGTAGAGGTGACAGGAAGCTAATATTTCAGTTAAGATAGAAACACATGGAATGAATAGACAACCTGCTTCCTAGGAGTAAGACTGGATTAATGTTATAAAGACAACTGGGCATGGTGGTACATGTCTGTCATGCCAGCTCTGGGGAGGCTGAGGCGGGACGATTGCAGAGTTCAAGGCTAGCCTGTACTGCCTAGACCTTGCCTCAAAAAACCAAAACAAAGAAATACACAGAAGAGCAGATCTTTGCCCTCCTTGCAAATCTGCAGCAGTCCCTGTGCCTCAGCCTATAGGCTGTGGTGGAAGCAGAAGCAGTTTGCATTTAGAGGCTGTCTTCGAGGAAACCTTTGCTTATTTTAGTTCTATCTCTGGATAGTCCAAGAGGGAAGACGTTGTCCTTGGATAGGATATTACATGCCATTTTAGACCAGCCCACTGATTTTTACAGATGCATAGACTTCGAGTCACTTAGCTAAGTTCAGAAGCAAAACCAGGCCAGGGACTTCTGAGGTCTGCAATCTGGTTTTTCTAGAAGTCATTGTATCTCTAGTGCCACACCTGGGGATCCTGCTCTCCTATCTTTCAAAGCTTCTTAGTACCCTTAGGCCACAGTGAGGGTTCTCAGGACTAAACAGTTTAGGAAGTGTCCTATTAAGCTGAGGCTTCATGTCCTACATTAGAATGACTTCCAGTGCTCCTTTCTGGGGATCTAGTTAGTTCATTCTTTCCCTTAGAGGCCAGTATGACATAAAACAGATGAGTAAGTCCTCTGCCTTTTCCATATACTGTGGTAGAAAGACCTCAGATGTAGGTTAAACATCTACATTTGCAATAAGTAGTTTTGACTTTATTGTCCTGATTGTTTTTTGGGTGGGGGCGGGGACTCGAGCTCAGGACCTTGCGCTTGCCAGGCAGGTGCTGTGTTGCTGAGCTATATCCCTGGCCCTCTGATTGATTTATTGGTTCTGTATTTCATGGTCACAAGTACCTTTGTGGACAAAACAACATCACACAGTCACTCTCCTGGTACTTAGTATAAAAGTTGAAGCTGGTCTGCTCTGTCTAGAAACATGTGCACTGTCCAGAGTGAGTATAGCCCGGTAAGAACTTCAACCCATGTGACTGCAGACTCGGAAAAGAATTGCACTTGTCAGTGGCAGATTTCTTTATTCTATTCCCCCCATTGCTTAATTGTGTTCTTAATGCAAAGCATTGTGCACCTCTTTATAAAAAGGTTATAGACTGTTGTGCAGTCAGAGGTTAAGATTTCAAAAATGTAAAACATGATAAGTAATGTACAATGGCAGCTACATAAAAGACTGCACTGCCTGGTGAGCTGACAGCAGACGCCAATTGCGAATATTTCCCCAGGCTCACGTGTTACAGTGTCCGGGGCACTGCAGTAGCCCTTTGGAAATTACTTCCCATTGCCTTGGTGATACTGCATTGCTTGTTAAGCTTACAATCCTGTGTTGTGTTTGTGCCATTAAACACAGATGTATTATTTTGAAGCTATGCGTGGAAGAGAGATGCATAAACGCCTTTAGACACATCCTCAAGTCTGCTTATAATAAACTCATGTTCTGGAAAATAAAGTAGTTGGTAATTGGCCTCATCTGTCTTTTACTCTGCATTTTTTTGTTTCCCCTGCTAAAGCTCAAACCTGGGGCTTCACATATGGTAGGCAAGCACTTTAAACAAAACATTTATAGTTGAAATTTCTTTTGGTTATTTTTCCTTTGACAGATATGAACATACCCCATGCATTCACTTTTCTTCTCTGTAGCTGCGTGAGACCACCTCACATTTTTAGAATCCAGTCAGTTTTTCCATTAACTGAGTCCTGGTTGTCTCTGTAACCAAGTATTTCTTTCCTAACTCATGCCTGTTCAGCTGCCCACCCTATGCCTTTGTCTCCCTGGATGTTATTGCAGTGCAGGGTCTTTAGCCATTGCATGGTACCCTGAGGTGACAAGGATACAAAGCTTGTTTTCTTCAGTTATTTTAACATATGACCCCGAAGCCCCCAACATCACAGTCCTTGCCACAATAGTTTTGAACTGATGATGTCAGCTTAATATTTTTCTTAGGTCATATTATTTTCCCTTTTTTCTTTTATTCTTAAAAGTTATGGGCACTTTGGTACTTTATAAACACACATGACCCGATTATTTTCCACGGGTGAAGTAGCCGGAAGTGATCACACAGAAGCAGTCATAGGACACATTTCACCATACTCTTGGCAGGTGTGCCTAGTTTTCAACGGTGACAAATAAAAGATTGAAGTCATTCTTGTGTACACTCAACAGTGTGGGACCATCTGTTCTGGCGGTTCTATTTTAAACACAGCAGTGTATTTAAGATTCTTATCGTTTATGTTTCAAAATACTTAGTTCCTACAACTTTCATATGAGTCTGAATTCTTTGAGAGTTAAAACACTTTGTCTAGTAAGCTCAAAGTTGCCTCACACCGTTCAGTACAAGTGATGATTGTTTATTGCTTGAGGTAAGCAGTGTGCACATGATATTCAGAGACAAAATAACAAGTCTTATTTTAAGTGCTCCCACTGGCTAATTCCCTGCCCTCCTCTCTCAGTTCAGGTGTCATCTGGAGGAGCCCACCCCAGCAGCCTGTGTATATTGCCGCACCCCACCCACTTCCAGCTCACCCAGTCTTATCGTGCTCTTCTTTGTAGGTTTTGCTTAGCACTGATGACATATAATTTTCTTGTTTATTGTCTTTTCAGGTAGGAAGAGCCACGAAGGTGGAAACTTAGTTTACACAAATTGCTCAGAACAGTGTCTGGCATATGGTTAGTGCCCCCCAAAATATTGAAATTATAGTTTCTGATAAGACGGAGCGTTAGGTAATTCAACTGAGAAGTAAATTACCCAGAAAGAACAAGCTACAAACTGGCCGTTCAAGGAACTTTGGGAACCTATTGTAGCTTTCTGGAAAGAAAGCAGGAAACACGGCTCAAGTCCCAGACCTGCTACTTGACTCGCTCTGTGAATGGGCCAATTTATCACCCGTACAAATGAAATTCTCAGTTCTTTTCCTATGTAACAGATAATATAATCTCATCTTATATTAGTTTGTTGGGGATATTAAGTAAATCTTTTGCAAACCAATAAACATTTTTAATTGTTAAGAATAAATTTCAAAAAAAAAAATTTCACTTAAAAATGCCAGTAACATGGGCTATCTGCCAAGAATCTTTTTCCAGGTTGTTTTCCTTTTTTAATTCTTTTTCAATTCATTGGAAGTAGCAGATGTAGCATATGGCATGAGTCAGGGAAAATTAAGCAGAATATGTTGACCTGGATGTCTTCGAAGTCAGCTCTTAGGCTTGACGTAGCATAGCAGAGAGTCTTTCTGTTACACTCCTATTTATAACTGATTCTCTTGATGTTGGTGGCTGTCATCGTCAAAGGTGGTACTGTGGTCTCCTTTCTGAGTGAACGTTCTCCTGGGATGGAACTCATTTGTAAGCTGGGGACTTACTATACTGTCCTCGTTTCCATTTGAAAGCTCATAGCTTGGCCTTTACTGTCCACATTCCTGTGAGCATCCTGGCCTTTTGAGCTTATACTCATCAAGCCCCATTTCCAACATTCTGGGACTTCTCTAGCCTCCTCTGAGGTTCTCTTTTTTTTTTTTTTTTAATTTATTTTAAGACTAAAAGAAGAAAAATATATTAACAAACAGACATCCATTTACAAAATAGCATAAGAACAATGCATGCAATACATAGTTACAGACAAAGTGGTAGGAAATTAACAATGGTTGTTGTATTACATATTGATATCTTCAAAGTGGTTTCTCAGGATCCTCTGAAGTTCTGAACCACATCATCAGGTATAGTCACAGCAGAGCAGTGACTCTATTTCTTGGTAGCAATTTTCTGTGGCAGTCATTTTGTCACTGTGGTAGAATGCCTGAGACAAATCATCTTAGATGAAGAAAGGTATATTTTGGCTCATGTTTTGTTTGTTTGTTTGTTTTTTCCGGTACCAGGAATCGAACTCATGACCTTGCGCTTGCTGGGCAGGCGCTGTGCCGCTGAGCTAAATCCCCAGCCCCTGGCTCATAGTTTTAGAAGTTGTAATTTATGGTCCTGTGGTCACAGGGCTTTGGGCCTGAGGCAGCACATTACATTGTGGTGGATGCACAAGGCAAAGGAGGACAAACCTCATAGTGTCCAGGAAGCAGAGAGGAGGGAGCCAGGGGTCCTAATACCCACTTCAAGGTAGGCCCCAGTACAACTTCCTTCCACTAGCCACCTTTTAGAGATTTCATCACTACCTGGTAATACCGCAGGCTGGTGACCAAGTCTTTAGTATGTGTACCTCTGGGGGACATTTAAGATGAAACCATACTATAAAAGAACTTTAAAATGTTTCTATCACTTTGGTACAATTATAAATAAATGTGCTTAATAGGATAGCCACACGGTAATAAAATTGTCACATCACTATTAAATTCTCATGCTCAGTTTATTAAAAAGCTAGTATGGAAATCAGTTATTTTTATGAATTATAAGATAACTGACTCCCCTCCACCCCTTTTTTTCCCACCTTAGGTGGGTAGACATTAAATTAGTAGTTTTAGTCTGTATCTTGAGTTTTTCTGCTTATAATGAATTTGAGAGACAGGCTAAGTGATTTTCATAATGTGCTAATTTTTTTTTCCTGTTCTGAGGATTGAACACAAGGCCTTTAAACTGAGCCACATCCATAGCCCATTCAATTTTTTTATTTTGAGGTAGGGTCTCACTAAACTACTGAACTGCTCAGACTGGACTTGATCTTGCAGTCCTTCTGTTTCAGTCCTCCGGAGTGCTAGGATTATGGGAATACACCACCAGGCATGACTAATTTCAACATTTATAAAAGTTAATTATTGACATACCTTATACTTTGTGAGCACATCTGCATAAATAATTTTTAGAAGAAAGCTGGCTTGATACCTTTTTCTAAACCTACCATAGGGCTCTGCACAAGTAACTAATGATGAAGGTCTTAGAAAGAATCTTAATAGGTCTGAGAGTTCTAAAAGATTTTAGAAGTATAATCTTAAGAGTTAAGTTATAAGAGCTATGATGGCTTGTTGTTTCTCAGCATTTATTGTACTCTTCTCTCTTAGTAGTGGATTTCTTAACTAGGCATGTACTCATTAAAGTACAGACTGAGCCGGACATGGTGGCGCAAGCCTGTAATCCCAGCACTCGGGAGGCTGAGGCAGGAGGATCGTTGCAAGTTCAAGACCAGCCTGGGCTACAAAATGAGCTCAAGATCAGCCTGAACGGCATAGTGGGACCCTGTCTCAAAAAGACCAAAAAAAAAAGTAGAGACTGAATTTTCCTTCTCTTCTTGCAGTTCTGGATAAATTCTCCAGTTACTTAATCCTTATTAATATTAATTTCCTCATTTACAAATTAGAAACAATGCCTTCTTCTCAAGATTCCACATCTGTTGTATGTTCCACTAGAATATATTACTGCTTAAGTACGGTAACTTTTAGATGAACCTCTGCTATTGTCTGGAGTTCCTTCAAGCTTAGATTGTGGTTGTATTAACACCTTTCTTACGGATGGGACAAAATAGCTGACACCACAACTTCTAGGAGGAGAGGTTTAGGTTAGCTCTTGGTTTCAGAGGATTCAGTCCATGGTTTGCTGGCTTCGAGACAGAAATGGCATGGCAGAAGGGCTTGGCGGAGGAAAGCTGCTCGAGGTATGGCAGCCAGGAAGCAACACGAACGGGAAGAGCCAGAGAGAGATATGCACCATCCAGAGACACCCTCTTGATCCACTTCCTCCAATGGGCCTCTTTCCTAACACCACATTCTGCTGTGAATTCATCAATGGGTTGATCCACTGATGAGGAGAGCGCCCCTCCGATCCAATCCCCTTCCATAAGCTCCACCTAAACATAGGAGATGCATAGGGGACATCTTAAATCTAAATTGTAACCATGGTTAATTTGTGTCCTAATGCCTTGCTATTAATACATTTTAGCTAAATCTAAAACAACTCTGTGGTAATTAAAACTAAAACAGATTGAATATTTTTCATAACCTATATATTAAATACAAATCTCAAAATTCTCTAGCTATCAAGGAAGTGAGGCATCTGTGGAAGCAAAATTAAACCTTCAAGATCAAGTACCTGTGACATAAATTGGTAAGTTATATACTTCCCACTTGCTTCTCCATAGACGGCTTCATCTAGTGTCACTCTGCCCTTTACTCTTCAAGCCATGGAGTCTTTCTTAGTTCTTCAAACTTACAAGTTTTTATAACCTCAAGGCCTTCCAAACATTCATCTATTTATTTATCTTTGTTTTTTTTTTTTCCGGTACAAGGAATCGAACTCACGACGTTGCGCTTGCCAGGCAGGCGCTGTGCCGCTGAGCTAAATCCCCAGCCCCCCAAACATTCATCTAGAATGTTCATCCTGTTTGTAGTGGTGACCTTGTAATTCATTTTTCAGACCTCATTTGAAGTGTCCTTTTCTTTAGAGAATCCCCTGAAATTTTCCATTTAAGTCAGTTCCCTCTGAGCCTTACTTGCAAAGGTTACTTTTTTTTTTTCTTTAGTCTTTTTGAGACAGGGTCTCACTATGCAGTTCAGGCTGGCCTTGAGCTCACTCTGTAGCTGAGGCTGGTCTCGAACTCACAATGATCCTCTTGCCTCAGCCTCCCGACTGCTGGGATTACAGGCTTGCGCCACCACACCCGGCTGTAAAGATTACTTTCTTCATGGAAAAGGTAATGGCTTAACGCGCACTCACGTGCACACGCACACGCGCGCGCGCGCGCGCACACACACACACACACACACACACACACACACACACACACGGGCATTTCCTGCCTCTTCCTCCCACTGGATTTCAATCTAGGAGGGGAATATTCACTTTGACCACTTTGAATTTCTTTACCATTTTCCCCTCATTGCTCAGCGCAGCATTTTTACATCTGTCATGAGTTTAATAAATTTAAGTGAAATGGAAAAAGCTGTAGGCTTTGCATTTTAGGCAGTGGGACCATTTGTCAGGAGAATTTTTCATTATCATGTACTTCTCCTTAGGGTAATTTTTCAAAAATTGTATCAGCATGAAAATGTTTCCTCTCTAGTCCTCTTTTTGATGTATTTTAATATATTTGCTTCAGCTTATGCTTTGATTTATTTTTAATGTAAATTTGTTGAGTAATAGGCTAATGCAGAAATATTAGAGCCTTAAATAATCTTATTTCCAAATGCAAGGTTTCAATATTTTTGTTTCATTTGTATTCTGCAAATTTATCTTGTTTCTAGGAGTAAATGTTAATGTGTTAACCTCAGAAATTCAGAAAACCATGTTAATTTTTAACAATGTGTTTTGAGCATGTCTAATATTTTTTCATATCTTAACATAAAAAAATTTACAAGGCATAATAACTCTAAAATTGTATAAAAGAACATTCCCCACATATTACATTTATTTCATGCACATAATTTTTTAAATCAGTTGCCTACCCTGCTTAGCATACTTCATAACCTATTCCTCAAATGAACAATAAAGATACTAAAAATGCATTGCACGATTCTATGCTGGGTTTTACCCACCTCTTTTCTCCTTGAAGCAGGAAATTAGAAGCTCTGTTACGTGGCCATAGAAACAAATCAGTGCACATCCAATAGGAGGGAACGAGAAAAAATAATATTGCAAGAGTGCAGGCAGAAGCTTGTACTGATCTATGGTTGCTCCTAGAACACTCAAGGGACACTTGGCTTTGTCTGCTGGGGCGCAGCACAAGCTTTACCCCCACGGCTCTCCTCAACACAGCCGCCACCCAGCTGGACGCTGGTGCTCTGCATTCCTGCAAGGAATGCGTCCTGCTCAGCTCTCCCTGCTGCGGTTGCAGCTCAGACTGAGGAGGCAGTGAGGCAGAAGCAACCAGGCGGAGCCAGTGTTTTTCCCAGACAGAGAGAGCAAGTTTTTTCGGGTTTGTATTTTTTGTTTGTTTTCTTTAAAGCTCTTGAAAATGTCTATAGGATTCTCATTTACAAAGCTCCTCTGAACATTTCAAAGCTGTTCTCTGTACATATTAGTTGCTCAAGGCCACCCGTCGCTCAGGCAAAACACAGAAACATTGTTTTTTGGCTTTTTGATGTTTGTTTTTTTTTCCAGTCCTGGGATTGAGCCCATACCCTTCCCTCAGCAACATCTCCAGGCCGCTTTTATTTTTCATTTTGACACAGGATTTCAGTAAAATCAAGACTTGTGGCTGAGTTGTTCAGATTGGCCCTGAACATTTGATCTTCCTGCTGCAACCTTCCTAAATGCTGGGATTACAGGTGTGCGCCACCATGCCTGGCTACAAGTCCTTTTAAAAGGCCATTCTCTATGTGATCCTCACAACATACACATGATGCTATCATCCCCTTTTTGCAGCTAGGGAAACACCATCAAAAGGTGAGCAGACATTAGATTAGGGTGAGGCAAATATCTGCCTTTCTGTCTTAGGTATTTCTATCTGTGAATCAGAAGTTCTGCTAACTGCAGTTATGTCATATTGAGGAAGTGTGGTAACAGCAAAGCTTGAAGCAAAGTTCTTGGCTCTGGGTACTGAATGCATGTTCTTTTCCTTTCTAATGTTTCATGAGGAAATAGCCTCAGAGAGTGTATTAGTCAGCTTTCTGTTGCTGTGACAAAATACTTGAGACAATCAGTGTGTGAGAAGAAAAGAGTTGTCTTGGCTCATGGTTTCAGAGGTTTCAAACCATGGTCACCTGACTTGGTTGTGTTGGGCATCTGGTGGCGCATCTGATAGCAGCTGGAGTGTGCAGAGGGAGACAGACAGGGAGATGGGCTAGGGTCCCATTATCCCTTCAAACACACGCCTTCACTGTCCTAACTTCCCACTATGAGGCCACACCTTTCAGAGGTTCCTCTACCTTCCAGCAGCATCATAAGTAGGTGATCAAGACTTCAACATATGAGCCTTTGGGGGACACCTAAAAGTCAACTCAGAACAAACAGTGCATGATTTCGTTCCTAGTAATGATTTCGTTCAGAGCTGGGATTCCCACTCACGTCCTATAATTTAAATTCAATGCTCTTTCCCTTATATTGGCTGTGGGACTTGGTTCTTTCCTAAAGACAGTGTTGAAATTGGGAAGGAGAAAACCCTAAGGAAAAGCTGCATCAAAAGCTCATCAGTAAAGACAGGGTTGTTTGTCAAGGGGTCAGGGATTCCCAAATGAAGAATGTGTCAGAATCCAAAAACAGAAGACAAGCGAGAAATGAGGAATAGAAACAAGTACTGCATGATCTATCTGTAGCTACAGTTAGAGAGCCGTAAGGAGTTCTGTGTGCTGTTGCATAGTATGGTGACAAAGACAGCATTATGGAACGCATGTCTCAAGAAACAAAAAGGAAGGATTTTGAATGTTTTCAACATAAAGAAATAATAAATGAGGAGATATGTTTAAACTTGGTTTAAATATAGCACTGTACATGTATGTAAACATTACATGGAACCCCATTAATAAGTTCAACTTTTATGTTTATATGTATTAATTAAAATTTAAAGCTGGATGTGGTGGTGCATACCTGTAATCCCAGCACTTGGGAGGCTGAGGCAGGAGGATCATTTTGAGTTCGAGGCTAGCCTGAGCTACAGAGTGAGCTCAAGGGCAGCCTGAACTGCATAGTAAGAACCTGTCTCAAAAAGACCAAAAAAAAAAAAAAAAAGTGATTTAAATTTTCAAAAAGGAAAGGGCAAATTTAACAATGCATGAGTGACAGTTTCGGAAGCTGGGGCTGTGTAAACTTGACTAGGCTAAAGGGAAGCTCACAGAGCTGGTAAACATTATTTCTGGATGTGTCCATGAGGACCTTACCAGAAGAGTTTGCCATCTGAGTCAGTGTACTGAAAAGAGGCATTCCACACTCACCAGTGTGGGCTGGCATCCAAGCTATTGAGGGTTTAGCAGAATAAAAAGGCAAGGCAAGGGTCTATTCTCTGCTCTTGAGCTGCGACATCCAATTTATCCTGCCCTCAGATGCTGGACACTGAAGTTCATGGTGCTGGCGTCTTTGGATGCTGGGGTTCACACCATCGGCTCTCTTCGTTTGTAGGCCATTGGACCTGGACTGGATTACATCACTGGCTTTCCCATTTCTCTTGCTTGAAGGCAGCAGATGATGAGATCTCTCCACCTCCATAACTGCATGCACCAATTCCCATGATCTCCGTAGTTCTATTTATGTGTAGATCTAGAAATATAATTTATTGTTCTCTTTCTCCAAAGAACCTTGACTAATACAGAGCTCATATTCTGAATTTGCCTTATTTTATTTCTAAAACATAGAATAATTTCTGCCAGATCAGTGTTTCCTTCCATCTCAGTTCTGCATTGCTGCGGAATCAAAGACAACTGTAGCTGACAAATCAGATTGCTGTCACATAGGAATGAGGCTACAGCATGAGTCGTTTTTGTTAAACTATGAGAAAACAAGCCACTTATCTTCTGTCTCCTCTCTTCTATTTTGCTCTGCCTGAATGAGTTTGATTAACTTGCAAGGCAGCTCCCCAGCCTGAACCAACTTCCTGCCCACTTCATCCCAGTTCAGAGGCTACCATGCCAAAGTGACCAGGGCCGCTAGGTGGCAGACCTGATCCATGTAGTGATTCCCTGCCGCCTTTGTTGGCTACAGCTATCATTTTCCCTTTTCGACCTATCTGTCCTTTGTTAGTGTTTTGCCTTTCTGTAAACAAAGACCACAGAATCCTGACAATAGACAAAAGTAGATTATCTTTTTCATCGATCATCAGCTTTGTTTATGTCTCCACCCAAAGGAGGGAGATGTAT
This sequence comes from Chinchilla lanigera, assembly GCF_000276665.1. Taxonomy (NCBI): domain Eukaryota; kingdom Metazoa; phylum Chordata; class Mammalia; order Rodentia; family Chinchillidae; genus Chinchilla; species Chinchilla lanigera. The sequence goes on along the minus strand of NW_004955413.1, from coordinate 7,641,714 downwards.
TGTATATTTGCAGTTGTTATCCTGACCTTAGACGGACAACAGATTGGCTTGTTTTATCTCAGCAAATACAAAATAAGTGTAAGGGTCTCTATTATAGAAACCTCCTGAATTAAAAAAAGGAACTTGGAATGTGAGACAGTTAAATTCCTCTATCAGTCACTTATTTTCATGTTTTATGTTCAGTATATAATGTGCAGATAAATGTATCCTGCAGTGAAAGTAAGCAACCTAATGGATTAATGAACACATCAGAGGATAAATTCATGAAAAATTTAATCTCACATTTGTATCTTGTCTTTTTTGAGACAGGGTCTCACTATGCAGTTCAGGCTGGCCTTGAGCTCACTTTGTAGCCCAGACTGATCTCAAACTTGCAATGATCCTCTTGCCTCAGCCTCCTGAGCGCTGGGATTACAGGCTTGCACCACCATGCCCAGCTTCATATATGTAGCTTTTAATAATTTTTTTTTTAAATCAAAGAATGCCTAGTCAAGGCTAAGATTAGACAAACAAGAGCATTTCAGAACCCAAGGTGGGGACTTGCCTCTTTTAGAGGGGTAGGATTATGAAAAAGAAGGAACAGATCACTCACAGAAGTGCTCACAAATGACATGCTCATCCCCCAACCCCTCAATAAAAGAAGAAGTCCCATCACTTAACACTAAACAGGAACATTACTAATAAGCCCCTTCTCCACTGCCCATCATGTCTTCTTTGAAAGAAAAGGCCAGCAAGGAGAGGTGAAAAGAGCCAGGGTGAGAGGACGATCTGTGCTTCAGTCTAGTTTCCAAATACCAACTCTTATAGCAAGTATGAAAGTCATCTTTCTTATAGGAAATCTGCAGTCATCTTGATGTAGGAGAAAAATAAATCCCAACCTGATAGGTGTCAGATGTGCTGACTTTGTGTTGCCTGAAATCCAAGAGTGAACTCCAAAGGATAAAGGAGGTTAGAGTAGGGAAGGTTTATTGGGGAATAGGAATAGCTCCTGAGACACAAGAGGGATCCCCACTGAACTACCAGTGTCATCTCTCCGAGAATGTTTTATAGGGTGAAGTCACAAGGTGGGTACAACATGAGTCAGACTATAATCAATCCATAAGATTACAAGTATAGCCACTTAGCTAATATTGATCCAGTAGGGAAATGGGGCACACAGCAAGGGTGTATGGATGACAGCATTAACCTTGGTCGACAGTCTATAGTCTTAGCCTTAGTCTATGGGAGAGGATGGCCCACGTCTAATGAGATAATGGTCTATTTCTGAGGGAAATCCCAAAAGGGTGGTGCCAGTTACAGTATAATCTCAGACTTCCCCTCCCGGCTCACCCCTTAAGGAAGTATGTAAATCTGACCATTGTAATTTTAATCTTGAGGCTTTATCTTCTTCAGATGCGCCTCCAGCTACAATTTTGGTGTTTTGTATGTTTGGTTTTGTCTTTTTTTTTTTTGACACAGGGTCTCGCTCTGCAGTTCAGGCTGGTCTTGAGCTCACTTTGTAGCCCAGGCTGGCCTTGAACTCACAAGGATCCTCCTACCTCAGCCTCCCGAGTGCTGGGATTACAAACATGCGCCACCATGCCCGGCTTTTTTTTTGTCTTTTTTTGAAGCCACAATTCTGGTGTCTCCACCTTTCACTGACTTCTTGAGAGCCCAGTCCTTTTCTGCCTATATATTAATTTTTATCTAACTCAGCTGCCTATAATAATTTGATGCCTGCTGGGTGTGGTGGCACACACCTGTAATCCCAGTATTTGGGAGGCTGAGGCAGGAGGATCTTTTTGAGTTCAAGACCAGCCTGGGCTACAAGGTGAGCTCAAGGCCAACCTGAACTACACAGTGAGACCCTGTCTCAAAAAGACAAAAATCAATCAATCAATCAATCAATCAATCTGATGCCTGACATAGACCTTAGAGGAGAAGCCGAGTATGTGGTGGGCACAACCTGGGGTCCCTTTCGGCAGAGTGGTTGCCTCAGTGCTTCAGAGTGCGATGCCTGCGCAGATCTGGGATGCTGCAGCACTTCTATGGCATCTTCTGTTCCCTCTTCCTTCCAGTACTGATGGAGTCTTCCCAGTCCTTCAGCATTGCTGTGCCAGTGAGCACATAGACCTACATCCCGTGCTTCTCTCCCGGTGCTCAGCAATTCCACTTAGTCTCCCCCGTGTCCCTCCAGCCTCCTCATAGACTTGGCAGCCCCATGCCTAGTCTAGGAATAATCCTTTGGCCCGGGTGGCAACCATGCTGATGAGCACCACTTCCCCGGTGCTTTACCTGCAGAAACACAGGCAGGGCATCTCCTTCCTGTAGCCCTCTCAGGTGTGGGTCTGGTTCCATTTGAGCACTGTCATCTTTCAGCCTGGGCAGCTTAATCATGCTAGCACATGTTACTTCAACAAAGTACTGCATGAAAATTTTGTTGGTGAGATGAGACAATTCACCCAGCCGTTTGGGTCAAAATTAGAGAAGCTTTCCATCCATGTCATTTACTGTAGTGACTTCATTACTTAGATTTGTGTAAATCTGACATAATGAGGGTTAACATTAGGTGCATTAAAGATCAGGTTTCTGGTCTCCAGGCTTTACCTTTTTCTAGTTCATCCACCTACACAAAGCTTCAAAACTTTGGAAGTGAGTGCTGATGATTAACTCATTATTACCAAGATGTTCAAAATACTTAATTCTGGAAGATTTGACTAGAGAGAGTAACTCTCACCCATGATTTTTGCTCTATCTTGTTTTTGTTGTATTTAATCACTTAACTATTTCAGCTTTATTTATTTATTTATTTATTTAGTTTTTGGTATTAAAGAGAGTCTGGCTATGCAGTTCAGGCTGGCCTTGAACTTGCAGTGATCCTCCTGCCTCAGCCTCCTGAGTGTTGGGATTATAGGCGTGGGCCACCACGCCTGGCTCTGGTGTCACAAATTCTTATCTTATTTGATCCCTTGATCATGGGACTTGATGTCAAAAGTTTATCTTTGCTCCTTTCTAGCATTATTGGCTTCTTTTTTATTATTATTATTTTTTTTGGTACCAGGAATGGAACTCAGGACCTTATGCTTGCCAGGTAGGCACTTGTGCCGCTGAGCTACGTTCCCAGTCCCTTGTTTTCTGAAATAAAGGTTTTATGTTAATGCTATTTTGTAGTGAATTACTTTGCTTTCCGTAAAGATACAAAACCCTATAGTAATGTCTGAAGCATCACTATAGAGCTGTGTGCTATACATATTTTTATATGTTTTATATGTATACATATATATATTATATACATACACAAGTATATATTTTATACATGTATATTTTATATATTTTATTTTATATTTATTATATATATACATATATATGTATATTTTTTAAGCATTGTCCATCCATCCTGGAAACTAAACTTTGAGGGTTTTGAGACGGCAAGCCAAGTATGTGCGTGCAGTGAGGCTCTTCGACGTAGCGCTCTAGCATATAATGCAGTCACGGGCAGGGTGCTTAAGTACTGGAGTCTTCCAAGTGGGCCCCTCTCTGTAATACCCTCAAATCCCACCTCCTCCACTTACAAATTAAAACGTAGAGTAAGGTAGGAATACTCTCTGTGGTTTATCTGCTTCCTCTGACAAATGGGGACCTCAAAATCACCAACATTACAGGGTAGGCATGAGCATTAAATGCTTCATGAAAGTCCTCAGAAAAGTAGTACAACATTTTTGTATTTCTGTTACTCTCTTGATTAAATCTAATTGCTATACACTATTTTTCTTAAAACATTTTGCTTAATGATAGCTTATTTTTTTTCAGCTTGGTCTCACCATTATAATTTACTTTTGAAGAAACTTACCACAGATAAACTATCCAGATATTTTGAGATGATTATTTCTACTTTCAAAATTTCTTTTTTCCCTCTGCTTTGGCTGTTCAGCTTTAGGTGATGATGTTATTGTGCCCATGTCTAATTAGTAGAGTAGCTCTTCCATCACATTCTCTGTCAATATGTGTGTATCCACACATTCACATATGTATGTAATGATACTTCTGTACCATTTACTATTAAAAGAATCTTATAGACATGATGTTTCTTTAACCCCTTACTATGTGTGAATTACCTAAAAAAACCTACTCATATCTAAAAATTCTATATTTTTAAATCTGGACATCACAGTCTGCATGGATGGTTTGTTGGAGGTCGTTTGGTTCCTTTTTTTTTTTTTTTTTTTACTGGAGGCACTTTCCTTTTTGTTGTTGTTTTTGTTTTTTTTGGTACCAGGAATCGAACTCATGACCTCAGGATTGCCAGGCAAGCCCTTATACTGCTGAGCTATATCCCTGGCCCTGGAGGCACTTTCCTAAGAGTTGACTCATTTTTTTTGGTTTTTCTCCGGTACCGGGAACCGAACTCACGACCTTGCGCTTGCCAGGCAGGCACTTTGCCGCTGAGCTAAATCCCCAGCACCGACTCATTTGTTTTTTATGGTTGTTCCTCAGCTTTTCACCAAATAGAAGCATCTCCATCTTTCAGCTTTTAGTCAAATAGAAGTAATAAAAGAAAATGAGAGCTATATATGGATTGTAACTTTGTGTTCAACCCTGCAGTTTGTTTTGTAATATGTTGATTACAATATTTGCAGCTGCATTTGGACTGTCCATACTGTGCTGATTTCATTTGACTTGAGTAAGATAAATTATAATTTTATTATTCACAATGACATTAACAAAATCATTCATAAATATTAACTGAAACATATCATACAAAGCCACTTTTAAAAGCTGTAACAAGCAAATTAAATTTCACATCTGTCTTATGATGAACTCAATGAACTGAATTGAAATCTTTTTTCAAAAGCCTTATTAAATTAAGAACCATCAGATTTATTTTTGTCTTAATGAGTATAGCACTTCTAATTATGCCAGTGATATTTTCCACGGTGATGAATTCTCTACAGACTTCTAAGATAATGTCAATTGCATTTGAAATTTGTTTAGCTTTTATTATACTGAGATTTGCATCTTTCCAAAAATACTTGTCATAAGAACGACTTACTAGAATGCCATTTAATTAGCTTATACTGTAGATTGACCTTTTTTGTCTTTTTGAATCAAGGTCTCACTAGTAGTTCAGGCTAGCCTTGAACTCACTGTCTAGCCCAGGGTAGCCTTGAGCTCTCAGTGATCCTCCTCCCTCAGCCTGAGTGTGGGGATTACAGGCGTGGGCTACCACACCTGGCTTTAGATTATTTCTTGAATGGTTTGCAAAAGCCATTGTGTTAAAAAGTTTGGCCCCTAGGTGGCACCATCGGGAAGTAATCTTAAATTCATTAAGGGCATGAATGGATTGCGGCACCCAGACCCTGCCTCTCTCTCTGTTTCCTGGTCATGAGGTCATGACCTTGCTCAGCCACAGGCTTCCTCCTCATGGTGCTGCCCAGAAAATAGACCAGTGTTTATAGTCCTGCTTTTTCTCTGATAGGAATTTTCCAGACAACTTCTATAGAACGTCACAGATCAAATAGTCATCAGCATAAAATGTGAATAACGAGTATCCGAGGCTAGGAACAAAAAATTGCGGGGGACGTTAACGGATATTCTTAAACAGTGCTATGTGAAACTGGCCGTGGTGTTGCAGGCCTATAATTCTAACATGCGGGAGGCTGAGGCATGAGGATTGCTGCCAGTTTGGGGCCAGTCCAGGCCACATCTTGGGTTTGAATCCAGCTTGAAGTATACAGAGAGATCTCTAAAAAAAAAAACACACACACACACACAAAAAAACTCCTAGCTATATAAATGTTCTCAGTGGCACCACGTACAATATTGTTATTGTACCAAAACTCTTCTGATCATAGTACCTACATTTTGTTTGCTTTATTGACACTAATAAAGTTTTCAAGTTTATTTTTGTATGGTATTAGTTACATTTAATAAACATTAGGTTTATTATTGTATGGTGTTAGTTACATTTAAATACACTTTCTCACTGATGACTGTACAGTTAAAAGAATCTGAACCATTAGATTAGGTGGAACATTCACTATCACGCTTTTGCAATATATTTGAAGGCTTTCCATTTCGCCTATTATCTCAGACATAAAATAGGTTGAGATATGCTCAGCTGATTATATCTGCTCTATTTTACTGCCCGTGAGCAAAGTAAACTTGTTTCCAAGTATGGGACCGTTGGCATCAACACACCCTTGGAGGAGATTTTAAACTAAACATTAAGAGGGGACAGGAGTGTTGGTAACATTCTTGTATCATATCGTGAGCATTTTAGAAAGTATTTCGCTAAAGAAAAACATTATACTGAAGCTACACCAAAAGAAAAAAACATTAGGAGTTGGGAACAAAGAACGCCTAATAACATTACTTAGCAGTGTGTCTTCACTTGATCTCTAGAAGCACCCCTTGGTGAAGATGTTTGTGTTCGCTTCATTTTACAAATATAGAAATAGATTAGGGAGTTCAACTGGCCCAAGATTATAAAGGTAGTAAATGGTACAAATTAAATTAATAGCCTACCTTCTCTGATACCAAATGTGTGCTCTTGCGCCAGGGATATAGCTCAGTGGCATAAGCATCTGCCTGGCAAGCACACGGTCCTGAGTTCGATTCCCGGTACCAAAAAAAAATTGTTCAAATGTGTGCTCTTAACTATAATAGCACAATGCTTCCAAGAAAATTAAAAGATAGGACTGAGAACTAGTGTAAAAGTGTCTGGGAGAAATCATCAGATTTTTTTTTTTATTTATGCAGTAACCTTGCAAACTACTTGAAAAGAAAAAGTATGAAATTATTTTGCACCTGATTTTCTACAAAGAGCAAGCCCTGTTTCTTTTCTTGTCTTTGTCACACGTTTGCTGAGAAGGTGCCTGACGCTGCAGCTGAGCCTCACAGAGGAACTATGCTTCACTCCCCAGGGCGCTGGGTGCGGAGGTGGGACAGGTGGGCCTGCAGTCTGTGAGCACCTCACCTCACCTTTCCGGTTTACCTGAGTTTACAGGAGCTGCTCCCGCATGGCCTGTGGTTTTCAATTTTATGAAAGGGAGGAGGACAGCAGTCCTGTTGTTTGATAATTTATTGTATATACCTGGTTCACCATGCTAGGATCCCCCAGGAATTAAACTGTCCAAGGTTCCTATGTTTATTTCTATCCTGGTGCATTGGGCTGTCAACTTAGTAGGAAACATTTACATTCCTTCAACCTCTCTGTCTCTCTGTCTCTCTCTCTCTCTGTCTCTCCCTCTTTCTCTCTCTCTCTCTCCTCCCAGTCTCTCTTGAGGCTTTACCAAGGCCTCTCTCTCCTCCCTCTTCCCTTTTGCTTTCTTTTAGAGTGTTTTCTTAAAAGTGGAGCTGGTAGCCAAGAAAGAGCACACACAAAAAGCTCTTCTGCATTGTTTTGTCCCCAACATTTTAACATATTAAAAACCTCTAGAGCCTTTGAGCCTTTCAGTAATCCACGCTGTTCCCATTAAAGATCCTACCCTGTCATTTGTAGCAATATGGATGGAACTGGAAGTCATTAGTTTAAGGCAAATAAGACAAATACCACATGATCTAATTCATGCTTAAATACTAAAAAGTCCATCTTGTGGAAGGTGGGAATAGAATAGTGGTCCCTAGCAACTGGGATGGGAAGGGAGTGGGGAAGGGAAAGAAATTCAATAAAAGTCACCAAAATACAGAGAGTATGAATTAGTTGTTTTTGTTGGTTTTTTTTTTTTTGAGACAGGGTCTCACTATGCAGTTCAGGCTGACCATGAACTCACTGTGTAGCCCAGGCTGGCCTTGAACTTGCAGAGATCCTCCTGCTTCAGCCTCTTGAGTTTATGCACCTTGCCTAGCAGTTTTTCTGTAGCATGGTGGGATAAGTATTGGTTAAAACATTTATAATATATTTCAAAATCAGTAGAAAGAGTAAGAAATTCCCAACAAAAGCTGGGTATGGTAGCACAGGCCTGTAATACCAGCACTCAAGAGACTGAAGCAGTAGGATTATCATGAATTTGGGGCCAGTGTGGAGTACATAGTAAATTTAAGCTCAGCCTGAACTATTGTGTAATTAGACCCTGACTCAGAAAACACAAGCAAACAATTTCCAACACATAAAAATGAGTGTTTGAAGAGATGGAAGTGCTTACTTCCTGATTTGATTATTATACATTATATATTTGTATACATGTATTATCATAATGTACCCCTTTAAGATGTACAAATATTATGACTTAATAATAATAGCAATAACCAGAAAGAGAAGACCTTATTCTTCCAGTTAGGTTCTTTAACTAGAATGAAGAGACATCTCAGAAATATCAGCTTCTGAGTCCCATTATCTCAAACTTGCCTACATGACCTCCTGTTGCCATGTTAATGAGTGGTACTGCAGGTCTAGATGTCCTGTCCTCATACTTTGACCCCAAATTTGAGCCTCTTTCCACTGCTAATGAATTGCTAAACCAATCTACTGAAATTCTGAAATATTCGTTTCCCTAGAAATGTGCTTCCCTACAAATCCTTTCATTGAATTACTACTATATCCTGCTAAGCAGTCTCCACATAGCCACTCTTGGCTCCTCTAATCTATGTCTACCTTCAAGCCGGAGTATATTTTATAGGTGGGCACACACTGGTCTCCTGAAACAATGAAACAAAACACAGTTTAATGATTTTCTCTATATTTAAAAGCAAAGCCAATCTGCATAATTGTCAAAACTATGCCATTTACACGATTTGGCTGATGCTTTTCCTGTGCTGTTCATGCCCCCTGCTACTCTCCTGAGTTTCCTGCAAGTGCTGTGTGTTTATTTCTGTCTTTCGTACCTGAGTCCTAGCCACCTCTCCCCTCCTTCATCTAGGTTTTTCAGTATTGTTTATATTTTCTTCTCTAATTCAATCTAAATTTTTTGCCTCTTGGGGAAGCCTTTTGTGTATCCCTGAAAGATTAACCTTTCTAATTAAATGTTGCAGAATCTTGTTTTTCCTATCCATTATTTCCACCACTAGCAAGTATGTATGTGGACAGTTATTCCATTTATTCTTTCAATGAATCTATAGGCATTTGTTAAATTCATACTGTGTGTCATGCATTCTTTTGTTCTTGGACCACATTAGTAAATCTGTTTCTCTCTCGTCTCCATTATATATTTATCCTTTCATCTATTTTTTTGCACTTATAACAATTAGGAGCAAATCAGTGGTATATGCACATTTATGAATTAATTGAGAAGATACTATTTCAGTTAATTTTTAAAAAATTATTAATGAAATAAAAGTGATCAAAAGCAAAATCTAAAGAGAAATTTATTATGTTTTGGTCAAAATTGGACTGAGTATGCCACAGTGATCCCGTATCTTATACACCCAGCGAAGTCGAAGCTGTCTTGGTTTGTGTAAGTCCATGCTGTGATTGCATGAGCATGAAATCTCCTAATTCTGCGCTTCTCAGAACAGATCACCAGGAGTAAAGGACACATGGTGACACGTGAATATATATATGCTATCATGATCCAATAACTCAATGTAGTTTAATTCATGTCTGTAGAGAGGGAAATATAGCAGAATCTTGGTGCAAATATACTTATTGGAAAGAAATATTTGATTTCAGAAACGTGTGCCTATTTACAAAGTCTTTTATTTACCAGGCCTTGAAATGAAACACAGTACCTCACCTGAACCAAGCAATACTCAGCCCCCTGTGGCTGCTTGAGGAAAACAAAATAACTTAGTGGACAAGTTCCTGTAGGTGATTATGAAACGAGACATAGCAGGCACTTTTTCTACCTGGGTCTGCTGTTTCCAGTTCTGCTCTAAGTGACCAGCTTCTGCCTCCCACATATTACATTTACGACATCTTCGACATCTTCCTGGAATTTCCTCCTCACCGCAGGTATATTTTCTCATTTTCTCTGCTACACAATTTCTGCCCTGCAACTTTTGAAACATATGATTGAAAGGAAACTATGGGGGCTGTCTCTGTTGATAGACATTTTAAATTTAAAACATTCACTGCAATATATGTTCTTTCTTCAATATTTCAAAGTTCTGCTTAATTTTAATCTTTTCTTCCCAAACTTGCTGCCTGTCTGGAAATCTTAGCAAAATTCTCTGGAAAGCTTTAAACTCTGACTGATCAGTGACTTTCTCCTGATCAATGTTTTGCCGGCTCTGACACTGAGAACAAATTTTCAGAAATATTTACAAGAAATTCTTCAACTTTGAATTTTCAATATTTTTGTTTTTGGTCTGTCTTGGTTATTTACTTCTAAATAATATATATATAAAAACAATAAATCAACAGAATCTATGCATAAAAAGCGCAGTTTTGTTTAAATCCTAAAAGCACAAAAGATGATTGTTCATTGGTCATACTAGGAAAACAGTGAAAGGTAAATATTAATCTCAGGCTTTAGTCATAAATTATATAATGGTTCCCAGAGAACATATCTAATAAACACAGCACATGTATAGACAATCAACTCATATTGTTCTTTTTATTTATTTTTTGTCTTTCTTTATTTTAAAAATAAAAGGAGGAAAACATTCACAGACAGACAACCTTTTACAAAATAGCAAAAGAACAGTGCAGACAATACAGAGTTACAAACAAAGTGGTAGGAAATTAACAATGCTTGTTGTATTACATATTGATATCTTCAAAGTGGTTTCTCGTGAAGACAGAGACATGCAATATTGATCAGTCAAGGACTCATTAACAGTTTCAGCAAAGAAATAGAAGACAGTAGAACAACTATGTTAACTATCCTGTATATACATACATACAAAATTTCTCCTTCTTTCCCTTCTCTTTTCCCCCATCTCAGTTGCCCTTTACCCTTGAGTGTTTTCCTATCATTTCACAATGCCTATCATACCTCTGAGTTTAAATTAACTCTTTCAGGTTATGTTTTGTCTTTTTGAGACAGGGTCTCGCTATGCAGTTCAGGCTGGCCTTCAGCTCACTTTATAGCCCAGGCTGATCTTGAACTTGCAATGATCCTCCTGCCTCAGCCTCCCCAGTGTTGGGATTACAGTGTGCTGTTCACCACACCCAGCCTTATTGTTCAGTTTTGAGATGTAAACTGCAACTATGGCAGAGAGAATCTGGAGGGGGTGGTTAATTCATTGCTTATCTAGAATTGATTTTTTAATTTTTTATTAAAGACAATAAATACCTTCTTATGAAAATTGGTTAGGTGGCTTCAAACTTTATTAGGCTTATTTTATTTCCTTTATTTCTAGGTTTTTGTGGTGTATTTTCTTATATTTGCAGCTTCTCAAAGTGTTGAGAACACCCATCCAGAAAAGGTAATGGGAATTTCTACTCAACATAGATTTTTTAAAATTAGAGTTTCACCTCTCTTTATTATAACACACCTTAAAATTATACAATGATATATTCTTTGTCTCACACAAGTTTTTTTTTTATAAAGATGAATGAAGAACCCATGACTTTTTCTACACTAAACAGGAACTCTAAGCAGAAACATACAAGAAAAAATGACATTAAAAATAAATACAGTTCAAACGAATTGCCAGTCATCAAAGAGCAGGTAAACCACCACAAACATAAAAAACATAAAACCACAGCAGAAGACATCACCAGGAAAGGTATAGTATTGTATTTAATAAATGTGAAGGGAATGTTTATAATTAAGTACTGAAGTGTGTTATGCATAAGGACATACAAAAATACGGTATAAAGTTTTCTAAGTTTAGTTAGAAAATACACAAGTAAAATTTGAATGTAACGTTGATTATTGCAAAGGCCAAATGGTCAATGGTATAAATAATTTAAAAAGTAATTTGGATATTTTAGACATTACATGATTATGGGGATAATTGATTTATATTTGAACGAAGAGTAAAATTTGAATGTGACAGGTTGGAAGTAAATTCTCTTTACAGAATTTTAAGAATCAAAGTGTGGAAAAATTAGTAGACACAACTGCTTAAAGGACTCAGATCAGAAAAATTGTAAAGACACAAAAGTAAGCCTGTAGCTGGCGAGACCAACCTGTGGTGTACAGCTCACTTTTACCATCCTCTATACCATTATTTCCTGAAAAAAAGAAAAGACAAAGGCTGTACAGTTCTTTCAAAGTTAGACCTCAAACTGCCTATTACCAAAGATAAAATTAAATCCTAGGTGAAATTTAACACACCTAATGTAATATGAACTTGCAGGTTGTGAGTTTTTCTGGAATTTTGAGTCTGGCTGCTGCAGACTTGTTATTTCTAGACTTAGGGATCTGGGAAAGACATGGAGGCTTGCAGGGAGGCTGGCAAACTTTTGAAAATGCAGAAGCCAAGTTTACATGTGGCTGTCAAAAATAAACCATTGAGGTTTCCTTGGATTATTTTTCAAAACCATAAACATTTTGGTAAGGTCATTCTAAACTGGTAATAAAATTCGAAGAAAATATTTTACTTCTAAAGGAAAAGATGATAGATTATAGTTACATTGTGTATTGATCAAGGAAATGCCCGTTATTTATTTATTTATTTATTTATTTATTTATTTTGCACGTTTATTAAACAAGGTCTTAAAACACAGTCCCCATTTTGGAGCTCACCGGTGATGCTGTTCTCAGTCATGTACACCCATGTGGCTTGTGGTGTATACTTTTCCTTTGTATTTTACTTTCTACTTAAATCACATAATGAAAAACTTCCCCATACTGTGGATTTTGTGTACTTGAAGTTTAAAACAAGCAAAATTATTTCGTGGCAACAGAAATAAGGTCAATGGGAAGCCTCTGTATTGCTGGTTTTTAGGGCAGTTAGGGTGATGAACAGGAGTGTTCAAACTGAAAATTCATCCAAATATGTGCTTCCGATATGTGTACATTTCTGAACGTTTTCTACTCTTCAAATATTTACTTAGATAAAAAGAAAGAAAGCAAAGTGTAAATCGTGTGTTGTAGTTACAGGAGGCTGTGAAGATTACTGGTGTCAAGTGTTTTCTTCGTGACTTACTGAGGATTTTTCTTTTTTGGATCATATTCTCTGTCAACACTTTTATTGTGGTCTGTCTCAGGGACATCTGTTTGAATTCTCATTTTAAAAATTAACTTTGCTAATTAAGACTATTCGCTTTTAATTAGAAGTAGACTGAGTTCCCTAAGTTTCAAAATTCTTATTTTTAGATTCTTATTTCATTTTCCTGTTTTTCAACATTACTCTAGAATTTCTGAAATTCTAGAACAATTCCTACAGCCATTTTAAAAATTTTTAAAAGCTATTTATTCATAGAGCTTCATTTGAGAAGAGCTGACCTTTTTATAGAAGACTGTCCAATTATAAACATAATTTGTCTGCCCTCTTTAGATTTTATATATGACAGGAAAGGTTATGTTTCTACCTGTGGGAAGGTTAATGGCCATTTCTCAACTTTCTGAATTTGAATCCTCAGTTATCTTCCGTACACGCTGCTGTCTGTCCTGATAGGAACACACAGCTGATACATGCGCTGGGAAAGGCAAAAAAGAGCAGCTTCAATTTTCAAATTAACGAATTAATTGTGTTAAATTGAACAAAAGTCATGACAAACCGTGACTATCCAGCTAGTTTGGCTGGGGATGTGTAGCTTGGGTGACGCCTCCTTTCTCCAGAGTCCTCCCATGCTTCACGCTTTGTTCTCTAAAGACAGAACATTTACAATAAGGGGTCGCTTTCAGAGTTGTGCTTTTTGGCCAAAAGAGAGAGAAGGTGAAGTAACTGACCTGATAGTAGGAAAAAAAAAAAAAACTGCAATGGAATGAGTGAAGCCTTTGATATGTTCCCAGCACAGAAACCCCGTTCATCGTTCTTTTGATTTTTACGCATTTCCTGTAGGGGAGGTAGTACCGCATAAGGGCAGTGGTGAACATTTTAAAAAGAATATGAGTGGCAAAAAAATTAGCTGAACAAGAGTGAAATTATTGATAAATACCACTGGGATTCAAGGTGAAGTTTGAGATTCTCGGTGCGAACACACACCAGGCTGCTGAGCACCCTCCAGTACTCAGCTCTGCCATTAATCAATTATCTTAGGCAAACAGTCTATGCAGCAAACAAGCTTTTTACTTCCATTATTTTACTGTAAAATCGTAAATTACTTACACATACTCTTAACCTATTTTTCTGTGAAGGCATTTGTATTTCTCATTGACTGCTTACTACTGTTTTTATGTTAAGGGTATCAGACTCTGCCCATGAAACGGTCCTGATGTCCTACTTTGCCATACACCCTTCAGAAAGTAAATTTTTAGGAAAATCTCATTATTTACTTTAAAACATTGGTTAAAAATATTCCATGTGCCTGCTAAGAGAATCAAGAAAGAACAAGTATTGAAATGCGTTCGCGACTGTAGAATGTTCTGTAAATTTCTATTTACTTGGCCTGCCTTCTTGCTCTCATTCTGTCTGCTTTTGGTTTTGATTCTCTCAGGGCATTCCTCACATCTGCCTTGGAGGCTCATTTCTAGTGTCCTCGGTGTCAAGTTCCTTCTTCTGCTGGGTGGAGCCATCACGCTGGCTGCTTTTACCGCAGATGGTGCGTAGATAGTCTTCTAAATCATTTTCTGTTCTGGAAGACTACTTATTTACCTTTAATAATAATTTTTATTATTTAACAATAAATAATTATTAATAATACTAATACTCATTCATTACCTTTAATAATAATTCATTACCTTTAATAAGGCAATCAAAGACTACACTCACAACAGTTTTACCTTAAAAGTTTTTCCTTGCTTGAAGATATGCCTGAATCTTGGAGCACTTGCCTTGCATGTACAGAGATTTGGGTTCGATTTCTAGCATGACTGTATGAAATTTTTTTTCTTCTACAAAATTGCTAATTTGTTCTTAAAGAATATGGCATCTTCTTATTTCATTCTGATGTGTCAATGTGAAGCCAAATGTAATATGATATTGATTTTTTTTAGCATCTCCCCCCAAAACATCTCCTACAATCCAGCAAAAAGGTAAGCAATGGTTTTATAGCCTGATTTCTTACACTGATATAAGCAGAAAAGGTGTTTATTATTCACATCAGTTCTACAAACATACAGCCATGTTAGGGAAACTACTTCAGTATGTGTTACCGAAATTATAACACAAGTTCCTAGATATTAATATGAGACAGATTTATAGATAGCTAACTGAAATATATATCAGAGGTAAGTTAAACCTCATAAGTTTTAGAGGAATAGAACTGGAATAAAGCCAGGCGTGGTGGTGCATGCCTGTTATCCCAGCACTCAAGAAGCTGAGGCAGGAGGATTGTTGCGAGTTTGAGACCAGTCTGGGCTACAAAGTGAGCTCAAGTCCAGCCTGAACTGCATAACGAGACCCTGTCTCAAAAAGACAAAAAAAAAAAAAAAAGACTTTCGATACCAGGAATCAAACTCAGGACTTTGTGCCTTCTACGCAGGCGCTATGCCACTGTGCTACATCCTTGTCCCAAAAGGGCAAAATCTTAACTAAAAAAACTAACCTAATGATTACATAACACGAAGAAGATGTTTAAAGCTATCAAAGGCGATTAACCACATTGGAAGAAAGAAAAGCGTGGTTCAGCTACTCTGTGTTGTATAAATGATCTAAAAAGTAGCAACAGGTTCAAAAACAAAAACAGAGGTTTATATTTCCCATTCATAACTTTATTAAAGTGAAGTTTTTCTATCTTTACTACTCCTACAATATCATAAGTATACTTTTCAAGGCATGTTTTGAACAAGTAATAAAATCAGAGCTGTGAGTCTCCTCAGTTTAATCATGGAAACCGTTGTCTAGGGCCTCACTGTCAACCTTGTCCAAAACATTGGATCTGGTTCAGATGTAGCTGTTATTACTTCTCCATGAAGGCGCTAACTTGGAGAGAGAGTCAACATGCATGCTCGTCTCTAAATTCCAGTCTGGTGAAAATAAACAAAGAGGAAATGGTAAGTTAGTACCCGAGTGTCGTAATGATATGAAAGATATGTAAAATTAAATGGAGGAATCATTCACATTTTCTCAAATTCAGCACTAGACAAATGTCTAAAAGATAAAACTAGTTTTTTGTTTCAATTTTTATATACAAAATATAGAATAACTTTATATATTGTGTAACAAAAGAGAAATATTTGAAATAAAACTTGGGATTCCCTTCATGAAAATATGTAGAGCTAGCAAATTCAGAAGGAAACAGTTATTATAAGAAATATTTCAGACAAAGAGAAAAGAACCTCGTGTAGCCCAGCTCCAAGGTGATATAGTACTTGTGGTTCAAAAGCTAATGCCACTGTGCGATCAGTTTACTAGAATGTACACAACCATGTGAGAAGTTGGTATATGTGTGGGGATCTTAACTCCAAAGAGTACATCAAGGTCAGATTAAAGTACCCACTGTGTGAATTCCCCTGATACAGGAGATTATTTTAGTTATGCGCATAACAAGAGTGTCAGTGGATATAAATTAATCTCTAAGAAATCTGAGGCTTTTATTCTCTTAAATGCTTACTCCTTACTGTCCCTAACCAACACTATCTTGTTACTTGTGTTTATTTTCTATATTTCCCACCAACACAGGGTTTTTGTGATTTTCTTTGGATCATCAGCATCTAAAATAGTCCTGCACCATAAACACGTTAATGGCTTTGTGGGGTGAAGGAATCAAACAAGTACACATATCATGAATTATTTAAAGGTACTTCCTTGCACTTGTTGAAAACATAATAATGAAAACTTCATATTTGAATGTATTTTCATACTTTCAGGATTTCTTCTCCTTGAAATCTTTCTTCTGGACTGGAATTTACTATAAGAAAATTAAAAATAAATGGCTATGGGAAAATAACTCGGTTCTATCCTCAAATATGTAAGTATCTGTCTGACACAATGTGCTTAGTTTAATTACTGCATTTGCTCAAAGAAGCACAAATAAATGTAACCTAGGGTATAGTTTCAAGGACCATTGGGGGTGTGGGAAAGTGACAGTCATTTAAATCCAATCCCATATACAGAAATATGGATTGCAGAAGTGGATCACATAACTTAATTTCTTCATCTGCCCTTTCCTGAGACTTTTGTTTACAAACCACATTAGTTTCTAACACTGCCGTGACAAATTACAATAGACTGAGTGGTGTAACATTTATTTTCTTATAGTCTTGAGGGTTAGAAGTCTAAGATCAAGATGTAGGCAAGATGGTGTCTTGTGGGACCTCTGTCCTTGGCATGCACACTACCACCATGTTTCCTCCTCTTATGACCCCAGTCATATTGGATTAGAGCTCACCCGAAGGACCTCATTTTAACTCATTACTTTGTAAAAGACCGTGTCTCCAGGTTCTTTCTGAGGTTCTGAAGGTAAAGATTTGAACATACCAATTTTTAATGGACACAATTTAGTCTATAATACTCTTCTTTCTATGTTTCCATGTGGTCTTTCTCTGTAGCTATCTGTGTATGTCCAAATTTTCTCTTGTAGGATATCGGCTATGTTAGGTTGCCTTACTGTTATTTCCTCATTTTGACTTACTGCTTTAAATACCTTATCTATAAATGCAGTCATATTTTGACGTACTGGACATTAAGTTCTAACCCCTAATTTTTTTTAGTATGTGTAATCTATAACACAAGGCTTGGTTTAAATTCTATCAATAACCACATTATTCTATAAGATCTAACTTTTAGTTGTGGATATACTACTAGGTCTTCCAGGTTGTTATTCCAGGCAACTAAATCATTTTCATAATGAGGCTAAAGATTGTGGTGTCTAAGCACATTTTGACCCCACTAAATAATTGTAACTAGGACTGTTATTCATAGAGGTTTTTTTTTTTTTTTTTTTTGGTTTTATTTTATCCTCTTTTGCAGTGCCAAAGATCTAACCCTGGACTCCATACCTCTGAGGCAAGTGCTCTACCACTGCACTACATTTCATCCCTACTCACAGACTTTTTATTTTTCTTATTCACCTTTACAATCATGGTACCTGACATGGTTTCCTTTTAGATTCTTTATTCTTAGTTGAAATTTTACTTAACATTTGTTTCTATTCCTTATTACTAACTTTTCAATTTAATGACACTTATTTGTGCCACTAGGTGATAGAAATTTACTGAAATGATATTAAATTACATAGATGTTATGGTTTCCAAAATGCCTATATAAAATAAAACTTCTCTATTCTCTTTGGGATTTGACAACTATTAGATTTCTTTTGTTTTATCTTTCTAGTTCTGAAAGGCAGCAAGCCTGTTTATCTTATAGATCAAAAGATGCGTATATGGCTGAAAACTGCGAAATTACTCACTACTACATTTGTAAGAATCATTTTATTGCTGGGCGTGGTGGCATACACCTGCAGTCTCAGCGCTTGGGAGGCTGAGGCTGGAGGATCAGTGTGAGTTTGAAGCCATCCTGGGCTACATAGTGAGTTCAAGGCCAGCATGAACTACATAGTGAGACTGTCTCAAAAAGCAAATAAACAAACGAAGACAAAAAATCATTTTGTTTATCCTGTAACGTCACAGGAGAGATGAAAATAAATTTTTTCTTACCCTATGTCTTGATCATTTTCTTGCTTTATGAATAAAATAATATAAATTTATACTTTTATCTGAATAAAATCTTATAAAATCAATAGCATTCTTAAGTATGCCAAAGTTTTTTTGTGAAAATATTGCTTGATTTACATAAATTTTCATGAAATAAGATGTCATAATATTTAAGAAAATATAATTTTGGAGACATTACAATAAATGATTTCTGAATAAAACAATGAGATAAAGTCAATGAGGAAAATTTAGACTGAAGGATATTAAAGAGCCTGTGCTATGAAAGTTTATGCTACTGCCTCTGCTCCTCATTGTTCATGTGTGTCGTCTATGATATTGTCAACATAATTGTTAAGCAA
The DNA here is from genome assembly GCF_000276665.1 of Chinchilla lanigera. Lineage (NCBI taxonomy): Eukaryota > Metazoa > Chordata > Mammalia > Rodentia > Chinchillidae > Chinchilla > Chinchilla lanigera. The sequence goes on along the minus strand of NW_004955413.1, from coordinate 7,622,846 downwards.
CAACATAGCGATATTATAATGGAAGAAGAAATTTGCATAACGCTGCTCCCATAGAAAATAGTATGACTTTCTCAATTTTGGAAGTCAGTTTTCAGCTTGCCTGCCATACAAACGTCCAACTTATTCTGCAATCTCATTAACTAAAGCTGACTAATTAAAGACCTCGTTGCAAGTCCGATTGAAACAACAAAGCTTTCATTTAACATTTCAATTGTGAAACTTTCATTTTAAAAATTTGTCTCTTTCATAGCATCTTTAAAAGGCCAGAAATAAAATATTTCGTTTTAATTCAACAATTTCAGAAGTTTGAGAATTACCAGAACAATGATGATTCTAAACAGATTCCACTTTCCTTAGTCCTCTCAACTTTTGTGCCTTCTACATGTGCCAATACAGTGCCCACTCTCCTTTGTTTATTCTGTAAGACTGTCTAAAATTAAATTCCCAGGTCAATAACATCTGCACTTTACAATTGTCCTCTCTCTGAGCTGTTTATGCAGCAGGGAACGGCGGCTATGGTGGGAACAATGGTTGGTAGCACCAGCCTCTTGTGGTGAGAATGAAGATCCATCATACCGTGATTTTCTCAGGGCTCAGCCTGAAAGCTCCAGGATTTAGCCCAGCAGACAGTTTGGTTCCCCTTATTACCTCCCTCCAGCAGAAAACTCAGACTGTCCAAATGGTGCAGGGAAACACTGCTGCTTGGACATTTGCTATGCTGCTGGTACAGATAAGGTGGCTCTAACTCTACAAGTGTGTGGGGCAACTAAACAGCCCACAGGCCACAAGCTAGCTGGGGACAGCTATGACTGCAGGTGCACAGAAGGAAACAGAATAAAAGCCTCTAGCCTGCATACTGGTGCAGAAAGAGACAACATACTACTGACTGGCCCCACCCAGCCGGAAAGGTGGGCCCGGTCAGCTTTCATGAAGCACCTCAGATACAAGGATCTCAGGATGCCACTCACTGCAGCTCCCCAGTACCACATAGATTCCAATATTAGGGATCCGGTGAAGAAATTTGACCAACACCTCAGGGTGGAGGCAGTTTTGGATTCATTTTTCTTTTCTTCTTTATCCCTTTTTATTCTTTTTCTCTTGCTTTACTTTTGCCTTCTGTTTGTTTTTCTCTTTTATTTGATTTCATTCACTTTTATGTGTTTTGGGGGGTATTTCCCTCCTCTTCTCTTTTTCATTTTACCTTCCTTCTTAAAAAATCTTACTTCTTCCATTTTCACTTTCCCCACCCAATCTACATGTTATTACTTTATTAGTACTTTAACTATTATTAATATTTAGCCTTTTACTTTCCCTTACTATAGTCCTTCTTTCCATTGGTAATGGCAGCATAGTTACTTTTCAATTTTAATTTGTATTAACACAAGTTTGGAATGTATAGTGGCTGCATTCACCATGGAGAATTGGTACATGCACACCACACAGCTTAATATCTTTATGTCCCTTTCATCTGTGCTTCATCTCTTCATTCCCTTCCTATTTGCAAAAGTTCTCTCTTCGTTCTTTTTATTGTCTTTTACTTTGTTCTTTAATTTACTTATACTTTGAGTCTCTCATATAAGAGAAACTGCAAAATTTCAGATTGTGTATCTGATTTATTTCACTTAATGTTATGACCTCAAGTTTCATCCACTTTTTTTATAAATGACTCAAGTTTGTCCTTTATGGCTGAATAGTATTTCACTGTTATAAATACTATGGGACAACAATTGTGGATTAGCCACATGTGCCCTAAATGTAATCACATGTGTCCTTATAAGAGATAAATACAGAGCTATTTATCCCCAAGACACTGATTTAGATAAGGAGTAATTCTTCCCTCAGAATTATCAGCCCTACTAAGACTCTAATATCATCTTTACATGATTCATTTCAGACTTCTAGCCTTCCAAAGTATTAATGAAGAAATTTGTATTGATCCACTAGATTTGTGGTTATTTTTCATAGCAGCAATTGCAAAGCAAGATCCACACAAAATGACTTTCTGCTGTGATATAGTGCTTGAACTGCAGGTATGGGACAATGGTGGTAATAATCTTAACTAGACAATAAACTAGAGCATGTTCATTGCTGATGTGATGGAAGTTCTGGGTACAAGAGTCCATGAGGATTTTCCAGGGACTTCCTGGGACCTTACCCTGAGACACAGACTGAGCACTAGAGATGTTACCGTAACAAGAGGACCCAAAACGGGGGGGGAGCGGGAGAGAGAGAGAGAGAGAGAGAGAGAGAGAGAGAGAGAGAGAGAGAGAGAACTTCCCTCTATTATCTGTCCTACATTCTTCTTTCTCTACATTTCTTAGAACACACAGCAAGGCTTGTTGATAGAGACCTCTACAAAGCAGACCTGAGCAGGATTTAAATTAATCAATTGGCTTTTCATGTTCACTTGTTAATCTGTTCAAGACCTAGGCTCCTTGTCTGGAAATGGACAGTGGACTCAGTAAGTGAACCTCTGTGAGTCACTAATCCCTACTAAGGCCTGAAATAGCAGATGAAGCTGGGAAACCTCAAAGGATAAGAAAAAAATCACAGCCAAGGACACCTGGATCTGATCTCAACTAGATGAAGACTATAGCCTCAGGCATCTCACTCCTGGGTGGATTAATTTAATTCTTATTAAGGGTTAATTTAACACATTACTTGGAGAAATTCTTGAGTAATTCCGCACTTCTTGAGTACTCCCCTCCCTTCTTCTGATAAACAAATAAACACAGGCCACCCAGAGAAGGTCTTGGTCTTAGCCCTAAGAGAATCTCAAATTCTGTGAGAGGGCTTTGATCCTCCTGGAACCCTGAAATCATTCCATGTGCCTCTTTTTATTTAGCCTTCGCCATGCACTCATTTGGGAGATTGTGGACCTGGTCAGTCCACAATAACTAGGGGATATTATTAACCCAAGAGCTTGTCAAGGTTGGGGTAAGGTAAAATAAAGTAGCAATAATAATGGTAATATATTTTATCATAAGGAAATAGAAATCAATTGTAGCTTCTGTTAAGTTGAAAATGTGTAGATAGAAACTGAAATTCACTAATTTATTGCACTGGAAGAGATTTTTGCAATGGCAAACAGAAACACCACAACACCCAAGATTTTTCTTTATTTTTTTTATTTTGAAGAGAATAGTAAAAAAAAGAACAATAGCAACATACCAACATCACAGACGTAAACAAAACAAAGAAAGAACATTAAAAGTGATACAGGGTTTCAAAACAAAATGATAGGAATTAACAGTGATTGTTATATTACATATTGTTATCTTCAACTACATTGCTCAGATTACCAGATGTAAGAATGGAAGATTGTTCAAACCATTAAAGAGAGTAAAAATTAATTATTAAATAAAACCTTAGAGATAATACAGAGTTTCACTAGACAAGATGGTAGGAATTCACCAGTGGTTGTTTCCTTGCATATTGTTGTCTTCAAATCAGTTGCTCAGATTACCAGAAATAAGCATGCAAAATAGGTCAAAATATAAAAAACTTTAAGCCTTAACTGTTCCTTTCAATATACCATCATACATCAGCAGTACAGTTTTCCTAGTTGTTCTTCTATATACTTATATATATCTCTATATACCTCTATCTATCTATCATCTATCTATGTATCTGTCTATTTTTTCCTTCCTTTCTTTTTTCTTCTTTCCCTCATCCCAGCTGTTCCTTCCTTTCAGCAATTTCTTTCCCTTTCCTATCATCTGTTGTACATTTTGAGTTTTACTTAATCTTTCAGGTTCCTACACCAAGGAGACAATATGATGTTTACACATGACCAACACCCAAGATTTGGAGGCAGATTTATTTATGTTGGTGGGCACTGACTGAGAGTATTCCCAAAATATCAGACTATTCCCAAAATATCAGAGATCACTCTGGTGGTCTAGGGCTTAAGTGGGATAAATAAGCAGGAAGGACAGAAGCAGAATGACTTGTCCACTGGGGATTTGATTTTTAAAATATGCATCATAGTGACCAGCTATGAATCACAGTGACCAGCTGTTTCTAGGAGACAGAAGCAACCAGAACTGCAACAGAAACTGTTACCTGGGCAACTAAGAAACTGAAGTATACTGGCTGGCGTGGGCAGGCATTTTCTATTATTTTTCCCCCTGCAAATCTTTCCTGGGTATATTTCATGTGATCTTCTGAGATAAGGCCCAACTAGAAGCTGTTACATTAGGGTTGTCAGTGGTCATAGCCAAAGTCCCCAGTATTCTTATTATGGAGTTTTTCCCTAAGTTGCTTTTTAGGAAGACACATAATTTAGGCCTATATGTTCCATAATACTACTCTAGCAACATAATGAGGGAGTTAATCTGATCTAGGAAAGTTTCCAGTGTGCCTTGGATGCTCATCAAACCTTCGTCAAGTGTTTGATCATTTTATTCTCTTGGAGTAATCATCCATAAACCACAGCTAACAAGGCCAGGGAAGCAAGAACTTGGGTGAACAGGCTGAAAAGACATAAAAATCAAGGGGAGTACATGTAGAGCAATGCTGTGAATGATGTCCTCAGGCTTCAGCTGTGCCTGGCTGGTCAGCATCCAGAGTGACAGAGCAGAGCTTTGAGTGTGTTGTCCCTGCAGAGTGAACTGTCTTGTCTAGATAAATTCTCTAGTGGATCTAAGGCTGAATTTATGAAACTTCAAGAGCTGTTAATATGGTGTGTGCAGGGGTGTCTATAGGTATAGCTGGTCTTTCAACTAAATTTTTTTTTTTTTTTTTTTTTTTTGGTTTTTCTCTGGTACCGGGAGCCGAACTCACAACCTTGTGCTTGCCAGGCAGGCGCTTTGCCGCTGAGCTAAATCCCCAGCCCCTTTCAACTAAATTTTTATGGAGCTGATTACAAGCTGTTTTTTTAACTTTTCTAGAGTTTTGTGGCCTGTATACTGTGTGTGGTCTACAAATACAGACCTATTGTCACTGCCAGTAGTCAAGGGTAGGCCATATCTAGGGATGATTTTTCATAGCAGGACACTATAAACTTCTGTTGTCTTCTTAGTGTGGATAGAGAATGGGCAGTCGGGGCCAGTGACACAGATGCTGAAGCCTGACCTGGCTGTAGGAGCACAGATGCCAGTGCAGTGGCTTGAGCTTGCAGTACATACGATGGGGGCAGATCTGGTGGTTGGGGTCGACGTTTTAGTCAGTTGGATCCCTGCAGGGTGCTTAGGTACATCAGTGGCAGGTTTCCAAACAGCAGCAGGAAGCAACAGCAGGAGAGCTTTGGTTAAAATAGCTTTGTCCAAGGTGATCACAGCATATCCAGCCTGTCAGACTCTGTTCCCAATAAAGTTACTTCCATCCATAAACAGGGTGTACTTGGAATTGGTTAGGGGTCCATTTTTTAGAACAATTCACACCAGTACAGCATGTGGCACCTTCACAGTTAGGTTTTAGTTTAAGGTGAGCTTGTCAGCTTTCTTGATCAAAAGGACAGTGGCTGTTAGAGCATAGAGGCAAAGGGAAAAGGCATCCCTTAGCAACTGGATAGATGCCTGGATGCTCCCCGGGGCTGATAGTCTGAGTAAGCATCATTTTTGTGAACTCAAGGATTCAGATTTATAGAAGCCAGCAACTCCAAGAAATTTGTGGTTTCTTTCTTGCAACCAGTTTCTGCCAGATATTATAGCAGAGTTTTTGTGTCTTTCCTGCAAGCAGCTTGGGTGTCATTAACCAGAAGTGCAGCAATCCTCTCCAAAGCGGGTAAACAAGTTTTTGAACCTCTGGGAGGTTGCATCCGGGTCAGTTAACCTTTGAGTTCAGAACTGGGGTCTTTGCAAAGAGGAGCTGGCTGACAGGAGCAAACTGAAGGCAGAAGAAAGCATTCTTAGGTCCAGGCAGGTGTGTCAGCAGGTTGTGGGTTGTAGCAGACTGAGGTAATGTATATGGAGGGCAATTACAGTGACATTGGTAGCACAGAGATCTTGAACTGGCTTTACAGGCAGGAGAGGTATTTTAGCAGTTAAGACATTTTACAGTTCTGAAGCCTCATTTTGTCCTTTCTCAAGGGACTGTGATGGAACTGGAAGGGACAGAGAAATGGGTGTTCCAGGGCTAAATCTGTTGCCAGAGCCTCCCTGAAAGTAGTGGGAGAGTTCCTGAACCATTGTGGTAATTGAGTAGAAGTCCAAAAGGGGTGTATAGGCTGGGAACCATAGACTTCAAGGTAATGGCTACATTGTTCATGGCATGGAGTTCTTGCCCAAGGTGATTAACAGTTTATCAGGTTGATGTGTGGCTGAATGCCTGTCTGTTTTTCCTGCAGCAAGAGGGGTCACAGTCAGGTGGCATGGTTGATGGCCAGGCCTGGAGGCAAGTCTTTAGTTCACATCTCTGGGAGGAGAGTTTTCAGAACTTCAGGACTGTTATCTTTCTCTGGCTGATGCAGGTGTCATCTTCCTGTCAGGGAACAGTCACAGGTGAAAGTGCAGGGTTAAATGAGAGGGAGACTGACAGGATTGGTGTAAAGGAGACAGGAGCAACCAGAACTGCAACAGAAACTATTACCTGGGCAACTCAGAAACTGAAGTACACTGGTGGGGGTGGCATTTTCTGTTACAATTTGAGTTGCTTAAATAACATGGTCTTATGATAGAAAATGTCTAGAAGATTTTGAATTATCTGAGAATTGGCCATGTTAATGGAAATTGGAAGCATGGCAAACCTACATTTCCGGCTAGGAGGACATTGAAAAATATTAAATTCGGTATAATAGGCATATTCTTATAATGCTTTCTGACTTTGCTTAACCCTAAATTTACAGAAGCATTATTCAAATTATTAGAATTGGTCCAGCTATCAGAATAGAAATTTTGGTAATCCTATAGTTATTGTCATAAGTCTATTTTTGTTTTGTTAAAAATATCAATAACCTATATACTTTTATAGTTTCAATCTTCCTAGATTATGTGGTGTTCTTATTGTCAGACCCTATGAATTATGTCATTTTTAAATGGTTTAAAAGTAACATTTGATTTCTTAAAAAAATCTATAATCTTGGTAAATCTCAGAATTACATAATCATAACATTTTTATAGAGGTGTAGATAACCAATAAAATACGTTTAAAATAAAATTTGCATGTAAGAACATATTTAAAATAGTGAGTCATCTTAGATTTTGAACTGCAGTTGGGTCCTATTAAGGCATTTTGATTTTGTTATCTGAAATGAGAAATTTGGCAGGCCATGTGGAATGATACGGTAAAGTTTATAAAGGATGCTTAAAAAGACACACAGATGAAAGTGACATTTGAGTAGTCCTCCATGAAATGCAGGAGAAAGCTTCAAAAATATTAAAGTGAGGATTTGCAACAACAGTGCAAATCTCTAAGATGAAAGGCAACTTGGTATGTTTAACTAATAGTAAGAAGGGGGAGTGGTCAGAACAGAGTAAATAAGGGGAAAGGAATGGGAAATGAAACCAGGAAAACAGTTAGGTAAGCAAGGGTATGCAAATATTTTGTATTTTATTGAAGTATGATTGTTTCCAGGGATCCAGACAGCAAAACAAAGCATCTGTCAGATCCTTAAGCAAAGGTCATGTAGCACACGGTCATATTTATAAAGTAAGTAGAGAATCCAGACAGACAGAAGGTAACACAAAGGTTGGAGGTGAGCAAGACAGACAGTTAGTACCATAATCAGGGCTGGAAGAAGCAAAGATGAAGTCAGCTCACCAGAGCCCTTTCTACAGCAGTTTAAGTGTTGCTTCTGTTATTAAGAACCATAATCATTTTTGCCATGGTATTCTCTAATATTTTCTTCCTGGCAGTGTAAGGGCTGTTTTTGTTTTTTTTTTCATCTTTATCTATTATTTTCTTCTACAAAATATAGCACCCTCTAAGCACTGTATGAGAAAGACATTCTAGTTAAGATGTCAGGGAAAATATGACTCTAACATTTATAGTCCAATCAATGGTTTATGGTTCTCACGTTATTTTTCTGTGTTTGACTTTTTTTCTGTTATTTTAATGTGTAAATATTGTCACAGTCCTGACTTTAGTGCTGCTTCCTGTGGTCAGACTTGCCAGAATCACACAAATAACACACTCAGTGATAGAGATCAGCCACATTCACACAGGTAAAACTCGCTTTTGTTCTTTCTTTCCTCGATGGTGCTGTCTTCTGCTCCTTGGTCAGATAAATGGCTGTGACCAAAGCTTTTAAAATAGCATCTTCTTGTTCATCAGACATGGTGTGCTCTCTGCCCATTATCCTTCATTTCATCTCTAAGATCATGCGGTCACCTCAAGGGTAGTATTTCTGTTGACTGTTATTTTAAGTGTCAGTGACTGTGTGGTTGGAGATACTCTGAAATGTACAGCCTGATGTGTTGATGTGTCAGCTACGCATTTCACACCCACAGAGAGTACTGAGCTGATGACTAAAGTCTGAGCAAAATAGTAGACCAGGGACATAACAGAATCCAGAGATTTCCATTTACTCTACAAACTTCCTGTAAGTAATAATGGGTGTCCTCTGGGCCTCAGTATCTACAGACTGACCAACTGATGGACAGACACACACACACACCTTTGAGCACTAGTTAAGTGTTTAATATGTTATATGTTTATACATTGAGCCATGTTCACAATATATTTCCAATAAACTATTCAGCTTCATTTTCCTTTTTATAGATGGTGAGAATGAATTTTAAAAGAGTTATGAACCTATTCACATTTAAAGACTAAAAAAAGCAAAAGAAAATATTCATAACTACTGACTCTTACCACTTCATTCTTAGCAGAATGGATAAGAGGAGAAAATCCTCCCCTAGTCAGGACTGAGTAGATGGCAGTTTTGAATGCTAAATAGTCTATATTTGAAATTTTTTAGCATTGTGCTATGAGTTTTCTAAAGCTTTTGTGTGTTTAGCTTTCCTTTGTTTATCTCATCAATGCCATAATTTTTATACCAATGAGGCAGATATTTTGATTATGACTTCAGTATATTTTTAAGTGTCATTCAGTTTTTATAAATCTTTTTATGACCTGGCTCACTCACCCAATCCTTCATAAAGTTACTAATTTCCCCTTTTATTTATTTTTTTAATTTAAGTTTATTGGTACATTTCAGGTATACATGACCACATTCATTATAGGGAATTGTATCTCTATAGGATATATCTTGACTCCTCTTTTTTTCCATTCCCATTTTCTCTTTTCAAACCCCCTTCCCTTCCTGTTCACAAAGTTCTGTCTTCGTTTTATACTTCATTTCTCATTTTTTTCTTTCCCTTCCTTCTTTTCCTCTGCCCTCCCTATTTCCCTTTCCCTTTTGAACTGTTTCCTTCCTATTTCACAGTATATGTTGAACATTTATGCTCTTACTTGCATTTTAAGTGTTTCACACCAGAGGTAGTAAACATGATATTTGCACATTGGTGTCCAATTTATTTCACTTATGATTATGGTCTCAAGGTGCATTCATTTAGCTATAAAGATCTCAATTTTAACTTTCTTAATGTCTGAGTAATAATTCAGGACATTATGTTTGTGATGCAGGCTCCTTGCTGCTGAGAAAATTCCCCACCCCTATAATATCTTTTTTATCCATTCATTGGTTGATGGGCATTTGGGTTCCTTCCAATATTTAGCTATTATAAACTGTGCTGCTATATACATGGGTGTGTGTACATCACTATGGCATGCTTTCAATTCTTCTGGGTCAAATGAGACCATACCCCTTTTTTTTTTTTTTTTTTTTTTGGTTTTTTTTTGGTTTTTCTCTGGTACCAGGAACCGAACTCACGACCTTGCGCTTGCCAGGCAGGCGCTTTTGCCGCTGAGCTAAATCCCCAGCCCCCATACCCCTTTTTAGTCATTAAAAAATTGATTATGTTTAAAGTTAGCTGTGGCTGGCCAGGCATGGTGGCTTACACTTGTAATCCCAGCACTTGGGAGACTAAGGCAAGAAGATTGTTGTGAGGTTGAGGCTGACCTGTGTTACATAGCGAATTGAAGACCAGTCTGAGCTGCACAGCAAGATCCTGTCCCAAGAGAGTCAAAATAAGCAAATGAATAAGTAAGTCTGCTGTGGTTTAGGCACAAATTGAAGAATATGGATTGTGAGACACACAAGAAAGATCCTGGCAGGCTGACAGAGACAGACAGTGACAAGGTAAACACTGTGTTAGAGCTCAATTGTTTGCACATGTATTTGCATCATGTTCCACCTTTTCTACACACATGGGGTTGTACTGATAGAAATTGAAATATTACACAATAGAGATGGTAGCAATTTTTTTTTTTTTTTTTTTTTTGGTTTTTCTCCGGTACCGGGAACTGAACTCATGACCTTGCGCTTGCCAGGCAGGCGCTTTTGCCGCTGAGCTAAATCCCCAGCCCCGGTAGCAATTTTTTAACTTGAGTATATGCTTGTCTTTTTGTATTGTAGATCATAGTCCTGACATCCATTTCTCTTTGTAAACATGTTTGTCCAAGAAAGAACATCACTGTTTTTGTGACCACAGAAAGCCTTGGAGAGACTCACTGAATGGAAAGAGGAGTGTGCAATGCAGGGCATAGGTTAGAAGTTGGGACAGAGAGTCATTGCATGGTGGAAATGTAGGTATGAGATTAGCAGATTTATTAACCAAGTTCTTCTTTCTAAAACAGAAGCTCGCATGATATACAAGTGTATGCTGTAGCCAGCAAGTGGTGTTATTACATAAATACATAAATCTGTAGATGAAAATCACTAAAAAATTCACATTCATACTTCTCAACAACAGGCTGATAATGCTTTGCAAATAATGAGAACATTTTCCCTTTCTGGTCCATGGCACAATAAGCATAAAAAATGCCAGAAGTATTTATCCCAGTAGATTTTTGACTAATAGAGGCTTTTCCTACACTCACAGGAAATATTTTTTCCTATGAAAGACAGAGCTTTCAACATCTTTAGGTCAATTGTGAGTTTTTACCATCAGTATTGTTAGGAGCAGGAAGTAAAGATTTGATATGAGACATGATGGTAAATATTCCTTCAGCAATCACTAAAATTTGTAACAGTAATACGAGGCAGAAACTTATTTTCACATGAAGGCATGTAAATTTTATGTGCAACAATATGAATATATGTGTACATATAAAGGATACTTCATTTGGGATTCCTGGAAGAATCTTGGTCATTGTTTTTTTGGTACAGCTAGGTATGGCATAAGGAAGCACTACTAGGTTTGGAGGATTGGATTATACAGTTTTAGATAGTTTGAAGACAATTCTAGAAAACAAGAGAAAGGCAAGCGATTACTTGCACAGCTGTGGATCCCACAGACATGCAGTGCTTCTCTCCCACCTGCGTGTCTTTCTCATTCACTTCTTTTCCTGTGTTTGCTCATGGATCTTTTTCTTAGCACGGCTCTTCCTCATCCTCTTATTTAAACTTTTTCTATAACATCTTACACCCCTTCTTTGCTTGGCACCCTCAATTCCAGTTTTTTTGTTACATGTTTCTTCACTGTATATACTTCTTCCACATGTGTGTTCTGATTCACTATTGTAGTGCAGTTAAAGCCCTGGTAAACAAAGATGTCTATTTCTTCCAGGGGATCCTGCTGCATTTATGGCTCCTAGAAGAATACCAAACACTGAGTGAATACTCAGTAATCATTTCTTAAATTAAAATGAATCAATTTTAACCTAAAACTTTTTCAAAACCAGTATTGGTGCTGCAACCTGGGGAAATACAGTAATCTAAGCATCTTTTAAAGGCTGATTCTTTTTAACAGGGGGTGGTGGCATTCACTGTAATCTCACCTTCTGGGGACCTGATTGCAGCCTGGGCCATTTAGAGACTTAGCAAGACCTTTATCAAGTCAAAACAAAAAAGGGCTGGCTATGTAGCTCAGCGTAAAGGCCCATGATTCAACCCCCAGTACCGCAGGAAACAGAAAGTATCCATTTATAAATATTTATTTCTGAAATTATAATTATTAACATATGAATTGTAAAAAAAATAACTTCTATTGTCACATTTTCATACATGCCTGTAGTGTGCTGGTTAAATGCACCCTCCCTTGCTTAGATTAATTTTAATATTTTTGAAGATTAGTTTTAATCTGTTCGAATATCAGTACTATTTTTCCATTGAAGATGGAAAATGGAAAATGTTCCTGATTAGTATCCATGCAAAATTTATTACTTTAACATAAGGGAAAATATTCTGTTCTTTATTGAGTATTGAAGGGTAAGAGTGAAAATTAGTCAAATTAATTTAATAGTACTTTTACACATCTAGCACATCATTTTGAAAACACGAGCAGTGCTTGCAAATATGAAATGCCCTTCCTGGTTATCTCATACGTTGGTCAGCGCTCTGACAGGTTTTCATCCTGGAGCAGCACTTTCTTCCTCGCATGTCAATCATGGGACTGAGCAAGCGACTCAGTCACATTTCAAGGACCTGGGATAAAGTAAACAGGCTGCAGGCCATTTCTTTTCTTTCAGTTTTCATGACTCTGAAGGGTTCCATAACCAGAAAAGAACCTTACTTAAAAATTGTGTTATAAAATTTAGCACATGTCGCAAAACATTTTCAAGTAATCTCAAAAACAAATTCCTTAGAATCACAAAGATAGGTTTTCTCAACCAAGACATCAGTAATATTTTCTACTTTTTCTCAAAGCACCTAGAGTAACTCTTCCATTCTGTGTGTGAATATGGTGTATGCATTTCTACTGTGTTAGTAATAAATTATGCCAAAATTATCTAATACCTTTATTAGACAGAAGCTTTGTACGAGGTCAGACTGGTAGAGTTAGTCTGTTACTGGAATCAAGTCTCCCAGCTCACTGCCGAAAAGGTCAATTGTTTTGAGAGCCACAGTGTCGAGGCAAGGAAGCTGACTTTATTCAAAGAGCCAACTCAAGAAAAAGACAGGGGGCTCTTGTCACAAACTGTTCCTGGCCTAAGCTGATTGCGGATGCCTTACCTAGGCAGCTGCTCCATGTCTTTTGTCTGATGGGTATCTTCCTACAATGGGTGGGCCACAGGACACAAATCTGATCCTAGTTATACAGTCATGAGTTGCTTTTTTGTTCTGCAAATCTTAAAGACAATGATGATTTCCTTGGGGTATGCTTGATCCCAATTTGTGACGTATTACACAACAGCCAGGCTAGAGGGTGGCACCAGCTGTCATGGGGTCTTCTTGCTGATTATCATACCCATTCCAGTGAGCAACTACAAACTGCCAGTAATGAACAAAAACATCCTAAATCCTTGGCTACAATAAGAGCCAACATTTATTCATATCATCTATCTCTTAGTGCCTGCCTGAAACATTATACATATAATATGTTATATATATTATATAATATATCATGTATAATATATCATATAATATTTATATATTATAATATACAATATTATATATTGTATATAATATACATTTATATAGAAATTATAAATAAATATATAAATAAATTATATATTATATATAATTTAATATATAAATTATATATATTATAATATATTATATATAATGACATATACAATGGGTGGTAAATATCATTTAGCTTTTATAATCAAAATATAATGCTTATTTTGCACTTACATCATTCTGGCAAAGATTTATCTTCCCCACCACATACATACACACGCAGCACACAGCACACTCCTGTATGTACATATATACATACATATTCCTTTTACTAAAGTTAGAGTTTCTTTTTCCAACCACGGAAGCTACCTTCAAATAAATTCTATGAAGGACTACTCATGGTCAATACGCTTTTCAAGTATGTTATTACTGAATATCCAGAAATATCATAAAAATCAGAAATAGACATTGGTATGTATAGATACTTTTAAAAATTACAATTAAAGGGTAAGGATCTGGGTGTGGTGGTGCATGCCTGAAACCCCAGCACTTGGGAGGCTGAGGCAGGAGGATCTTTGCAAATTCAAGATCAGTCTGGGCTACAAAGTGAGCTAAAGATCAGCCTGAGCTGCATAGCAAGACCCTGTCTCAAAAAGACACAAAAAAATTAGAGGGTAAATTATAAAATCTTTAAAATTATCATTTATATGGCTTTTTTCACAGATTTATTTCAGGGTACTGGAGCTTGGAAATACATAAGTTAACACTGACAAATGCAAGTTTAGTTACAAAAATTAAAAAGATAAATTCTTTAGATGAGAGATTTTTACAGATCTGATTCTGAATGTCTGGTCTGGATACTAAGGTGTTGCATTATTCTTAGCTAGGGAAACTTTTTTTACTTCTCCTGTATCTTTTTCTTTATGCCCACAATTTCATCAGTGGATGACAATGACCCTTTTAAACTTCTTTGCCTAATGTACCAAGAAGGAGGCTCACGGTCATTTCACTAATACTTCCCAAACTACTGGAGTTTTCAACTCCAAGAACAGACCAGCTTGCCAACTGTGGCCCGTTATTTAAAGCCCCACCCAGCAGTTTACCACAGAGAATCTATTTGCAGCAATACTGGAGCCACAGCTGTAGCTGAGCTCTTCAAACCTCTTTCATGAGGTTCCTGTACCCACGTGACAAAGTGCTGTGCGCACTCACCTGTTAGAAAAGATGTGACTTAAAGGCTGAAGCTAAGAAACGTTGAACCCGGTGAAGCGCTTTCTTCTCTCAGATTTTAAAACTTCCTCTTATCCTAAACAATCAAGAAAAAAGCCAAAGTTTCATGTAAGTGAATATTGCCAATTATGTCACCATTGTTTGAATATTCTTGTGTAGGTTGCACTATTTTGTAAAATAGTTCTTAGGCCGTGTCAAGTGCTTAGAAAGATCTACAAGGGATGATCAAAACATACAGTGGATGATTAAATTCAAAAAATTATTATAGTGAAAGATACATTGCCATTTGTCTTTTTCAAAACACTCTCCCTTGCTTTGAATACACTTATCCCTTCATTTTTGTCATTTTCTGAAAGAGTTCTAGAAGCCCTTTTCAGAGAGTGTCTTTACAAGCTGTGATCAAAATACAGTCCTGCTTCTGAGTACCAAAGGCAGACTTGTAAAACCATTAGGGGTGTTTCCTCACCCACCTTACTCACTGGATCTGGCACTGGGTCAAAATAACTGTGAAAGGTAAATGTTTTGAACTGATTCAGGATATGAAGGTAGCCCGGACAGTGCAGTAACTAAAGGCACAAAAGACAACTTCCAGAACTGCTTCCAAAAGTGACAAAAACACAGCCGTGCTTGAAGTGAGGGAAGTATTTTGAAGGGGTTAATGGCGATGTGTCTTTGACTGTAATAGGTTTTAAAAAAAAAAATTGGAATATTAACCATATTTTTCAACTACACCTCATACGTTTACCCAGACTGATCTTGAATTTGCAAATTTGCACATTGTTTTTTTTCTTTTCATTTGAATTTGAGTAAGTTACTCCTGAATTAGATGCATAATTGGTTTTTGTTTTATTTCAGTTTTTTTAATTGGTTTTTGTTTTGTTTCAGTTTTATTATTTATCTCTTTATTTCTTTTGGTGGAAAGCAGGTGTCTTGGTTTGTTTTATTTGGTGTAGATACAAAGGGGAATATTCTTGTGTAGTGTCTCTGGTTCCCTTGAGTAAATTTGCAACTGTCAGTTAAAACTGAAACTAGAAATGATCCGTATTTGTAAAAGTAAGGCTGTGTCCAAACCCAACATATAGCAGCAAGTAAATTGGATGACTTAGCAGAGATCAGGTTGAAGTACTGTGCTGAGTAAGAACTGAAGGTCAGTGTTTCACTCAGATGTATATTTTTCCACATGCAGTGGACGGGGAAGGCTTTCAGTGCAAAGTTTGGACTATGTATGGAGTAAAGATGGGAAGGAGAGTGTGTGATTCTGGAAAACGGGGAAAGCACAATGTTCAGAATTGCTATGCCTGGGGCTAAATGTTGCTGGACTGTACTAAGTCCCGAGATTCATTTTGCCCTTCTGAGTGGCCGTGTGTGAGAAAGCAGCAAAGCTTTGAGTTCTAAGAGGAAAGAAAAGCCTGGAGATACAGAAATTCAGATAGAAATTAAGCAAATGCATCAAATAGCTCAGAGGATGCAGGAGGAGCAGTGTAACCTCTACTACAAATAGAAATGAGGGGAGATACCAGGACATGAAACAATTTAAATTTCTAGGTACAAAGAATCAAATAGGGTGGGTAGTTCACACAGAATGAAAGTGAAAACTCTCTCTCTGTCTCTGTCTCTCTGCCTCTCTGTGAAACTTGCATGTGTTCAGTCAACTCATTTGTGATGTGAGGCTGGAGTTGTTGGATAAACACATCTTTAATGAATTTTTGGTTCTGAATCAGTGAGCTGAGATGACAAGGGAAAAGACAGTAACTAATGTTACTCTCTCCACATACAGAGCTGAAAATTTAGAAAGGTGGCTCTCTTGGTGCTGGAGGGATTGTAAAAACTCTCTTTCACTTCAGCCACAAATTAGCAATGCTAAACTCCTTCTTGAGTCAAAGCAATTTTATATGAGGCAAAATGAGTAATATCAGGTGGCTTTCTGCTAGTTCAGCTTTGTCTGACACAAAGACTGAGAAATAGTATAGTTCAAGTAAGAAAAGGGTTCTGCATAAATTTTTTCTCTCAATTAGAATTTGCGTAACATCTGAATGGAGGAATTTTATGATTCCATTCTCCAGAATGATTCTGGTTTCAGCAATTTTGGAGGCTCCTTGAAAGCAGCTGTATGCACAGAATGCAAATCAAAGACCTAGATACTGTTTGATTTCATGGAAATAAACATGAAACTAGACGTTGTTTGTTGTTTTAGTTTTTTTTTTGGTTGAAAATCCATGTTTATTAAGAAAAGTTCATCAGTACTATTATCATGCTTAAAAAGAAATAATAGAAAACATAAAATTCTCCTCTGAGGTCTGCTCTTTTTTGTAGATGAAGGTGGTCTGTAATTCCATATATCAAATTGTAAATCAGCGTTGTTGCCCTCAAGACTACTGTTCTGCCTTGTCTGCTTCACATTTGAAATTCTCACTCATAAAGTTACTCCTCTGAGAATAAAAAAGGAAACTGGAGTATCCATGTGTTATCTGAAAGAGACAGCTCAGAAAGCAATTATAATTACGTATGAGTAGATATGAGGATTACCCAGCAGCTGAAGTCATGTTTAAAGAACTTTAAAAGAACAAGCAGGCAGGTTGAGAGAAGCTTAGGCTAATGTTAAGTGTCAGGTTAAGGCTGCAGAAGTAGTTTTCGAGCACGTGTCTCTGTGTGCGTGTGTGTGAGTG
The DNA here is from genome assembly GCF_000276665.1 of Chinchilla lanigera. Classification (NCBI taxonomy): domain Eukaryota; kingdom Metazoa; phylum Chordata; class Mammalia; order Rodentia; family Chinchillidae; genus Chinchilla; species Chinchilla lanigera. The sequence goes on along the minus strand of NW_004955413.1, from coordinate 7,605,602 downwards.
TGTGTTTGTTGTCTGTACCTGTGTGTGTGTGTAGAACTGTATAGAAAGCCATATTTGTTCTGGTTTTTTTTTTTTTTGTGGTTTGCTTGCCAGGACTGAGTTAATGAAGCAGATATCAAAAACACATAATGAGATATGGAAATAGCCTATACTAAAGAAAAATTTAAAATCTACAAACAGGTATGGATATGAGTTTGATTTGAAATATATGGCATGTATGCTCTGGGGAAAGACTGCCAGGTTTTCAAACTTAAGTGAACATGGGAAAGTCACTTAGCTCTGCTGTGCCTCAGCTGTCTGATTGGTAAAACAGGGCTATTTTTACGTCTTCATTATCAACCTATCTACAGAAGTAAATGAGCTAGCATCTGCGAAGTGCTTTAAATTGTTTTTAGCATAAGGTAAATACCAAATGTTCATTATTGGAGATGTGTAAAATTCTGTGTGGTATATTATTAATCTAAGTTAATTTACTTTTGCTTTGTTCATCTTTCCCTTATTTCTCAAATAATTTTTAAAGATAACTGTGACATTAAGATATCATTAAACAAATTTCCTCCCACCGTCTTTAGTTCTGGTCAAAGCGTTAGTGTTATAGTGAGCATTTCCTGTCCTGTGGTTCCTGGAACACCTTAGAAGCTTCTAATTTTACTGCTTCTTCTGCAACACATGCATCGCACCAGTAAAGGATTCAAGAATATTATTTAAATACACAATTTTCTGCTAAGTGCTTTAAATTGTTTTTGGTACAGGTAAATAATAAGTGTTCACTATTTGTAGATTTGTAAAATTTCTTTTTGTTTTTCTTTTTAGTTTTTTTCACCTTTAGCCTTTTGCTCAGCTCTCCACAATTCAGTATCAGATTTCTTAAATGACTACACTCCGTAACTTCTCTGCATGAGCTTGGAGTATCGCTTGTCATGGCAGGTATGTGCAGCCTACTTGAAAAATTAATAAAAAAAAAAAACTAGAAAATCTGTCTCAGCGCTTAGCTAATCTCAGGGCAGTAGTTTAAGAAAAAAAAAGACAGGGGCTGGGGATTTAGCTCAGCGGCAAAAGCACCTGCCTGGCAAGCGCAAGGTCGTGAGTT
>NW_004955413.1:7594693-7604412 GCF_000276665.1 Chinchilla lanigera | reverse complement strand
AAAAAAAAAAAAAAAAAAGGAAAAAAAGACAAAATTAAAAATAGATATTTTTATGTTTTTCATGTACAACATTTTTTCTGCATTTATTGTCCTAGTTCTTCATTTTGTAATTTAAACATGGTCTCTGTGAAGCAAAATCTTTTGTAAACCTTTTCCAACAGAGTTAAAGAGTGGCTTCTACCAGAGACATCTCTAATTTCTGAATGAAAACGAATAGAGAATGCCAAATATCAATGTCACAATGATTAAAAGACTTTAACATCCAAAAATTGCACAGATGGACACTTTGTATTGTTAACGACATCACCTTTTGAGAGTGTGCCCATGTTAGTACAGAATCTCCAATGAAAGAGTGGAAAATGAAGAGAGTCTAATCATCACCCCTCCTCATTCCTAAATCTTCATGCTGTCTACCTTATACTTCAGTGACGTTGTTCATGCATGTTCTTTTCTACAATCTCTATTTTTAATGGATTTACTATTTATTTTTAAAATAGCGGAGACGCATAAACATCTCTAGTAAGAAGAGATTAACAGTATTTAAATGTTTAAGGGCAAAAGCTTGTGAGGAAGTAATTTTGAATGTAAGAATATGTAATGTTTTTGTAAAAACAAAGACACAGAGAGAGGTTTTGCTTATATATCACAGTTCAGTGTGCTGTGAAATTCAGTGTGCTGAGAACTCAGGCTCTCAGCTCATACCTTGATTGTGAAAATTCTCTTCATACCAGGTCCAGAATGGTCCTACATCATTCCCGTATAATGAATGCTTTTACAAACTGGTGAATCAGAACATGGCCTCTGGAGAGATTAGGAAAGGACCTACCTCCAGGTAGTATACTGTCACAGTGACAGCATATGATAAATTAAATACTTTGGACCTAGACAAATTTCTGTTTGGTTTCTGACTTAGGTAATTACTAGCTTTGAGACCTTAAAAAAAATTACTGAACCATTTTTTTCTCATCTACCTAGTGGGAACCCTATTATTTAAAATGTGACTTTACTTGGAAAATGAAAGTAAGTCTTTACACAAACCCACCTAAGAGAGTTTGGGACCTGTTAATCTCTTCTTACTAGAGGTGTTTATGCTTCTCTGCTAATTTAAAAATAAATAGTAAATCCACTAAAAATAGAGATTGTAGTAAAGAACATGCGTGAACAACCTCACCGAAGTATAAGGTAGACAGCATGAAGATTTTGGAATCAGGAGGAATGATGATTAGAATCTCTTCATTTTCTAGTCTATCACTGGCAGCATGCCGATGTTATGAAATTAAAAACTTGTTTTAAAAATATTTTATTTACTGACTGTAACATATGAAAATTCTTATAGCTAAGGGAACTCTGCATGGTGATATATTATTCAATATGACAAATTGGTGCAAAAATATTTTAACGCAATAAGTACATTTCACTGTAATGAATCCAACCATGAACACTCAACTTAGATAATAAAATCAGATAACAAATGCAGGAGAAATACAGCAGTTGTAATGGTCACACTTAACATCTTCGTTAAAGGTAAAAAAGGGTAGAAACTACAGGTAGAAAATATGTTGTAAAAAAATCCATCATGCAAATCGTCATTTTACTCCTGAATGCAAACGATTGTCATTATTTCTCATCACTGAAAACCAGATTCAAAGTCAGGCATTGCTCAACAAGCTAATAATACCACAAGTCAGAAAATGTAGTTTAAATCCAGAAAGTTTAAGAGAAAGGACAGTTGTTCTTCCTAGCTACTTAGCATATAATTGAGACCACAGTCCTAAACATATTCAGGTGGATAGTTAATACCAGTTACCGTACAACTATACCATGTGTATAATTACCCCTAGTTGCTGTACATATTTATTGGTTATTAACAACACAAATTGCTCCAAAAGAAAGGTAATAATTCAGCAAATTGGTTGCATTTCATTTTCTGGTAAAGACAGATAAACTAAATTTAAATACCAGATTGTTTTGGTATATCATTATCAAATTACTGATACAAATTTCCAGAGAAATAATTACGCATTTTGCACAATATCAAATAAATTTCTGCAAAAAGTTGCTAAGATAGATGCACTTTTTGATTCAATTTGCAAAATTAAATAATGGCTTTCTAAATGAAATTGTTTACATTGCTAGCTCTCTAAAATAAACATTGAAAAGAAAATACAACAAATGATTTCTTGAATTTTGAACAGCCCACTTAGTTACACACACTATTTTCTGTCCCAATACTTTCTCAATGTCAAAAGATAGTTACTGCTGGGTGTGGTGGCGCACGCCTGTCATCCCAGCACTCGGGAGGCTGAGGTAGGAGGATCATTGTGAGTTCAAGACCAGTCTGGGCTACAAAGTCAGGTCAAGGCCAGCCTGAACTGCAGAGTGAGACCCTGTCTCAAAAAAAAAAAAAAAAAAAAGATGGCTACTTGCTGCAAAAAGTACTAATGGAATCTTCATGTTAGTCTATTTCCATGAAATATTGCTGGACTCGGCTACCATAAGTGGCATCAACTGACTGTAAAACTTCTGTCTTCTTTATGTCTGTTCTGTATTCCTGACAAACTAAATCATTTGTTACTGTAATATACAAATTAGCATCCAAATCCCTATATTTGAGAACCATACCTGCCTTCAGAGGGTCTGCAAGGTGCAGGTTGTTCATCCAGCAGGTGGGCTTTTCCCAGGTCTCTCCTGGAGCTTGGTGGCCTGGAAGTGGATTCCATGCCTCCTTCCCCGCCATCTCTGATGCCTGACGGAATGAAGAATTCTTTGGATTCATCTCTGTTGGGTTCTGCTCTTAAAACCTTCAGGTTTTATTTTTGTTCTTTAAACCACTAACGTATGTCTTTTTCTACAGCTTCTCAAATCACTGTGTGGAGGTTGATTTCTGGAACCTTTGGAGTGATATGCCTTTCGCTGATGGCTACTTTGGGAATTTTATTGAAAAATGGTAAGTGTCTCTTGGCAAGTCTATACAATGATAAAAATCATGCTCAAATCATTTAATAATAAAGCGTTCATTTTACTATTATGTAATAATTTGTTATTTCATAAACCAATGCCTACTTAATCAAATCTCTAATCATATTTTATAGCATTCTCTAAACAAAGTATTCAACCAACATTTTCTTCAGGACACATCAAAGAAGAACAGAAAGGTAGGTTTCACTGACTGGCAAACCTTACGTCTGATAACAGATTAAACAAACTGCCTTGATTTTCACACATAAGAATATTGCACTTAGTAATATGTGTTCTGAATATAGGGTGGTCACATTTCCCCATCCTCTAATGAAAAAGTGACATTACGTTGGATATGCGTGCATTAGCTTTCTATTATTGCAGCAAATACTCAAGATAACCAATTAGAGAGAAGGTTTATTTTGGCGCACAGTTTGTAGAGGTTTCAGCCTGCGATGGGTTGGCCTGTTGCCTCGAGGCCCATGGTCAGGCAGAGCAGCATGGCTGAAGCATGTGGTAAAGTGGAACTGCTTATCTCATGGCTAGAAAGCAAAGGAGAGAAAGAGGAAAAGGCCACTGTCTCACTAACCCTTTCATAGCACACTTCAGTGTCCTAAGTCCCTTCTAGACTCCATATCTGACAGGTTTCATTGTTTCCTAATGCACCAAGATAGAGACCAAACCTTTCATACAGGAAACTTTAGAGGACATTTCACACCCGAGCTATAGTAATGCACCATTTATACATTTGATGAACTGGGCAAAAACTAGCCTGAAAGATTTTTTTCCTCAATATGAGTGCTCAAGATTATGTAGCACGTATGAATTTCACTACAATAAATGGTATAGCTAAGGGGCTGGAGATTTAGCTCAGTGGCAAAGCACCTGCCTGGCAAGTGCAAGGTCATGAGTTCGGTTCCCGGTACCGGAGAAAAACCAGAAAAACCAAAAAAAAAAAAAAAAAAAAAAGGTATAGCTAATTCTTAGTCTTATTTCACATACTTTTTACCTTTTGTTCTACTTCTTCTATGATTCAGAATGCAGTAGAGATTTCTCTAATTGTAAATTTTATTTATTTAACGAAAGCTAGTTCAAAGCCCAATTTTTAATCTTTTCAAATGTCTTCTAGTTGTCTTACTGTCTTCTATGAGTGCACAGAACTTCATTTATAGCTCATTCCAACAACTTCAATGCCACTCATCTGGAAAAGACCTGAGTGTCTACCATGTGCCATAATTTTATTACCATGGATAAGAAATTTGAAGATTCTGTCACCAATAAACCATATGACCAGACTTGGAGCTAATTGCTTTATTTACCTTCACTGTTGAAAAATAAAATATTCAAATATATCAGAATTCTTTGTTGTTGTTGTGCTTTGGTTTTTTGAGACAGGGTCTCACTGTGTAGCCCAGGCTGGCCTTGAACTTGCAGCAATCCTCCTGCTTCAGCCTCCCGAGTGCTGGGATTACAGGCTTGGGCCACCAAGCCCAGCTCAAATATATCAGAATTCTTTTAGTGTATTATATTCTTTTGTGATTCATGAATATGCTAAAATACTGTCCTCCTATAAAAAGACTCTTATCTACTGAACTTCTATTTTTCTAAAGTGGTCAGTTTTGGATAACTTCTGCAAAACTTGTTCTTCTAACTGTCACCCAACCTATGCTTTGTTACATGCTGTTTAACCATACTGCATTTATTTTATATGCTTACCTAATTATCATTAAATGTACTGAAATGCTTGGATATTATATACTATAATCCTGAATGTATCTCTGCAATGTAATCTCCAGTAGGAAAATGTCACATTTGATGTGTTAACATTAATATTCCCTGAACTGTGGTCTATATGGTAGATTCTCAAAGAATATTTGCAGAAAAAATTAATAAATAGCAGATAAAGTTTTAATGATTAAATAGGATTGAAGACAATTTAAAATTTTCAGTGTCATCTGTCATATTTTGTATTTTTCTCTTAGTATCTGATTGCTGTTCTTGCCAAGAAGAGTGGATTGGCTACCAGTGCAACTGTTACTTCATTTCTGATGAAAAAAAATCTTGGGAGGAAAGTAGACATTTCTGTGCGTCTCACAATTCCAGTCTTCTTCAGCTCCAAAACAGTGATGAATTGGCATGTACTTAATTCTTGTTGCCTACATTTTACTTGACCACTAAAAAACTGATATCTGAATAAGGTGACTGCTTTGAATCAATTTTTCAGTCAGACAGAAAATGGATAGACTTGCGATTTATCAATTTCAGGTTCTTTGAAACAATCAAGATAAAAACTACATGAAATTCTTCAAATATTTATCCCTTTGGCATAAAAGTCTAGACAGATACCAGGTAAAGTATACCAGGAAACTTTTTGGGGAGAATTCAAAGAAGCCACAACATGGCATTAGTTTTACCAGTTTTAGTTAAAGAGACAAGTGACTAATTTTTAGTTCTAATAGAATTTCTAATTTGTTTTGTTACTATGTAGGTTTTGTTTTGTCCCTGGGATATAATACAGAACCAGTAATGGATCACATGATAATGAAAATTACCCAGTTCTTGTGAAAAAATCCTCCAGGGGCATGCAGCATTTATGCTGAGCATAGGTTGAGGTCAGCTCCATGTTTATCCTTCAAAATGATGTTCAGAGGGTATTGAATTTGGTTATTTTTCCCCTGTTAAGAAGTGTCCCACAAAAATTCTACCTACCTTTATGATGTAAAAGAAGTGAGAGTTTATAGTATTTTTTTCTCTCATTCTAATCAATGAAAACTCTAAGCACAAGATTATAGCTTTTAAATTAAAAGTGTGATTTTAGTTTATGTGATTGTTATGGTTGATACATTGTGTCAATTTGGGGAGTCTAGAGGTTTGGCTAAGTGACTCAGCAGGAAGCCAGGGTGCTTACTTTGTATACATCCTGAGCCCGTGGAAGAGGAGGGCATGGAGATTATGTGAGAGCCACACCCCCCTTAGGTGGGGGTACCCTGTTTACAATGTAAGCGAGGGAAAGAGGCTGCTTGCCGCGATTCCTCCCCTTTGTTCTGGCTGCTTTGCTTCCCGGCTACCATTCCCCCCTTTGGTCTTGTTGCTTTGCTGTGTCCTGCCGCCATGAACGTTTGCCCTCTGCCATGTGCCACTCTGCCCCAGATCCAGCCAAGCATGGACTGAAACCTCCACAAATTGTAAGCTAAATAAATCTTCCCTTCCTTCATTTTAGGCAATGGGTGTTTTGTCTCAGCAACGAGAGAAAAGTAACCAAGACAGTGATGTACAGGCTCAATCTTATCCTGAACACTAATTTCCTTTAAAATACTTTATTCCTAAAGTAGATTTAAATTTGTTTGTCTCTGTCTCCAAGTAGGATTTTATGAACACCAACCAACGGCTTTTTTGGACTGGCCTTTCTTTTACTGAAGAACGTGATGCCTGGCTGTGGGAAGATGGCTCAGTTCCCTCCCAGGATCTGTAAGTTTCTGGCCTTTTATATTTTTTCTCTTTTGGAATTTTTTGTTCTTTTTATGAAAGTCACATCCAGTGGTTTCATACCTAAAAAAATCTGTGTAGGGGGCTGGGGATTTAGCTCAGCGGCACAGCACTTGCCTGGCAAGCGCAGGGTCGTGAGTTCGATTCCCAGTACCAGAAAAAAAAAAATCTGTGTAGGACATGAGAATATATAAAAAATAGGCACACCGTAATAACAATCATGGCTCTACCTAGCACATTCAAGTTTATGTTCAAGTAAAATGAAAATTAGTGTACTTGTGGCCATATAAGAACTTTGACATATGTTTTATTTTTACTTGTGTGCAAACATTTGAAAGAATGTATGCATATACAAATGCTAACACATAAAAAGGCAATTTAGAGAAAATACTATATTCGTCATTTTCTTTTTTATGCTAGAGCTCAATGTTCTTAACATCTTCCACATTTCAAAGATCCTCTGCTTCTTATACAAGTTTTGTAATATTTGAATCTCATTTTCATTCATAAAGTTGGGATTTGCAGAATTATACAATGGCAAATTTGTGCTCTGGCTTTTTGTTATAGATTAAATTATATAGTACTTCATAAACAAAGTGGAAAACAGCAACAAAACAGAACACAAAACAAAACAAAACATGCAAAACCTCTGCCATCCACACTATAATTTACTAAGAGAAAAACAATTTAGTTTTGCATAGTACTGTGCTCTAAAACTCATGAAAATTCTGGTTATTGATAGAAAAATCCCAGTTTGTTAATATCTCACTCAAATGGGTTTAAAAGTCTATCATTTAATAAAACAAGTATCCCTGAATATTTTCACTTCTTTTTTCCACATGTATATATTTTCTTCTTCATTACAGATTCTCATTGCTTCCAACTCCAACTCCAGGGTACTGCATAGCATATAGTCCAAGGAAAGTAGCTGACTCTAGACCTTGTGCAATCAATATCCATTATATCTGCAAGCAATAGCTTATTTAAATGTTTCTTTGAGCAGAGTGGTAAACAATAAGGTCCAGAATTACTAAGAGTGGCACCTTTTTTATGTTATTACTGCTGTCTACTTCAGAGGTCTGTAAAATGTTTCAAACTGTCTTATCATATAATTTTCAAATATTTTGAAACTATGCATTTTTAAAATAGTGAAATTTGTATGCCTACACATGAAATCATAGTATATAAAGATAAATAACTACCTGAATTTTTAAATTGGATGCATATGTTTATTATTAAATATGATTTTATGTCCATATTCTGGCAAATGATCATTGAAGAAATTTAAATAAAATTTAAGTCACACCAAATGATATGTACCCACGATGTGTCATTCCTTTTTATAAATGTTTCACTAGGAATGTTCAGTTTTACTTCACTTTTCTGAAAGTAACAATAATTTTATTTTTTAAATTTTTTTATTGTTTTTTTTCCGGTACCAGGAATCAAACTCATGACCTTGCGCTTGCCAGGCAGGCGCTGTGCCGCTAAGCTAAACCCCCAGCCCCAGTAACAATAATTTTAAAGTTCTTAATTCTTTCTGGATGTTCGTGAATGAAGATTGACTTAGGAAAAACGCACTTAAGATACATGGGGAAAGTTTCAATACAGAATATAATGTTTGAACATTTCAAGTGGACTAAGAGTTCTTATACACTGCATTTTCTGAAAATGTGAAACATTTTGGTGATGTTGTTTTCATGATTATGAAATTATATATTTCTGATTACAGCTTTAAACACAATACAAAATCAGTCTGAGTACCAGTTATCCCACCTCCCTGTTCTCCTTCCGTTAGGTAATGTCTTCAGTTTTGGATTTGCCCTTTAGTGTAGTTTCTCCCTAATGATAAGCTGACCTGCTAGTAACCTTTGCATCCAGCATGAATTTCAAATGCTTTTAGTTAGCCAAATAATGTATATATTCTAATTTTTTTGAGACAGGATGCTACTGTGTAATCCAGTCTGGCCTGAAACTAAGTATATAGCCCATACTTGCCTGGACTTCGTGATCCTCCTGCCTTAGTCTCCAGAGGGCTGGGATTACCGGTACCTACCACTACACCAAGCTTTCTATTTATTTTAAATGGAAAAATAAATTGTACTGCCGATGCCCATTGGTTTACTTAAAGGAACAGTTAATGCTTAAATTTTTTTTGAACGGTTTTGCATGCTTATATCTGGTAATCTGAACAACTAATTTGAAGACAATAATATGCAATATAACAACCATTGGTGAATTCCTACCATTTGTTTAGTGAAGTTCTGTATTATTTCTAATTTTTTTTATTATTATTTTTATTTTCTTTAATGGTTTGATCAATCTTGCATTCTTGCATCTGGTAATCTGAGCAACTTCTTTGAGGATAACAATATATAATATAACTACTGTTAATTCCTATCATTTTGTTTTGAAAACCTGTATCATTTTTATTGGTTTGTGCTGTTTTGTTTTTGTCTATGTTGTTGTTATATTGTTATTTTTATTCTCTTTAAAATAAAAAATGGAAAGATAACATTGTATGTTTTGAATGTGTATGACATTATATTTAGAAGTTCACATTGTCAGTTGATTAATCTAGCATATTAACAAATTGGTTCCCTGAAACAATTATCATTTTGTGAGTAAGAACCATAACATCTACTTTCTACATTAGAGTGCAAAGTGTAATCATTAACTCTTAGCCCATAGGTACAAATAGACCCATTGGAATATAGTCACTGATCTAACTGTAATGAACTATTTTCATTTAGCTAAATTCAAGTATAGATGTATGGTGGGATTTTTCTCATCCTTACCCAATCAGGTGTGCAGAGCCTGATTTTGTCTTCAGAGAATTCACTGCAATTGTAAGAGTAATAAAAAACCACAGTATTCTGTATGGATATTATCTAATCTCAGAAAGCATGTAAAGCCAAAACATTGTTTCTGCCTGAGAATGGAAAATTCCTATCACTTTCTAGTTATAACTGTGATGTTATCTTGCAGCTCTCCTATCACTTCAGGATGTTTTGATGGAAGATCCTCCCTGGAATGGAGGGTGCTGGTCACCCAAGGCAATGTCTTTTTGTCACACGGCATCACCACTTTGGTCCTACTCAGTTTGTGCTCATCTGACCTGTTTCCTTTTTAATATTCATTTCCCTAATATTACCTAAAATTCCTTCCTTCATCCTGGAAATACTCCAATTCTACCAGAGCACTGTAGATGGGAAGTGACTGGGAAAAAAGAAAGAAATTTGGATTGGAATTTACTTTCAATTCTGTTTATATAG
>NW_004955413.1:7587851-7594319 GCF_000276665.1 Chinchilla lanigera | reverse complement strand
TTTGTAGCCCAGGCTGGTCTCCCAATGATCCTCCTGCCTTGGCCTCCTGAGTGCTGGGATTACAGGTGTGTGCCACCATGCCTGACTATTTATTTCAATAAAACAATTTCATTTTATTTTTTACCAAGGGGATGAAATGCTATCCGATGTTTTAGTTTGAGTCATTGATGTGTTTTGAGAAATCACCACAATTTAAAGAAATAAATATTTTCTGTGCTGGAAAATGTTACATGAGACACTAAACTTATGCATAAAATAAAAAATGTTGAAAAGAAGAAAAAGGTTTTTTAGACCATTTATCAGAAAACATTGTCGATTCAGACTTTCACAAAGATTCTGTGGTTGGCAAAAATCAATGAGGTCACTTTAGTTATGTAAGTAAGTGTAATAGTTCTGATAATGTAATTTAACAACTCAGACATTAGGCCCTGGAATCAATGCAATCTAGAATTCATTCTGACTTTGCAACTTACAGTGGGAGACCTTTAAAAAAATTACTTTCTGTCTACTAACTTAGTTCACATATCTAACAGAAAAATGGGAAGTTGCAAAAGAAAAACAAACACCTCATTGACACTTCTGAGAGTTGAATGAACCTTAGCTTTCTTATTACTTATTTTTAGTATTTTAACAGACTTCTCATGTTATTTCTGGTTCATATGAGTTAGTACGTGTCAAAAGTTATTCTACAGGATACTTTCATGTCTTTACAGTACATTTATTTTTTGCAATGTTTTGCTCAGTATTTAGTTTTCTAATTTCAGTTAAACATTTTATGAGAGTATGTCAAATTTATCTTTTTATTAAAGGTGAAAATGTTTTTATTTAATTTAAATAAGTGAAAAGTTGACTTTCATGACTTAATAATTCGCTTAATAAATGTACTTTGAAGTTTGGGGTGAATATAAAGTACAATTGTATGTGTACAGTTTTTAAAGTACAAAATTAATTGTTCATTGTCATGATACCTATGGAATTTTATTATAAAATGTATTGATTACCATGATGCATGCCTCTAATCCCAACAATGGCAAGGTTGAGGCAGGAAGATCACCACGAATTCAAGACCAATCTGAAGTATATAGTGACACCCTCAAAACAAACAAACAAACAAACAAAAATATTGATTATCCTGGGTACACGTACACTTGTGCGTGTTCTTATCCTTCTTAGAACTTTTACTAGAACTGAAATTGTGTGCCTTGATACTATACAACTGTAATCTTCCTTTATTTATGTAATGAGATAGAAAGAAGCTAGCCTCCCCCAACATTACTTGTCATGTCAGTTGTATAGTATTTCTACCCAAATGTTATAGGTATTGTTATTATTATATGTAAAATGAAAGGAGTTCCCAAGTAGGAGATGTCAACAGACTAGTGGATCTTCTCTTTTCTGTGCTATATTTCTTTAGTATTATGTGACCTCTATTTTGAAAAGTGACAGTGATATGGTGTACTTGACTTGGGAGTAATATTTATAGCCTGTCCTGTTTGTTCACATGAGAAAAATACAGTATAAGGTAAGGTGGAGGGTTTCAGACCCTGGGTAAGACAGTATCTCAAAATTTCTCAGTATTTATCACCACTCCCCATACTGAGGAGGTCAACGGGCATGACAGTTATTAATATGATTTATGAATGCGTAGGTCCTTTACCAATATCAGTTGTTCTTCAGCTTTCCTAAAATTTAAGGAGTACTATATAAACAGAATTGAAAGTAAATTCCAATCCGAATTTCTTTCTTTTTTCCCAGTCACTTCCCATCTACAGTGCTCTGGTAGAATTGGAGTATCTGGACATGGTGGTGAATGAAACCCAGATTATACCCAGTTCTTAGCAGGCCTCACAGGACATGTAAGAGAGATGTTGAGATCAATGGAATGCTCCTTTCCAAAGAGACAGTGGTGATGGTGCCGACATGGGTTCCTTATTGAGACCCAGAGCACTGGCCAGAGCCTGAGGAGTTCTGCCCTGAAAAGTGCAGGGACTCTGGAAAAGGGAACCTACTCTCAACCAGGCTGGTCCAAGCATGTGACAGGTGCCTTACAGAGATGATGTAAATGTGATTGTTCAATCATTTGTATGTAACAAAATATGTCTTTTTGTTTTCAGAAATTTTTAAAATTACATGATCTTTATTCTTAAAACTGCAACAGAAAAGGCCACCTCTCTCAAAAGGAAAATATGTTCATCCATAGTCTTCATACCTTAAGATAAATTTTTATTTAAGATGAAATATGTGATTATGGACAATTTTAAATATTATGTGTATAGTAACTTGAATGATATCATATTTCACTTGTATTTTTACTTTACTTACAATAAATTATGTTATTCACTGTTTTATGTGGTGATGGTGCCAACATGTGTTATATATCAAGATACACTCATATCTTTTATTGATATGTTCATCTGTCATAGCTTACTTAGCAATTGTCTTCTTGCAGGTGTTAGTGTTTCTTATCACTTTCAGATTTTCTGTGCAGTTCCTTTCGCTATGGGTTTATCATGAGCTTAGGAAGTGATTCTGTCTTCCATCGGGTGAAACAATGGCTCGTGGTTCCATTTGTGTGATGGTGTACATTCAGGGGAGGCCAGAGCAGCTGTCCTTTCTGAGGACATGAGAGAGCATGGGTCCTCCCACCCTTCTGTATTCATAAGTTCAAACTTTCATTAAGTGCCCACGTGGTAAAAAGCAGTGCTTAAACATAAGAGATAAAAGAGTAACTGTACTCTCTGCACACTCCAAACTTTTCGATCACCTTTCCAACTAAAATTTGAACTCATGGGACAAAAAATACATTTTGCAACCTGGAGTTGCTCTACAACTTCTGTTCTGTCTGAGGAAGGGCCAACAGTCAGGTGCTGGCTGGATCCCCTGTTCTTTCCAGTCAAAGATAACAGGAGCCAAACTAACAGGTCGAGGTCCATAGCTCACTGCACATCAGTCTTGTTGCTTTGACTTTCTTCCAGGAAAGACAATCATTGCACCTATTTTATGGATTAGACAACTGAAGCTGAAAAAGAGTAACTCAAGGGGGCCTCTGCTTCAGTCACACTGTGAGGCCAAGTTCTGGCCAACACAGTTCAAAAAAAAAGGAAAGGATGCTCATCCAGTGTCAGCCATGACTCCCTGGAGATCCTTGTCTCTGGGACAATACAAATAAGCATCTTCTCTTTACAATGTACCAGTCCCAAGTAACTATGACAGCAGCACCTAATGAACTAAGACAACAATGATGATTAGGCTGGACATAACTCACGGCCTCTGTAAGTTGGCAACAATTACTGATTTCCTTTTACTCCTCTGTTTCACTGCCTTTTCTTTTCTGCTTTCTTGAAAACTCAAATATTTCTGATTCTGACATGTCTGAAGTATTTGGAGCATCTGCATATCTGATGATAGTGTGGGTCCAGTAAACACACACTCCAGTGATAGCTAGAGAAATGTGCATGGTGGAGTTTTTATTGTTATTGTTTGTCCTTTTGAGACAGGATCTTGCTATGCAGTACAGGCTGGCCTTAAGCCCACTTTGTAGCCCAGGCTGGTCTCAAACTAGCAACAATCTTCCTGCCTCGGCCTCCCAAGTGCTGGGATTACAGGTGTGCGCCACCACTCCTGGCTCTGCATGGTGTTTTTGTTGAGACATCTCACTCTAAAAACTCACAACTATCTTCCAGTGTTTTAGGAGGTTCCAGAACATATTTATCCCACGTGATGCTGATTCAAGCTTCTGGGTTTCTCAGATGCTCTTTGAGAACCAACCATGCATGTCACTGGCTAGCTCAGTTTGGGTTCACTAGATCTCTGAAGCACCATGATTCCAGAATAAATCATTTGGGTAAATCTTTTCTGTTCCCATGTTGTAAAGGGAGAATTAAAATAATCTCAGCATTATTTCTATCATGGACTTGCTATAAGGATCCACTGAGAGGGTGAAAAGAACATTATCAAATGTAATGTGCTGTGGAGCTGAGAAAGGCTGAGAGCAGCAGGCTGTTCTGAAGCAGTCTAGTGATTGCGACAGTGGGAAACTTGGTTGCTTAGGCCAATTCTGCTTACTTTTCTTCATGAGCAGGCTCAGGCACGCCCAAACCCTCACATTTCTGATACCTCAACTCCCTCTGATTATCATTGTTTTCACATCTTTCCAATGTGAGGCAAGTTAAAGAAATGAAAAAAAGTTATGTCTGAAATTCTGTTGAGAGGTTCATTTAAAGTGTTTGCACTTCACAGTACTTATTCCAGTTTTAGTTCAGGATTTATTGTGTGCTTGTATGTTTTATGTTCTTTTCTCCCATTAAAAGTTCAATTTAATGAAGATTTTGACTCTTCTGTCTGCAGTGTTTTGTAAATATTTTGGACAGCAGGCATGCAGTTTGACCAACATGCAATGACAGTGAGACTAGCTGTTCACCTCCACCAAAGCCAAAAGAGAACGTCTCAGGACCTGCCATGGTCCTTACCACCCTATCCATGAAGCCCAGAACTGTTGGTTGTCCTCCACTTCTAGCAGTCAAATTAGATGCTACATGATTCCCTAAATCAGCAAGATCAGTGCAAGTCAGCATTTGTGAGTTGAGTTAGGCATGAGACCTTGGTTTCATTTTTAAAATATTTTGCCATGTGAAGATAGCAAATATCTCCAATTTGAATATAACATTCAATACATACAGGTAAGGATTTTATTATCTAATATCTACTTAACACTTTCATAGTGTATTTGTCTCTAAGAATGTAAGCTTCCTCCTCATCATTCCACAATCATTTTTTGGGAGATGTACCAAGATTCACGTTTCTGAGACCTTCTTTTGCATAGTTGAAATTTACAGGTGCAACTTACTGGCAGAAAGGTATGTTTTTACATTTTAGAAACAAAAACTTAGAGCAAGCATTTACTTTGCTGTGTCTGTGTGTAGAGGTGGCATCTCCCCATTTTTGTATGTTGAGCTGGAGCCTGGAAGATGAGTCCACATCACCATTTTACACTCAGTTATTTTCTTACTCTGCAGCACACCTGATGTGCAGGTAAACTTTATAAACTAAAAGTGGTTACTGGTGTGTTTATATTCCGAATTCCACCCACATTTAGAGAGAGCTCAAAAATCAATGAAAAGGGTGTTGACCAAGGAGATAAGAGGGTGCATGTCCCCTGGATACTTACTCAAGTAACCTCAGATTTGTGTTTTGGGTGGTTTTTTGTTTTTGGTTCACATAGGGGGAATAATTCAGAGCTCCAGGATTTTAATGACAAAACATGCACAAGCAGAAATGCCTCAGATAGGTAGTACCTTAACATTCATAGTCAAGGATAATTCCTTCAACACATAAAATAGACAGGGAAAATTCAACAGTGACATCTCTGAATATGAGTTCACTGCCAGTGTTAGTGAGGGATTGCAAGGTTGATTTTGTGGATTATGGTCATTTGTGCCCCAGTTGCAGATGAGCTCAGTACATTTGGGACTACAGTGGAATCACATTTGTTCTTCCCAGGGTATGTGTGAATTTGGTCTACAGTGCTATAAAAAGTATTTTAATTGTTGGGATGAGTATTTTGGGGAGTTCCATTGGGTGCACTTGTTAGGATGAGGCTCCTCTTGTGTGAGGTCAATGTCGACCCAGGGCTCTTGGGATGCAACTGTGCTTTGTGAGGCTTTTGGAGGCTGGTCCTTCCAGGAGTCAGTGGGCCACAAGCTCTCAAGATCCACACTTTGAATTCTGTCAAGAAAACTGCTGGTCATGAGTTTTATGTTGACTTTGAGTGTCTCTGGACTCTTAGAATTGTATGCAAGAATTTTCTCCTCTACCTCATTCTTCTGGCTTTGAAGAAATAATGTAGGGCATGTTTGAGCAACTCTGTTCTCATGCGGTCTTATGTCCGCAGTGATTCTGCAAGGGAGCCTGAGTCCCCCGCAGCAGCCATTTCCCTTTCACGACTGCTGGGGTTTTGAAGTGTACTGGAAGGGTAAGCAGGTGAGTGTGTGCTTCAAGTAAACGGGAGAAAGCTGTATGTCTTTTTACCTATTCTTCCTCTCTCATGAGTTCTCAGAATCTCAAGGGATGGTCCTAGGATTCTACTAAGTTGACATAAATTATAATGACCACGTGATCCAATGGTAAGTGCACACGGTGTTGGGTACACAATGGCCCAACCGCAACTGCCTCATCAATATTTAATGGTCATGACCGGCGACTCACTCCCGGCCTCGTTGTTCCCTGGAAGGAGGGCTTCCAGCACACAGGGAGCCGCGGGTGGGGAATCGCCAGTCTTCCGGCTGGCTAGCTTCCTGCCTGCTGGCTCCCGGAGGGTGGGCCCCCAGCGCATGGGGAGCCATGTGGCGGTGAGCGCTGTTGCACGCCGGCCCTTAGGCCGGCCGCCACCGCTCAATTGGGATCTATCATGACACAGAGAAACAGTGACACAATTGGCCCACCATGCACCGACTGCAGTTGCCCACCCAC